>NC_080544.1:17527088-17839945 GCF_028640845.1 Ahaetulla prasina | reverse complement strand
TGACATTGCAGCCAACAGCATACCTGGGGGGAAGGCAGTGGTGGTCTGCTCCCAGTTCGGACCAGTTTGGGCAAACTGATAGTTCTGACAATCAGCTGGCCCCGCCCACCAAACCACCACCCTATCCTGTCCTATATTTCCTTCTTTCTGGCTCAGCTGATTTCCGCGGCACGGCTGATTTCCATACCTCCGCTGTTCTACTTACCAGGGCTGCCTTAGAAGGTAAGTATTATGGTCCGCTAGCAGCCCGTGGACCTGGCAACGGAGTCAGACAGTGAGGAGGCTGGGGAGGACAATGGGCCAGTCCTGGAGTCAGGGGAAGGCCCGGACAAGGGCTCTGCATCGGAGGCAGAGATGTGGCCAGGGCCATCTGGGAGTGATGCGCGGACTCTGGAGCCTCCAGAGGCGGACAGCAAAGAGGCAGAGGAACAGGAGGAGCCTGTTCCTGGTGCACGCATGCAAAGAGCTACCAGAAGGCAAAAGCAGCTGAAGAAACAAGGACAACTCGGGAGTAAGGCCAGGAGATGATTGTCCACTCCCATAAGGTTTAAAAGAGCAGCAAGGAGCCATTGGGTTCTTTGTAGAAAAGCAACATTGATTTCCATGCTTCTTGTCAGCGTCTCTTGAACTTTGCAGGGGGTTTGCCAAGAAAAGCCTTTGGCAGGTTGCCAAAGACATCAAAGGTTGGTGATAAGGTTCCTATTTTTCTACTTGCATTTTTTACATGCTTTCAAACTTCTAGGTTGGCAGAAGCTGGGACAAGTAACGGGAACTCGCCCCCTTACGCAGTACTAGGGATTCGAACCGCTGAACTGCCGACTTTTTGATCAACAAGCTCAGTTTCTTATCCACTAAGCCACTGGGTCCCTCTAGATCAGCCTAAACATTTTTCTGACAGAAGGCAGAGAGAGAAGGATGGGCTTATTGACTTGGGGAAAGCATAAATCAATGAGGCAGGGCCTAAAAGTGATCTGCCAATCAAATAAATAAAATACAACAGTAGAAACATGTGCTGTCTAGCTGACTACAGCAGATAGAGGGGGGAAGAACATGAAATCTTTTTTAAAAAATCCCACATTATAACAGAATGTTAACTCAGTAGGAAGAAGATCACCTCCGAAAATAGCCTACTATAAAAATGTAAGGAAAATCAAAGGAAAGAGCTATAAACAAACCCACTGTGCCTCCACAATAGGAACAGAAGGCTGCATGGATCAGCACAACTGAAGAAGAGATGGAATATTTCAGTGGGAAGAAAATGGCAAAATTTTGCACAAGGATGAAAGAGCGTAGAAGGAGGAGTGGGGGGGAGGGGGGATCTGACCAAAGATTACGATGTTCTGAGAAAGAAAGCATCACGAAGAAAAAGAAAAAATCCCTGCCTTGATTTTCTTTAGTACAAAGTGGAAGAGAATGAAACACATGCAAGCTTACAGGACTTTGTGATTTTATTTTACCACAATAAAGCCACTATTGGAATCTAAGGAATGTTTGTTTTTGACCTGGTCTACCTTCAAGGGCTGACATTGCAGCCAACAGCATACCTGGGGGGAAGGCAGTGGTGGTCTGCTCCCAGTTCGGACCAGTTTGGGCAAACTGATAGTTCTGACAATCAGCTGGCCCCGCCCACCAAACCACCACCCTATCCTGTCCTATATTTCCTTCTTTCTGGCTCAGCTGATTTCCGCGGCACGGCTGATTTCCATACCTCCGCTGTTCTACTTACCAGGGCTGCCTTAGAAGGTAAGTATTATGGTCCGCTAGCAGCCCGTGGACCTGGCAACGGAGTCAGACAGTGAGGAGGCTGGGGAGGACAATGGGCCAGTCCTGGAGTCAGGGGAAGGCCCGGACAAGGGCTCTGCATCGGAGGCAGAGATGTGGCCAGGGCCATCTGGGAGTGATGCGCGGACTCTGGAGCCTCCAGAGGCGGACAGCAAAGAGGCAGAGGAACAGGAGGAGCCTGTTCCTGGTGCACGCATGCAAAGAGCTACCAGAAGGCAAAAGCAGCTGAAGAAACAAGGACAACTCGGGAGTAAGGCCAGGAGATGATTGTCCACTCCCATAAGGTTTAAAAGAGCAGCAACGAGCCATTGGGTTCTTTGTAGAAAAGCAACATTGATTTCCATGCTTCTTGTCAGCGTCTCTTGAACTTTGCAGGGGGTTTGCCAAGAAAAGCCTTTGGCAGGTTGCCAAAGACATCAAAAGTTGGTGATAAGGTTCCTATTTTTTTACTTGCATTTTTTATGTCCTTTCGAACTGCTAGGTGCTGGGACAAGTAATGGGAACTCGCCCCATTATGCAGCACTTGGGATTCGAACTGCTGAACTGCAGACTTTTTGATCAACAAGTTCAGCGCCACCTTGTCCCTGAAGAAACCTGGCACCTTTTGTGTAGGGTCATCTACGTAACTGCCTGTATCTGGGGTTTCTAATTCATCTGAAAAAAGGACGAAAATCTGAATAAGCCTCCTTGAAATTATCTTTTTGAAAATATTATTCAAAACCTCCCCGAACGGCATAAAGATCAAGAGGAAAATGGAGCAAAAAGAGAGAGCAGGCTAAAATAACAGGGACATGAACAGTGTTGACCAGCTGCTTATTAAAACATTTCAGTATCACCATCAAAGTGCCCCGACTTTCAACACATATCCCTTCACAGACAAGTAATTATCATGAATGTGGAGTTTCATGAGCATGGAGAATGTTCTTTCTGGCTTAATTAGCATTAACACTTCACTTTTTTTCCTTTATCTATTATTTCTAAAGTTTACTGTGGACATTAGTAAGAAAAGAAGAAGAAAAGAATACTGTTAATACTGCCAAAAAGAAAGAAAGAAAAAAAAGATCTGATATTAGCTGAGAATACAGCAATATCCCTCAAACTGCCATCGCTCTCCCATTACTATCACATCTATCTGTCCTGGATGTTGAATGGAAGTAGCCCCCAGCATTCCCACTTAACCAATTCGTTGGTAATCAGTTGAAACTGCCCATCTGTAAAATTCTTTCCTTTATTTGTAATTCTATGGCCTGTCAATGGAAAATTCTGCCATCTCCCACATAACGCTGGTTTCTGTATCAAACTCACTTCTCTATTCAGTAATAATAGCAGTGTTCTTCGAAAGCAACAGCCAAAAATATTTCAAACACACCCACACCATTATTTGTGGTTTGTGCTTACTCCAACTACCATATTTTTCGGATTACAAGACGTACCAGGGTATAAGATGCATCAAGATTTCGAAGAGGAAAGCAAGGGAAAAAAATAGTTTTTGGCCTTTGTGAGTCAAATTTTTGCCCTTCCTGGCCCCCAGGAGCACTCTGCAGGCCTCCCAAACCCTCTGCACAGCCCGTTTTGTGAAAAACTGGCCCGTTTTTGCCCTCCCCAGTCCCCAGGAGCACTCTGCAGGCCTCCCAAACCCTCTGCACATCCCGTTTTTGGCAAAAACGGGATGCGCGGGGCGGGGTTTTGGAAGGCCAAAAATGGCCCTATTCGGTCTATAAGACGCACCAACATTTCCACCCTCTTTTGGGGGGGGTGCGTCTTATACTCTGAAAAGTACGGTACTCACTAATCAACCTTTCCTACCTGGATAACCATCCTAGAAATATATTGGGGCAATTACATTTTTGTACATTTGCATGCAATGGACATAAGCACAGTGTGTTTATTCAGAAGGATTTGCATAATCCTTTGCCCCCAATACATGTGCTTAAAGTGGCTGCTTTACTTCGAAATCTCAGGGGACAAGAACAGGAGATGTTCAAATGGATGAGCCAATGGCCTTAAATCACTTCAGGATGGAGACAGAACAAGTCCTTTGGTCTCCAAGTATAGAAGGCAATATGCTGGCCCGAAATCTGCTCCAAGATTTTCTTTAAGATGTCTCAGTCTCTCGATTGTGTTTTTAAACTTTCCTTATTGTTGAAAGTAACTGAGAGTGCTAATGCTATAGTTGTTTTCTGTTATGTGTTTGTCCATCAGTTTAACGCAGCATCGTTCAAACTTGGCAACTTGAAGATAGCAATAACAATAGCACTTAGATTTATATACCGCTTCATAGTGCCTTCACAGCCCTCCCTAAGTGGTTTACAGAGTCAGCCTCTTGCCCCCAACAATCTGGGTCCTCATTTTACCAACCTTGGAAGGATGGAAGGCTGAGTCAACCTTGAGTCTGGTGAGATTCAATCTGCCAAATTGCTGGCAGCCGGTGATCAGCAGAAGTAGCCTGCAGTACTGCACTCTAGCCACTGCACCACCGCGGCTCATCTGTGCCACTGCGGCTCATCTAAGATATGTGGACTTCCCCCTTTTGGCTGGGGAATTCTGGAAGTTGAAGTCCACATGTCTTAAAGTTGACAAGTTTGAAAGACACTGCTTTGAAGAATTCCCAACTGCCCATTCTCCCAGTCTATAAAATGCCCAATTTGAGAAGCCCTGTCTTGAGTTCCACTAGAAATAAAAGAAGTATGAGAAGCAAGGATGGACACAGACTATTGGAGAGATTATTGAAGTAAGTGCTAGACATTTATACAGATTTCTGAGTCACATTTATAATTAAAGGAATGCAGGGATGTCACTTTTCACCCATGAGAATTTCATTATAATGTTCTTCTGGTCAGGAAGAGAATTTTAACACAAAATCGATTTTTAATTTAAAAAAAAAAACAGAACGAGAATTGATAGGGGGGAAAAATGCTCCATGGCACGAATGCCTGCTTAGCATACCCTACAGCAACATTCCTCATGTTTTGAGTTATAATCAGTTGTTGAAGGTGTGTCAGAAGATCCAGTTCAGGGGTGGGCTTCAAAAATTTTAGCAAGGGGTTCTCTGCCTGGTTGCTGAGTGGGCGTGGCCATGGTGGGCGTGGCCTAGTTGGCCTCCTGCACCATGGTGGGGGGGGTGTTTTTGCTCTCCTCGGGCTATGGAGGCTTTCCTCGAGCCTCTGGGAGGGCGAAAATGGCTTCCCCAGGCTCTAGAGGCCCTTTGGAGGCCTCCGGAGGGGCCATTTCCGGCCTTCCTGAACTTCCGGTAGGCCTGTTTTTCACCCTCCCCAAACCTCCGCATGTGCCCTGCATTTACCTGCATCCAAAACAGGCCGCGTGGGAACTCCTCGGAAGGGCAGGGATGGGTGGGCGTGGCGAGCCAGGAGTGGGATTTGGGGGTTCTCCAACAACAGCACAGAATCTTAGCTAGAGGTTCTCCCGAACCCTTGCAAACCCCCAGCAGCCCACCCTTGTTCCAGTTGCAGATAGTCCTTGACTTACAACCACAACTGAGCCCAAAATTTCCATTGCTAAGCAAGACAATTGTTAAATGAGTTTTGCTCCTATTTTACGACCTTTCTTGCCATAGTTGTTAAGTAAATCACTGCCGTTATTAAGTTAGTAACATGCTTGTTAAGTGAATCTGGCTTCCCCATTGACTTTGCTTGTTAGAAGTTCGCAAAAGGTGATCACGTGACTCCGGGACACTGCAACCTTCATAAATACATGCCAGTTGCCAAGCATCCAGATTTTGATCACATGACCATGGGGATGGTTGCAACAGTAGTAAGTGAGAAAAATGGTCATAAGTCATACCTTTGAATGGTCAAAACTCAAATCATTATAATACTATCCGTATTCCCTTTATCAAGGAACTATTAGATAACACTAATGTGGCTTCATTGTTGGTTTTTGTTTTGTTTTGTGCTTTTGAGTCCTGGTGACTGCCTGGATAAGTCCCTGCAGTTTTCTTGGCAAGGTTTTTCAGAAGTGGTTTGCCATTGCTTCCTTCCTAGGGCTTAAAGGGAGGGACTCACCCAAGGTCACCCATCTGGCTTTATGCCTAAGGTAAGATTAGAACTCATAGTAACCCGATATCTAGCCAAGTGTCGTAATCACTATACCACTACATTGAATTAAAAAAAAATAATGAAATTCAATGGTGAGAAAAATAAGGTGTTACACCTAGGCAAGAAAAAACAAATGCACAGGTATAGAATAGGTGGAACCTGTCTCAAACTGTGAGATGGATCTAGGGGTCAAACTATATATTGATAAAACTGAAGAAAAGTCAATAAGGTACAAAATGTATTTCATAGGATGTATTTTCCATAAATTGGGCCTGTATCTCTTTCGGGGTTCCAAGTAAGGACCCCCACCAATGAAGACTCCAAGGGCAGCAGTTCATCAAAGTTCCATTTTATTAGAGATATCATATTGGCACATCTGGGAAAACCCGAATCTGAAAGCTCCCGGGTTTTCCCTACCCAAAAGAAAGTCGAAGCCCCTTTCCCTGCACCTACATGTCCATCAGATCAGAGGTGGGTTTCAGCAGGTTCTGACCAGTTCTGGAGAACCGGTAGTGGAAAATTTTAAGTAGCTCGGAGAACTAGTAGTAAAAATTCTGACTGGCCCCATCCCCATCTATTCTCTGCCTCCCAAGTTCCAGCTGATCAGGAGGCAATGGGGATTTTACAGTATCCTTCCCCTGGAGTGGGGAGGGAATGGATATTTTACAGTATCCTTCCCCTGCCACATCCACCAAGCCACGCCCACAGAACCAGTAGTAAAAAAAATTGAAGTCCACCACTGCATCACATGGTCCAATCAATCCACCGTCCCAACTGGAAATGCCTCCCAGTCACACACATTCCAGGTGTAGACTGAACATCCTTGACTCCCAGAGAAAAGAATGTTTTTATGGCTAAATACTTCTACCAACTCCATGCAATTCCCCACCACTCCCAGTTTCCCACAGACAAAGCGTGGCAGCCCTGAAGTTCCAAAAGAAAAGATGGCCTCCAGGGCTGACATCTCTCTTACTTCAAAGAATGTTGTGTTTATGGAAATAAAACTATTGTTTCTGTGGCTGTCAGAATCTCAAGTAGAATAAAGTGCAATGTTGTACACAGTTAACCAGTTTGTTTCAAGAACCAATAGTTGGTGTTTTTCATTATGGCAAAATGTGGTGGGTTTAGGGTTTATTTGTTTTTCGGGCCAAGTCCAAAATCATGACTTCCCTAGAATTATTTGAGGCAAAAAAAGAAAGAAAGAAAGATATAAATTGGAAGACTAAGAAACTCAGTTCAGCATATTATGAATTGCCTGAAAAAAATGTAGCAGTTCGGAACTCTTCCTCAGAGTCATTTTTCTTACTGCAATTTCCTGATACTTACTAAGGGAAAGTTTTTCAGCTGACTGTTTGAAACTAAAAGTGTACTGCCAATGTCCCTGAAGGTACAATTCTAAACTCCCATTTATCTCCTCGTGGTTTCATTGATTTCTGGATGCACATTTAAAGTTGCTCCAGAATGAAATTCTGATTTCAGGTACTAGCTGTGCTTTCAGAGGAGCAGTTACGATATTCCCAGGTTGCACCAATCAACTCCCGACTAGACTTGAACAAGATCACAAAGGCAGAGTGTGGTTTTAATGAAGAATTATCGCTTTATACATTTCTATATCCTTTTCACCGATGCCTTGAATACTGTATAAGGGAAGATGCAGAAAGTTTCTTCCCATTTCACTTAAGATTATTTTTTTAAGTGAAAAGTTTTTGAAAGCCATAAGACATAAATAACTTTTTAGAGGAAAAGAACGGGCTATAGATTTATCTAGAAATAAAAATATTACAGGTAGTCAGAGGTGGTATTCAGGTGGTTCACTACCGGTTCGGGTGAACTGGTAGCAGAGATCATGGGTGGGCCCATCTACCCGCCCAGCTGCCCCGGCGCTATGCTGTCCTATTTAGGCACATTTTCAAGGGTGGCCGCATATGTGGAAGCCGTGTGAGCAAGCACAGCGCATGCGCAGAAGACCGGGCACATGCGCGGAAGGTGCACGGATGCCCAAAGTGTGTACACGGAAAGCCTGCGTGCACGCGCAAAGCGCGTGCAGGCAAACTAATGGTAAAAATATTGGAAACCCACTGCTCCATGTAGTCCTTGCTTAGTCTCATTTAGTGACCATTCCACAATTATGAAGGTGAGGATACACTTTCTGGCCAATCCTCACATTTATGACTTTGGCAGGTCTACAAAAAAAAAAGAAAGAAAGAAAGCTGGAGTAAGATCATTAGCACAGTCACACTTTGTGACTACTTCATTTAATGACAAAGTTGCTGGTCCCAAATATGTTTGATAAAGGACTATCCATTCTGTATATCCAGCATAAAAAAAACCCAAGGAAGAACTGATTGAAAACCGACTACGGTAAAATAAGGTTAAAGCAAGGGTGAAATCCACTTACCTTCACTACCGGTTTGCAAATGGGAGCGTGCACACACGTGCGCTCGCTTTTCTCGCATGGGACACCTCTGTGCATGCACAGGACCCTCTGCACATGCACAGAACATCAAAAATGGGATGACGTCCAGGCGGTTGACCAGAGATTCCCACCACTGGTGTTACCGGTTTGCCTGAGCCGGATAGAACCAGCTGCATTTCACCACTGGGTTAAGGCACTCCTTTGACCAGATGTATGTATTAAGTTATTAATTCCAACTTTACTGACTTTGTTACTTCACTGATTAGAAGACCTCTGAGGTCCTTCCAATTCTATTATTCTATGTTCCACTGAAATCAAAATGTAGGAAGCGCAAATTTATAAACAACTTCTAATAATGTAAGGTCAAATGTAAGCCAGCGTTCTGTCGTTAATTTCAGGTGGAAGCGATTTCTCACTGGAGAAACCCCTTTGTTATGTGTCTGCTTCATAACGTTGGTAATGGCATAGATCTTGATTCAGGAAAAAGAAAAGTTGTTTCATTTCACTTCTTTTAAAACATTTGCTTATGAGAAAAATCGTTGATCAATCGATTCCGTTATCTGTTAGAAACCAAGCTGAAGAACTGAAACATGGAGAAAGATATTGATTTCTAAAAGAGCATGGTGGGATTCCCGATCTTACCTATAATGCCCTGAGCTCCCTAAAATGATTTTTCCATAGTTATGATTTTGGGATTAAATCTGTTGGAAGTAGCTGTTGCTGGTTTGACTGTTTGGGAATAATAGTCTGAAAATATTTGGAACTTATGCTAGGGAAGGCTCATCTAACCTGGCCTTATACTCTTTACTAAAAGTTCCAGTGAACACTTTCAGGAAAGCATAATGGCTTATTTCAGATCTTTGCCACCATCTAAACTGGAGCCTCATCCAGACTGTTTCATGAAAAGGTCAGAATCAACTTGTACCATTGGTGGAATTCAAAAAAAATTTACTACTGGTTCTGTGGGTGTGATTTGGTGGGCGTGGCATAGATTGGTGGGCATGGCTTGGTGGATGTGGCAGGGGAAGGATACTGTAAAATCTCTATTCCCTTCCCGCTCCAGGGGAAGGATACTGTAAAATCTCCATTCCCTCCCCACTCCACAGGAAGGTTACTACAAAATCCCCATTTCCTCCCAATCAGCTGGGACTTGGGAGGCATAGAATAGATGAGAGTGGGACCAGTCAGAGGTGGTATTTACCGGTTCTCCGAACTACTCAAAATTTCTGCTACTGGTTCTCCAGAACTGGTCAGAACCTGCTGAATACCACCTCTTCCTCGTACACAAGTCCAGTAATGGTCAAGAAAATGGACAGGCATCCCCTAATATCAGGCCCCATGGCCAAGCTGACTGAATGGCTGACCCTAAAAAATTTGGGATACAGGTAGCCCTCGAGTTACAAATGTAATGGAGCCTGCCAATTACATTCATAACCCGAAGATTCGTTGGAGTGTAAAATGAACACTGAAAACTCTCTGATTAACTCACATATTCGCAAATCAAATGTGCAGTTTGTTATGTGCACATGAGGTATCTCAGGGCTGTGAAGGCCATGGAGGGTGGGCTAGTAATGGAACAGGCCATCTGCTTAAGACCACCCAAGTCCTCTCCTGACCCACTGAGATCAGAGGTGGATTTCAGCAGGTTCTGACCAGTTTTGGAGAACTGGTAGCAGAAATTTTGAGTAGTTCGGAGAACCGGTAGTAAAAATTCTGACTGGCTCTGCCCCTATCTATTCTCTGCCCCCCAAGAAATGGGGATTTTGTAGTATCCTTCACCTGGATTGGGGTGGGAATGGCCATTTTACAGTATCCTTCCCCTGCCATGCCCACCAACTCACAACCACCAAGCCATGCCATGCCCACCAAGCCACACCCACAGAACCAGTAGTAAAAAAATTTGAAACCCACCACTGTCTGAGATACCTCATGCAATTGTTTCCCCACCCCATCCTGCCACGCTGGGTCACTTACCTTGCAAAGTTCTCGAAATTGCACTGCCTCAAAGCCTCTATCGGCTTTTAAACGCTTTGCACCAAAAATGAAATGTTATAGGCGCCTTGATGTCATGTCCTGAAGTCCCATGAGATCACAGAACCCAGAATGAACATTCAGTCTCGGTGCACGAAAAGCGATTGCAAAACCGATCAGATGCTGGAAGCGAAATCGTCCTGCTGTCAAAGAAACCATGGCAGAGAGGTGACAGATCTTCATAAGGTGAGTCCAGTATGCCAGGATGGGAGGGGGGAAGCAATTGTGGGGAATGGGTGGGGAATAGGCAGGGTGAATGTTGCAGTGCCTCTGCAGTTCTTTGTAAGGGTGAACAACTGCCATGCTACTGCAACGTTCATAATTTTGGGACTGTGTCATAAATACTTGGGGGGAGGGGTTATCACGTAACTTCAAATTGTCACTAAGTGAACTGTTGTTAACTCGAGGAATACCTGTATTGTGTTAGCCCAAAACCTGGCCATGGACCCTACAAAATGCAAGTAATTCAGGATTGAAAGTCATCTAAAAACACAATATGCTAATAAGAGATCCATCTGCACACATCTAATACATTTTCCACACACACACCCAAGTCCACTTCCTCAACTGCAAACCACTGACATGTATAACTGGTCTGTTACCCACTACCTGTTGTGACCCAGGCCCAAGTAGGTAGTAATAAACTTAGTCCGTGGAAAAACAAACTTTATTTGAACAGCTGGGAATTACTTCATTCCCAGCGTCATTCAACTCAAAGTAAAACAAATGCCTCCCAATACAAATTCCTCAGTTATCTCACTAACCTTAGTCCAATTAGGCAAACTGCCAAAGGCCCTTCCTGGCAAATGTCCAGAAGCCACAAAAACAAAGACGTATACGAAGCAGAGACGAAGCAGAAGATGCAGCTACAACATTGTTTTCTAGCAAAGCTGAAACACCGGTGCTGGTCTGTTTTAAGCCTTAAGGGAGGGGCCAATCATCTCTTGGCCCTACTCCCAAGTTGGCCCTACTCCCTCTCTGCTTGAGCTGCTCTTGCCTTCTGGCAGCTCTTCTCATGTGTGCATTAGGAACAGGCTCCTCCTGTTCCTCTGCCTCACTACTATCAGTCTCTGGAGGCTCTGAAGTCCGCACCTCACTTCCCGATGGCCCTGGCCTCACCTCAGCCTCATCGCTGTCTGACTCCATTGCCAGCTCCGTAGGCTGCTGATGGACCACAACACTACCCAAAACATTTCCTTGCAGTGGCATCAATGTATGTGTGTGTGAGAGTGGGTCTGTGTGTGGGTCTCTGTATACAGGAGGGTCATTTATGTATAAATGGTCATACAACCCAGGGATCAAAGCCCTGCCTCTTATTACATGCTAGCGAAGTATGCAATTCACATAAAAAAGGAATGGAATTTGAATTGGCTGACTGCAGCAGTGCTGTTGATGTGCACCCACCCCACAGAAAGCTCTGCTTTCTTGTCTTCATAATTTATGATACTGCAGATTTGTTCCTGCAAATCATTCAGAAAGAGGTTACTTTTTAGCTTCACCATAACCAGTAATAAACTTTACAAAACCTGGGAAAGAGTATTGCAGTTTGCAAAATATTAGAGACCGGTTCATCAGCTTGTTCTTCTGTGTCAAAGAAGAAAGCAAAAACCTCCCCATTGTTCCAAGAGACAATTGGCAAAAGGATCACAATATTCGTGGCTTTACAGGTGTACTAATAAATGGGATATGAAAGTACACATATGCCCCATATCCAGGGGGTGAAATGCTCCCAATTCGGACCAGATCTGCCGATCCGGTAGTGATGGTGGCGGGTGGTTCGGAGAACCGGTAGCAAAAATCCCTGGCTCCCCATCCCATGCCCACGCAATTGCCCGCTTGTCGCTTCTTTTAAAAAATGCTTTTAAAAGGTAAAAAAAAGGCTCTGATGATCGCAGCTGAGCCATGCGATCATCAGAGCCTTTTTTTAATCTTTTAAAAGCATTTTTACAACCTATTTAGCCGAATAGGTTGTAAAAAAAATGCTTTTAAAAGTAAAAAAAAAACATCACGCCACAGCTGATCACCACCCCACTCCACCCCATGCACTGTTCTACTTACCCCGTGCCTTCTTTGGGCATGCACTGCGTGCATACGCACGCATCTTGCATTTGGTGCGCGGTGCAAACCGTGCATGCACGTGCACAGCACGCATGCGCAACCAGTGAACCGCTAGTAAACTGGTTCAGACTGGCTTAGTACAGTACTAATGTATCTCCATGACTGCTTTGTCCAACTAGTATCAGCCTATTACATTTGAGCAGAGAGAAGCTCTTGGTTATCCCATACATTCATGGCATCAAGCAATGATAAATGACAAGAGAAATGTCAAGAGCTTTCTCCACAATAGCCCACAGTTTATGGAAAACCCTTCCCTTAAATCCGTGATGGCGAACCTGTGGCATGCGTGCCAGAAATGGCACACAGAGCCCTCTCTGTGGGCACGTGCACCATCGCCAGCTGTTCTTCTGGTTTCCAGCATGCACTTGGTCTTCGTGGGCTCTGGAGCAGCGGAAAATGGCTTGAAAACAGCCTGAAAACAACCTGAAAACAGCCCCAAAAACAGCCCAGTGCCACCTTCTCGAACAGCCAGCCCCAGCTGAGGAAAAATCCGCCCATAAACAAATCCAACAAGGCCCATTGGATGAGCTGGGAGGAACAGAAAGTCCCTCCAACCAGCACAACTCCCTGCCTAGAACTGAATTGTGCAGGTCAACTAGGCACCGGGAACGCCCTAGTTACCTGCGTGATTACGCATGTAAATTTCTGACCAAAGTTTCTTCTGGGAAGCGAGGGGTGTCATGTATCTGACTTTTGGAGGGAACTTTTGGAGGGAAAATTGTTGATGATTGGCTGGTGCCTCAGCCAGAATAGTATATAAAGAGAGGTTCGCCTCTCAGCTGGTCTTCGTAGGCACTGGAGTGCTTGAAAATGGCTTGAAAATGGCCTGAAAACAGACCAAAAAACAGTCTGAAAATGGTGCAAAAAACAGCGCAAAAATGGCCAAAAACAGGCATATGCATACCAAAGACCAACTGGCTGCCAAAGACCAGCTGGCATGCCAAAGACTGAGCTAAACCCACCAATAAAACAGACCGTGTCGTGAAATAGAATATATATATATATATATGTATAGGTCTTTGGTTATTCGGGTTTCTCCAGGAATTAGCGTCTTGGCGGCGTTTGACGCAATCCCATTCGTCATCTTCAGGCTAGGTGTTTACAGCTTCGTGCTTCTAGAAGAAAGACCTAGCCTGAAGATGACGAATGGGATTGCGTCGAAACGTCGCCAAGACACTTCCAATTTTACGCTGGAGAAAACCCGAATAACCAAAGACCTACATAAACACCTAGCCTGAAGATGACAAATGGGATTTCGTCAAAACGTTGCCAAGACACTTCCAATTTTACACGGGAGAAAACCCGAATAACCAAAGACCTACATACAAACACCCACAAAAACCTCAGAAAACAAATATATATATATATATATATATATATATATATATATATATATATATATATATATATATATATATATATATATATATATATATATATATATATATATATATATATACAGAGAGAGAGAGAGAGAGAGAGAGAGAGAGAGAGAGAGAGAGAGAGAATCAAATATAAGATAGACAGTATTAAGTTACTGCTGAACATAACAATGAATAAATACAAGCGGCTTGAATCTCACCAGCAATGCTCTGTGTGTGGGATGTGAGTTTGCCTTGGAGGACCAAGTGTCACAGATTAAAATGGCTGCTTCTGCCTTCTCCAAATGCTAAAGGAAATGGAGTCTGGCTTCCCAGCATGCACTTGGTTTGACAGTGTGGGCTGATTGGTAAATGGGTGGAGTCAGCTTCCAAACAATATACTTGGGGGTCTGTTTGTCTATCTGGTCACCAGATGGGGCTAGAGAGCAACAACACTACATTTAACAAATTTAACAGATTAACAGAGTTGGAAGGGAGTTTGTAGGTCATCTAATCCAAGGGTCTCCATCCTTGGCAACTTTAAGACTTGTGGACTTCAACCCCCAGAATACCTGGCTGAGGAATTCTGGGAGTTGAAGTCCACAAGTCTTAAAGTTGTCAAGGTTGGAGACCCCTGATCTAATCCAACCCCCGACCCAAGCAGGAGACCCTACACCATTTCTGACAAATGGCAGTCCAATCTCTTCTCTTCTCAAGCTCCCACAACTTCCAAAGGCAAGCTGTTCCATCCGTTGAATGTTCTCACTGTCAGAAAACTTCTCCTTATTTCCAGGTTGAATCTCTCCTTGTTCAGTTTCCATTCATTATTCCTTGTCTGGCCTTCAGGTGCCTTGGAAAATAGCTTGACCCCTTCCTCTTTGTGGCAGCCCCTCAAATATTGGAACACTGCTACCATGTCTGCCCTGGTCCTTCTCTTCACTAGACTAGCCATGTCCAGTTCCTGCAACCGTTCATTGTATGTTTAGTCTCCAGTCCTCTAATCATTCTAGTTGCTCTTCTCTGCACTTTTTCTAGAGTCTCAACATCGTTTTTTATAGTGTGGTGACCAAAACTGGTACTCTAGATGTGGTCTTACTAAGGCTTTATAGAGTGGTATCCCTTGATCTTGACTGTATCCCTCTGTTAATGCAGTTTAGGATTGCATTGGCTTTTTTGGCTGCCACTGCATACTGCAGCACTATAAAGTTATACGTTGTGGCATGACAATGAGATTGTTATCCAATTATATTTCTTATAGGTTAACTTAATATAGATATCTTTATCCTTACCACCATAGTCATCTGAATGCTGGATGTTACAGGGATATTTTTGTATGTTTACATAGATGTTTTATTCCTTTTTCTAAAAAAAAAAAAGTTAGATGTTCCTGCTGCCATTGTGGATTTGATTATTTGACGTGGTTCTGAGTTGACATGGATTCAGCATCATAAAAATTCAATCAATCAATAAATGTGAAATAATACAACTGGGGAAATGGTGTTAAACATCTCTCCAAGTCTGATCAAACATAATAACATTCAAAGCAATCCGCAACATTTTTTAAAAAAAGATAAGAGATTAATGGCTCTATAGTTGTGATGGACTCCTCCCCACCATTTGCCATTCAAAAGGTTAGAGCAATTGTTATCACATAACATTGTCCACACATTTTGCCTTCCTTCTATTAATCAAATGTCAGGTTTATTTCATTTGTTTGCTATTTGTATGGATTGTACACAGGAAAATGCCTTTATTCCGATAATAGTTGTACACAGTTGCTCAAGAGGCTTTTCCTGGTCAACGTAGTAGGACTAACTTGGATATTTTTCCCAGACTGTTTGATCTTTGCTCTAATGATGGTTCTCATATATGAGAACACTATAGAATTAACCAAGTCCTTTGGGTAAGTGCAGAGCGCTTTTATATTCTGTTACGATTTCTGGTTAGCAAGGAAAAAATGTAATGTAACCGGTGGTGGGATTGTGGAACCTTGCTCAATAGTAGTAATTGTGAGAGGGATCTTGGAGTCCTAGTGGACAACCATTTAGATATGAGCCAGCAGTGTGCAGCAGCTGCCAAAAAAGCCAACACAGTTCTGGACTGCATAAACAGAGGGATAGAATCAAGATCACGTGAAGTGTTAATGTCACTTTATAATGCCTTGGTAAGACCACACTTGGAATACTGCATTCAGTTTTGGTCGCCACAATATAAAAAAGATGTGGAGACTCTAGAAAGAGTGCAGAGAAGAGTAACAAAGATGATTAGGGGACTGGAGGCTAAAACATATGAAGAAGGGTTGCAGGAACTGGGTATGTCTACTTTAATGAAAAGTAGGACTAGGGGAGACATGATAGAAGGGCTCCAATATCTGAGGGGCTCCCACAGACAAGAGGGAGTCAAGCTATTCTCCAAAGCACCTGAGGGTAGAACAAGAAGCAATGGGTGGAAACTAATCAAGGAGAGAAGCAACCTAGAACTAAGGAGAAATTTCCTGACAGTTAGAATAATTAATCAATGGAATAATTTGCCTCCAGAAGTTGTGAAACCCCCAACACTGGAAGTTTTTAAGATGATGTTGGATGACCATTTGTCTGAAGTGGGTTTTCTCCCTAAGCAGGGGGTTGGACTAGAAGACCTCCAAGGTCTCTTCCAACTCTGTTATTTTATTTATTTATTCAAACAATTTAACAAACTGTTCTCTGGGTAGGCACGGCTGGGTGGTCAAGTGACTGGGTGGGTGTGGTCAACTATGTCACTTGCATGGGTGGTGCCTGTACGGGCCAGAGTGGGTTGGGGAGGGAATCCAGGGGTCTCTGGTGTGTGTGTGTGTGTGTGTGTGTGTGTGTGTGTGTGTGTGTGTGTGAGAGAGAGAGAGAGAGAGAGAGAGAGAGAGAGAGAGAGAAATGTCCCATACCTGGCACTGTTTCTCTTTCTAAAATCCAGATATTTTTGTGTTTCTATAACTTTGGGGATTTAGAAGAATGTTGGTCGTTCCCAAGCACTGTAGCTTTCAAGCTTTTGGTATTATGATTTCCTTCTAGTCGAAGTGGATTCAAAAGCATACATGTATTTTGCAAAAAAAAATAAAAAAAATTCAACAGTTGGCTGGATTCATTTATTTATCTCATTTCATTTCTATTACACCGCAATCCGTTTTATATTTAGGACTGTGAACTTGAACCTTAATACAGTACTTCTATATTTTCCTAGGAAGCCGTTCGCATGAGGCAATATCCCCCCTAAAAAAGTTTCAGGAAGATCCAGAACTCAGTGAACCTCAGTGGACCTACCAGGAAGATCCAGAACTACAGTGAACGACTTGTGCATGAATCTAAATTAAAGTTTAGATTATTTTATTGTCATTGCCCCTCGTACAACGAAATGAAATGCCGTCTTCAGTGTACATTATAACTATAAAAATAAAACACAAATGCACATCCTTCGCATTCTCTGCAATTGAATTGAAAATGCCTGATATTGCATTAATATTGTTCCACTATATGGTAGAATTCAATATAGTTACTGCCCTGGGATAGAAGTTGTTTTTCAGGCTATTTATCCTTGTTTGTATTATCCTGTATCGTCTGACAGATGGTAATAGTTTTAAAAAAAAAGTGTCCAGCATGAGATAGATCCTTAAGAATGTTTTGAACTTTCTTAAGGCTCAGCGGCTAAGACGCTGAGCTTATTGATCAAAAGGTTGGCAGTTCAGTGGTTCAAATCCCTAGAGCTGAATAACGGGGTGAGCTCCCATTACTTGTTCCAGTCTCTGCCAACCTAGCAGTTCAAAAGCATGTAAAAAATGCAAGTAGAAAAATAGGGACCACCTTTGGTGGGAAGGTAACAGCGTTCCGTGCGCCTTTGGCATTGAGTCATGCTGGCCACATGACCAGGGAGACATCTTCAGACAGCGCTGGCTCTTCGGCTTTGAAACGGAGATGAGCACCGCCCCCTAGAGTCGGGAACGACTAGCACATACTCTCTATGGTGCAGCGGTAGACGGTCACTAGCATCCAAGAAAGAAGGCCATTTGAAAACATTCGAGGAAGGTAAGCTCACCCTTACCCAGAAAAAAATAAAAATTTCTTTTAACTTTCAGTCAGGATCTGCCTTCCATGATTTCTCATTGTCTTTCTCTGAACATGTGTCAGTTTCTCTGAACACTTCTTACAAGTGTGATGCCCAGAAATAATATGTAGATTTCAGGGATAAATGATCTCAGTCATTCCACTACTTCTATATAGCCCCAAAGGAACCTCAGATGCAAAGGCCTTTGAAGAAAAAAAAAACATTGTGAGACATTTTATATCCAAATATATTTTATTGTTTATACGGTTTCCATCTTCCCTTAAAATGGCCTGAGAATCATTGTCTCCACTAGATAATTGACAGTCAAGCTGAAACTGAAGTTAATCAACTCAAATTAGCAAACTTCCTCAAACCCCTAAATAAGTTACTCAAGACCTAATCGACATATCAAAGGATAAGGTCTGCAAACATAGAGTTAATTAAATTAGGTCTCTCAGAGCAACTGCATGTTGACAGGAATAAACATACCTATACACACACACACACACACATGCCCCTTAAGTGTCACCCTAGAATCAGTATGTACAGCTCACCCTGGAAAAGTTCCCCCTATAAAAATCTGCTGCTGTATCCCATTTCTCTGCAGCCTGCTCCTAAAGGCAAACTGTTTTGCTTTTAGAAATAAATATTTCCTTATAGCTGTCTGGATATCATTTTTATTCATTCTTGCACAGCCCCGGCTCAAGTTGGAACCCCGAATTATTCTTCTGATAGCATGTTACAATTTTCCTTAACTATCCTGTTCAATCGCTTTTTTAGGAGTGACTCAGTGGTGGGTTTCAAAAATTTGTACTACCGGTTCTGTGGGCATGGCTTAGTGGGCGTGGCATGGCTTGGTAGGTGTGGCATGGTGGGTGTAGCAGGGAAAGGATACTGTAAAATCTCCATTCCCTTCCCAATCCAGGGGAAGGTTACTACAAAATCCCTATTTCCTCCCAATCAGCTGGGACTCCAGGAGGCAGAGAATAGATGGGGGAGGGGTCAGTCAGAATTTTTACTACCGGTTCTCCAAACTACTCAAAATTTCCACTACCGGTTCTCCAGAACTGGTCAGAACCTGCTGAAACCCACCTCTGGAGTGACTGTTTCAAAGAAACATTCAGATTATCTTACTTTTATCATACTTTGAAACAGAAAAATATTCTATGCATTTGCTCATTTATATGTTAAGATTAGATTGAAAATGCCCTCTTTTTTACAAAGCAATATATTCATAGGTGCTATATTAGAATAATCTAATCTGTTTTAGGTTTCTGACACCTGATTTACTGGTTTATACTTTAAAGTCTTCAAAGTAAAGCTTTTTTTTAATTAAAACATCAGGTTTTTTTTAAAAAAAGTTGAAAAGGAAAACTTTCCCAAGATAAGAACCTGGTAATTTCCTTTCTCAACTATTAAGAGCAAAATCATAAAGCATTACAATCACACTACTGAAGATTGAATAGGAAGAGCGATCTTACGACGAATTAGAGGCAATGCAAAACAAATTGTATTTTTATATCCCTGGATCCATTTGCTACGTCTAAACCTTTCAATGTTTTCTAGAAACCCTTGAAATTAAATTTAAGGGTTTGAATTATTTTCAGTAATAAGTAATTAATTCCATCAAAGCCAACCTGGCCACTTAATAATTTTAGTAAAATATGCTTCTCAGCCATACCTGGAAAACACTTCTATTAAAAGCTAAGGTGCCATTACATTTTTTTTTCTCTCACCTCACCCTCTATACAATATTCCTGTTTGTTTCTATTTCTATTAAAACAATTTGTGAAAGCAAAATACAGTAAATTGCATGCAAAGTAGCTGTGCAAGTGAGAAATTTCATTCTCAGTGGCAGCCCCAAAATGCAAAACATTATACCACTGAGATCAGTAAAGAGAAATTAATCCAAAGCTTAGAAAATTCAGCAAAATACACAGGCATTTCCAACCTGCTGGGCCCCCAGGTTTTCAATACAAGCCATAACGATTTCACAGAAATCATGACATAACCAGGCAAATGAGGCAAATTATATATTTTGCAACTTTTGCGCTCAAAGGGAGGTCAAAATGTGCATTGAAACACGTGTGGAAAGGGGCAGGGCTTTGAGCACATTAGTTATGGTTGTGAAGGGACATGATAATAATAGAATAGGTAGAATTAGTGGGGCATAATAGTAGAGTCAGTGGAATTGGTTTGGCTTGCTGTTTTGCTTCTGTAAGAACTGCTTTGCTAAGAATTAGAATTGCCTCTGCCATTTGCTTCTACCAGTGATCTCACCTCTGTATTATTTTGTTTTTCTGTACCACTCTGTGCCTGGTGGATATCTCAAGAAGCAGGATTGCTGAGCACCCACCCACCCCTCTTCCTTGCTGCACTGCCAAAGGAAGGGATGGGCCAGGGATACTAAACTGATGTCTCTGAAGGTATACAAAGACACTATACCTTCCCCAAGGTGTGGCTATTTCCTCACATGCATTGTGTCTGTATGTTCTGGATATAGTCCCACCCAGTATTTTGTTTTCGGCCATAAATAAAATCTGCTTCTTTTTGCAAGCCTCATCTTGGCTTTCTCTATTTCGCATTCTGGTGACGCAAGTACATTTTGGGAACTTACAGTTGCCATCTTGAATTTTCCACCCTGCAGACACCCCAGCACATGTAATATTATACTAAGGCAGCAATATTCACAGGCTTGCAGAGAACAATAATATCAGGATGAAAGCACTGTGTATAAGTGGATGGAACTTATGAAGGATCAAACCAACTGCAAATATCTCTCTCCACTAGACCAGAGGTGGTATTCAGACGGTTCAGACCGGTTCACCCGAACCGATAGCGGTGACTGTGGGTGGCCGCCCACCCGCCCCGGCGTAAAGCCATCCTATTTAGCCACGTTTTCAAGGTCGAGGGCATGTGCAGAAGGCACACAGGTGCGCGGCGAACTGGTAGTAAGAATATGTGAAACCCACCACTGCACTAGATATGGACTGCTGGGCAATGATAGAGGCCCTGCAGAAAGGAACTAGATTGAGAAAAGGAAATAAGAAATACTGGTCCATACAGCACATAACTGTCATTCTTGTGGGAGATCTATGCAGCCTATACCACTGTTGAACTGAAGCAAAAGATGATCAAGACGATCCGCAGTTATATTGCCTAGGCATAAAATAACACAATGAGTTTTATTGTTTCATTAGCTACAATCAGTTGACCTCACAGTTTGAGGGATCCTTGCAGATAGATGTTTAGTTGTACAAAAACAGATTTTTCAGCAGCAGAACTAAATTATATAGATATTGTAGTGAATAAAATGGATTGCCTTGAAAGACAGGACCCACCACCAAAGCAATACTTAGGTGAAGTAAGCCCAGGCCAAGAAAGTAATTTGCAAAAATGTCTTATACAGGCTCCTATCATGAAGATAATAAAGGACGGAAAGGTAGCACATTCAGACTTGTGACATTCGGTTACTAGAGCTGCTATAATACTGTAAGTCTGCAGAGTGTTTCTTAGTTTGGTCTACTGTTAAGGCTGACAGGTATCAAAGAATCTACTATTATAGATTGGCTAACTCCACTTGCAGTAATATCTATGGCAGATGTTCTGTATTATATTGAATTATGTATCATTAAGTTCTATCATGTTATTAGCATATTGGACATTAATACAATTGAACGAGTCCAGAGATATTTCACAAGAAAAGTCCTCCATTCCTCTGTTGCAACAAAATATCTTATGCCACCAGACTCGAAATTTTGGGCTTAAACAACTTAGAACTTCGCCGTCTTCGGTGTGACCTAAGCATAGTACATAAAAATCATCTGCTACAATGTCCTACCAGCCAATGAATACTTCAACTTCAACCAAAACAGCACATTCCCAAGTGAAGACAGCTCTGATCCTATGTAATTTACATTCCAATCATGACTCTGTTTCCCCACTCCCTCCAGGGTGTGTCATCAATCACATTTGCCAACGGAGCAATTTTGCGGGTTGTAGAGATCACTCCCCTCCAACTGCTGTAGGTAATCCTGGGATACAGCCTTGAGAGAGATAAGTCTGGAATGTGCATCTGTCTTTGGCTGCCGTGCCATTTCATCCCCCTTGCTTATGACAACTCGAGAGCAAGCCAGGGTTGCTTTGCAAGTTGACAACACTATTCCATTGGCTGAGAGACAGAAAGTTCCTCCTGATATCTAGCTTGAGCTTGTTTCCAGTGGATTTGATCCGGTTCCCTCAGGACAATAGAGAATGTTCACTCCCTCTTCTATGTGACAAGAAGAAGAAGAAAATCAGTTATGAGAATGTCATTTTATTTTAAGAGGAATTGTCGCATTTTTATGGCTGGAAAGCAGATTGACGCAGAAGTTGATTTCGAGGCAATGAATACATGAGATGAATATATTCATTTAGAGACAGAATATGTATATATTTTGCTCTGTTAGACTCACAGCTAGAACTGAATATAAAACTGAACTGAACAGTTAATGCAAGAAGTACCAGCTCTATCTTCCATTCCATAATTTCATATGGTTTCTGTCATTTAAACCAAGAGATAAGAGCATTTGATGAACATCTGGAATAAGAACATTATATCCAAGGACACTTCCAAACATCACATAAATGCTGATGGGTATGAAGGAAGATTATGAGACTCGATGTAACTGGATCGTTTAAGTGACAGCTAAAAGAATAAGGTGAAAAAATAAGTTTCTCTCCCCCCAACGAAACCGTGTAATCTCATTTATAAAGATGAGCAGGGAAAGTATTTCTACCTTTAAATATATTCATTGAATACTTCTCAGTTTAGAACTTGATCTGCTTGGCTCGCTTGGTGTCAGCTTGTGGTTGTCAATCACACCTTCATATAGATCGGTGCTGGGTGATTGATGGAGCTTGACGCAGTGCATCAAGCCCACAAGAGCAAATAAAGCTTGGAGAGTTAGAAAACAAAATTAATTGTGCAACGCAAGTTAAACTGAACCTTTGTTTCACTTCATCCAAAAGTTTGAAAACGAAAGAGGATGAAAACAGTCAAGAAAATTATTATGGTTGGTTAAGTTAAATCTGCAATCAGAAAAGTAAGAGATGAATAAAACAAAGTGTCAGATATCCCAAAGATCAGCAGCTGAACTCCTGGATCAAATATAGTCCTTACATATTTACATTTACTACTGGTTTGCAACAGGGCTGCACACACGCGCTTCTGCGCATGCCCAGAAACTTCCTGATGACGTCAGTGGGCAGAGTCTCCCACTGGTTTCACTATCAGTTCTTACGAATCGGTCCGAACCCGGGGGCACCCCGCCACTGGTCCTGTGGTAGCTCCCCCAGACTACTGGGGGGGGGGAGGAAAATCAGATGCAGCATCAGAATTTAGTCATTAAGCAAAATATGAGCAACGTCTGGCCTACCACTATTCTCCAGTCTCAATGGCCTCTAGAAAAAAACTTTTCATGAGCCAAAGGCTTGTACCATACTTTTTTTTAAAAAAATCAATAAATGATACAGCAATACAGCTCTCTGTCACATATTGATTCAGGTCATACACTGTGCTGAGTCAAAATGTGTATTTCGTTTTTAGTGTGTATAAATCCAGCCTCTGTGGTCTGCTTTTGTTGTTGTTAAGTTCGGGAAGTAACGAGGCTGGAGACCAGGGTAGTGACAACAGCTCTTTAATATATGGTGAACCCCGCAACCAGGCTGGGGAAAAACCTCTCCTTATATACAGTTCAACCGGCGGCTTTAACCAATCAGCAACGTGCTTGTTTCCCGCCAAAACATTTAAAGATACATTACACTCCTTCCCTCCCAGAAAACACTTTACCCATATTTACATGATATTTACATATTATTTTTCAACGTAATCACGCAAATAGACTGGGCGTCTCCTGACTCTTTCGGACCTGCGCAGTACATTCCCTGGGAGTGGGTCGAGCTGACCGGAGGGGCTGTTTGCTCCTCTCAGCTCCTTCTCTAGGCCATCCGGCCCTGGATTATTAGCAGAGTCATCCCTGCTGTTTTCTACTGGAACCTGTGGGCGTCGCTGGACCTCCGGAAACTCAGATAAGTCCTGCGATTTTTCCGGGTTTGAGTCAGCTGTGGAATCAAACATTGAATAGTCAGGGCCTGTTTCGACTAATTCGGATTGTTCGGCTATGCGTTTTCGTATTTGGTCTATGTGGCGCCTCCATACTCGGCCGTCCTTTAACTCCACCAAGTATGATTTTGGACCTGTTCTGTTTAGGATTTGCCCTGCTATCCAGGTTGGGCCTTCACCATAGTTGTGTGCCCACACTCGGTCTCCCATGTCCATTTCTCTTGTTTTTCCGATTTCCCCCTTGTAACCCTCCGGCGTATAGTTTGGATTTAAACGGTCTAGGGGGCACCTGAGCTTTCGGCCCATTAATAATTCGGCTGGGCTTCTGCCGGTTGTGACACAGGGGGTTCTGTGTTGGACGGCCAGGAAAACATCGATTTTTGTTTGCCAGTCGCCTGGCTTAAGTCTGGACAATGCCTCTTTTGCGCTCCGGACGGAACGCTCTGCAAGGCCATTCGTCGCAGGGTGGAAAGGCGCCGAGAGGGCATGTCGGATGCCCTCTTCTGCCAAGTACTCCTCAAATTGGGTTGTCGTGAATTGCGGGCCGTTATCGGAAACTAGCGTGTCGGGCAATCCATGGGTTACAAATAGGTGCCGTAGGACTGAGATCACGGCCTCGGCTGTCATGGATCTCGTGAGAATGATTTCCAGCCATTTGGAGTAGGCATCTACTACTACCAGGAAGGTTTGGCCGTGGAAGGGGCCGGCAAAATCAATGTGTATTCTAGACCAGGGCCCCTGGGGTCTCTCCCATTCCCGAACCGGGGCCGTTGGGGGTAGCGGTCTGGACTCCTGGCAGGCCTGACATTTCCCTACCCTTTCAGCAATTTCTGAGTCCATTAAGGGCCACCACACATAGCTTCTCGCTAGGCCCTTCATCCTTACGATCCCTGGGTGCCCCTCGTGGAGGAGATCCAACACCCTTTTCCTCAATTTCTCTGGGATCACCACTCGATCCCCCCATAGCAGGCACCCCCCTTGAGCCGACAGTTCCCCACGTTTCTTTACAAACTCTTTAAAACGCTCGCCCGGCGCAGCGGGCCACCCTCTTTGTACCCAACCAAGTACAGTTCTCAAAATAATGTCTCGGTATGATGCCCGAGCCACCTCCTTAGACGTGACTGGGCCAGAGTCCAGAGAGTCAATCAACAGTATGGGCGTCCCCGGAGTGGGGTCCTTGATCGCCCCTGGCAGTGGGCATCTGCTTAATGCGTCCGCATGCCCCAACTCTTTTCCCGGTCGATGCCACAGTTTGTAGGAGTAGGCGGCTAAAAAGATAGTCCATTGGGTCAATCGGGGCGAAAGTGCCACGGGCGTTGGGCGGTCCCCCGCCAGTAACCCTAACAGTGGTCTATGGTCTGTAACAATTTCAAAGTCTCTACCAAAAACGTATTCGTGAAACTTTTTTACCCCTGACACTATAGCTAGAGCTTCCTTATCCAACTGACTGTAGTTCCTCTCTGTCGAGGACATCGTTCTGGAATAGAAGGCTATTGGGGCTTCTGTGCCATTTGGAAGCCTGTGGCTGAGCACAGCCCCCACCCCGTAAGGGGAAGCATCGCAAACTAATACCAATGGCATTGTGCTATGATACTGTATGAGTAAACTATCGCTGGATAGTAGATGTTTTACTGCTTCGAAAGCCCTAGCTTCCGTCTTTCCCCAAGACCAAGCAGTATTCTTTCCCAGTAACTTATGTAGCGGCTCGGCAACGGTTGCCTTATTTTTCAAAAAGACCGCGTAAAAGTTCACTAGACCCAGGAATGCCTGTAGCTCTGCTTTGTTTTTAGGCGCTGGAGCCTTTCTTATTGCCTTGACCTTGCTTTCAGTGGGGTGGATTCCTTCCTTGTCTATTCTGTAGCCTAAGAACTCTACAGATTCTACCCCTATTTGGCATTTGTTCACTTTAACCTTTAGACCGGCTGACCGGAAAATGCCCAGAACTTTTCTCAAACGTTCCCCCAATTCTTCTAAATTTTCGGCTGATACCAATACATCATCGAAATAGGGGACTACCCCCGGGAGCCCTTGCAGAAGTCGCCCATTAAATTTTGAATAGACCAGGTGCCACACTCACCCCAAACTGTAACCGGGTACACTTGAAAGCACCTCTGTGAGTCACAATTGTCTGGGCTTCGGCTGTGTTGGCGTCTACGGGCAGTTGTTGATAGGCTTGGGCCAAATCTAACTTGGCAAAAACGTGCCCTTGCCCCAGCGAGTGCAGCAAGTGTTGCACCACGGGACCGGTAAGCGCTTTTGCAAGGCTTTGTTTAACGTCGCCTTGTAGTCAGCGCAGATTCTAACTGACCCATCTGGTTTCACTGGGGTGACGATTGGCGTCTCCCACTTTGCGTGATCGACTGGCACCAGAATCCCCTGACTGATGAGCTTGTCTATCTCCTTGTCAATCTTGGGTTTAAGGGCAAAAGGGACTCTCCTTGCCTTTAACCGAATGGGGGCTACCTGGGGGTCTAAATTGAAGGAAATAGGGGTCCCCTTGTACTTGCCCAGGCAGTCCTTGAAGACATCCTCGAACTCGTTCATGAGTGTGTCTTTTAGGTTAAAGTCACTTCTGTAGATGCCAGTCACTCCCATGCCCAATGCACGGAACCAGTCTAGTCCCAACAAACTTGGCAGGGTCCCTTCGACTATCGTGATGGGCAGGGTCTTCTTGTGTGGTCCGTACTCGACGCGGACGGAGGTGGTCCCTCGAACAGGGATGCGATTCCCTTGGTAGTCGTGAACTCGTAGCCGCTGTGTTTGCAGTTTGCGTTTGGCGATTCTCGGCAAAGCTTTCGCAAAAGTATCCCAGGACATGATTGTGATCGCTGACCCTGTGTCCACTTCTAGTCGGCATGGCACTCCTTCGATTTTCGGTTTTGTGAAGATTTTCTTCTCGACGCGGGTTGCTGCACGGCCTATTATCACGGTCGTTCGATTTGAATTCGCGCCCTTTTTGTTTTGACCAATCGCGGGTCGCCTTGCCGATCCTGCGCTCTGATTGGTTGGTTTGAATTTTCGGCGGGAAGGTTGGGGTGCTCGACAGACTTGAGCCAGGTGCCCCTTCTTCTCGCACCGCCGACATGTAGCGTCCTTGAACTTGCATCGTTGACGCTGGTGTTGCCCTCCGCAACTTCCGCATTCATCCCGGTCTTCTTTGCCCCTTCTCTCGGTGAGGCAAACTCCTTCCTCATTCTCGCCGTCTGATTCGGTCTGGATTTCTTCGTTGTGGACCGGGGTTGATTTCCCGCCGTTGGCGTGAGTGGCTTTTGTAGGGTTTCCGCTTGGGTGGACATCTCATGAGCTCTGGCTTCGTCCAGAGCGTTTGCCAGCGTTAGATTGCTTTTGATAGCAGCCGCCCGCAAACGAATGTCTCTGACCCCACGGATGAGTTGCTCTAACAGCTCCTCATCCAAGTCTCGGTACCCACAATCCTTGGAGGCTTTTCTCAGGGCGGCCATGTAATCGCTGATGGATTCGCCTCTTGCTGTCTGCGCCTCCAAATTCAAAACGCCAGACGATTTAGACGGTGTTGGCGCGAAATGGTTCTTCAATAGATTTTGCAGAGTTTGCCACGATACCGATTGTACCGGCGTTGGCTCTGCCAGGGCTTCCGCGATGTCGATGACCTCGGGACCGCAGTGGCTCAGGAAATATGCCCTTTTGCGGTTGTCTGGAACTCCTTGCAGTTCGTTTGCCTCGAGGAAGCTCTCGAAACGGGTCATGTACGTTCCCCATTTCTCCCTGGATGGGTCAAACGGCGCGGGCGGAGTGTAGCTGGCCATCTCCGCGTTTCTGCCCTGAGTTTGCTGGGTTCGGTTCTTCCGTGCGTTCAGCTCGTTCCTGGTGCTCTTTAGCCTCGAAATCCCACCTTCGTCGCCAGTGTTAAGTTCGGGAAGTAACGAGGCTGGAGACCAGGGTAGTGACAACAGCTCTTTAATATATGGTGAACCCCGCAACCAGGCTGGGGAAAAACCTCTCCTTATATACAGTTCAACCGGCGGCTTTAACCAATCAGCAACATGCTTGTTTCCCGCCAAAACATTTAAAGATACATTACAGTTGTTAGTCACGAAGTCATGTCCAACCCATCACGACCCCATAGACAATGTTCCTCCAGGCCTTTCTTTCCTCTACCATCCTCTGGAATCCATTTACGCTCACACCGACTGCTTCAGTGACTCCATCCAGCCACCTCGTTCTCTGCCGTCCCATTCTTCTTTTGCCCTCAATCGTTCCCAGCATTAGGCTCTTCTCCAGTGAGTCCTTTCTTCTCATTAGGTGGCCAAAGTATTTGAGTTTCATCTTCAGGATCTGGCTTTCTAAAGAGCAGTCAGAGTTGATTTCCTCTAGGACTGGCCGGTTTGATCGCCTTGCAGTCCAAGGGGCTTGCAGGAGTTTCCTCCATAGAGTATAGTATATTTTCAGAAATGTAAATTGTCACGGGGAATTTTATGAAAACCTAATGAAAATGTTTTAAAATAATGCTATGGAATTTTTTTAAAAAGGCAATTAAATAAAAAAAAAAGGATAGTGCTTCAGTATTGGACAAAACCCCTAGCGCTCACCATGAAAACTGGAACGCCCACTAGTGGGCAGTAGGGACCAGGTTGACTACCACTGCATTAGGATTTACTGCACTACTGTAGTTTATAGTAGCAATAATCTTAATGTATTTATCATGACTCCTGTTTTTTGCTTTGCCAGTTGCTTGTTCATAGCTTTTATAAATGTTGTGTTGCTTGCAACAATGAGCATTATGGCACTGTCAAAACTGTCAGATCTTTAAATATATTTTAATATTGGTAGTCAGTCATCTCTCACAAAATATTATCCATAATCTCACTGGGTGACTGATTTCCTGTACAAATAAAATACAAAAACACAAGAAAGGGAAGGCATAGCTCTAATCTACAAAGCTGATGAAATAGACTCTTATATTCATAATGTTTCCCAGAAGAGCTATTTAATGTGAAAGACACCAAATAATATTTCTTGCTACTTTAAATATATATATATTTTAAATGTGCTGGAGGTGAAGAAATGGTCACATGAACTCTTCCCAATTATTAAATAATAATGTTGACAAGAAGATGACAGTACAACTTAGACTAAAAAGAGCAGATGAAACAATCTATTTTTTTCATTTCATTTATTTTATGTTCTAACATTATTTATACCAGTTGTCTCCAATCTTGGCAACTTTAAGACTTGTGGACTTCAACTTCCAGAATTCAACTCCGGGAATTGAATCCACAAGTCTTAACGTTGCCAAGGTTGGAAACCCCTGATTTATACCATATCCCAACAAGTTAATATTTATAGCTTTAATATCAATAATACAAAACATTGCTATAGTTAGATCTTGATATTATAAGGGTTAACAGTTTTATGTTAATAATTCTGTAAAAGCATTAATGATCAGCTCTGTTCCTTAAATTCTTATTTAAGAATTGGAATAGTTGAATATGCTTTATGCTGGTCCATGACTAAGATAAAGATGGATGGTGTACAATAGCAACATAAATGTGCTATTTTTCTGAAACCAGTAAAATCCTTTCAGGCTCAAAATCTCGGATTAATTGCTAGAAAACCTTTTTAAGGTGCTACTTCTGAATATTTAATTAAATTTAATTGAGAAAAAATTCTCAATAAGTCAATATCCTAGAAATACATACGTAAAATACTACATAATTAGATACAGATACAGATTAACAGAGTTGGAAGGGACCTTGTAGGTCATCCGTCCAAGCAGACCCTACACCATTTTTGACAGATAGTAGTCCAGTCTCTTCTTGAAAGCTTCCAGTGATGAAGCTCCCACAACTTCTGAAGGCAACTTCTGGTCCATGGGCTGATTGTTCTCATTGTCAGAAAATTTCTCCTTATTTCTAGGTTGAATCTCTCCTTGCTCAGTTTCCATCTATTAGTCTTTGTCTGGCCTTTAGATGCTTTGGAGAACAGCTTGCCTCCCTCCTCTCTGTGTCAGCCCCTCAAATATTGGAACACTGCTACCATGGTCCTTCTCTTCATTAGACTAGCCATGCCCAATTAGTATGCATCAATCTATACTGTGTGTAGTATAGTATAAATTTATGTAGTATAGATTTGGCGCCTTCTTTGATCTTGGAAAGCAACATCCTGAAACTTCTATAAATGTTGGCATGCCCTCCAACAAAAAACATAAAATTGCAGGTGAATAATTTACACTACGGGTTCTCAAATGCTATGGAGTTTTGGCCCACTAAAATGTAATTTAACTTCTGTGGCCTTCGTCCACCTGAGTAAAATTAATCAACTTCACTGAATTGGTGGTGGCTAGCATTGCATAAGGTCCCTGCCCCGCTCGCCATTCCCTTTGCCCAAGCAAAGCCTGAATCTTGTTGTGACTCACACTCAGGTTTGCTGGTTTGTTCTTGATTCACTGTTAGGCTAGACGATAGATTTGATCATTCTTCCATCTGAATCAACCACTCATACTGAGCAGGTATCCGACACTGTGTTTGTCTATTATATAAATCTCCTGTTTTGTTAACCATGTTTGTAGAATAAACAACAAATCACGGGGTTTATGCAACAGGGTAAGCCACAAACCAGAGTTTACAATAAAATTCACATAGAATAGAATAGAATAGAATAGAATAGAATAGAATAGAATAGAATAGAATAGAATAGAATAGAATAGAATATTGGCCAAGTGTGATTGGAACACAAGGAATTTGTCTTGGTGCATACGCTCTCAGTGTACATAAAAGAAAAGATACGTTCATCAAGAATCATAATGTACAATACTTAATGATAGCCATAGGGTACAAATAAGCAATCAGAAAACAATCAATATCAATATAAATCGTAAGGATACAAGCAACAAAGTTACAGTCATACAGTCGTAAGTGGGAGGAGATGGGTGATGGGAACGATGAGAAGATTAATAGTAGTGCAGATTTAATGAACAGTTTGACAGTGTTGAGGGAAATTTGTTTAGCAGAGTGATGGCATTCGGGAAAAAACTCTTCTTGTGTCTAGTTGTTCTGGTGCGCAGTGCTCTATAGCATCGTTTTGAGGATAGGAGTTGAAACAGTTTATGTCCAGGATGTGAGGGGTCTGTAGATATTTTCACAGCCCTCTTTTTGACTCATGCAGTATACAGGTCCTCAATGGAAGGCGGGTTGGTAGCCATTGTTTTTTCTGCAGTTGTCATTACACAATGTACTAAGCCAAACATTAAAGAATCTTAATGGTAGTTTGGAGCAATGTGTGAATCCGGTTGATGCCTCTGCAAGCTTGCAACCATTCCTCTATGGGTTTTTGCCTTGATTCAAATATAGCCTCAAGCCACAAGAGCATGCAATTTAGCATGATGTTTGCTTTATCATTAAGTATGAAATATGAATTCATCCAGTTGTAGTTTAAAGTAGCAGGGCAACGTATGGACTCAGCCTCTATGTTCCATCAGGCCCATTTTACTTCAGCTCTTGAGAGCTAGAAATTATAGAGAGAACATCAGAACCACAAGGTGCTATAAAGGGCTCATTGGGGCTAAGGCTGAGTATCATAGTAGTTTCTTTTATTTCAAAAATCCCTAAGTCAAACCGATTCCTAACATTTAATGACTTCTATTAATTTTTATGTTAAAGTAATATTCATACCACTTCCATACCACTTCCGCAGTTTTCTTAGAAGGCCTATGCCATTCATTTTCCTCCAATTGTGTGCTATGAAATAGATTATCTTCAGAGTAGCTGGATAACAAGGTTATCCTTATTAACAATAACAATGGGTTCTTTTAAAATGCACACCTAAGCTTCAGAATGTATCAATTATATAAATGTACATTTATGATGATATGTGTGCATTTAGTAACTTTGTTGCTGGCAATCCTTATGATTTATATTGATATATTGACCATCATTTGTGTTGTAAATGTTGTACTTTGATGAACGTATCTTTTCTTTTAGGTACACTGAGAGCATATGCACCAAGACAAATTCCTTGTGTGTCCAATCACACTTGGCCAATAAAAAATTCTATTCTATTTTATTCTATTCTATTCTAAAATGAAAAAGTAATTGAAAAGGAAGCAAAAATTGGGATTGCTCAAATACCACTTTGGAAAATACTAAACTGAAAATGAAAACAATAACAGAGAGAGAATGGAGAGGGATAGAGGAGAGGAGAGAGGAAGGAAAGAGGGGGAAAAAAGAAAGGGAAAAAGGAGAGGAAGAAAGAGGGGAAACGAGTAGGAGAGAAGGTTAGAAGGGAGGAAGAAGGGAGGTGTGGGGGAAAGGAAAGGGAAGGAGAGGAGAGGAGAGGAGAGGAGAGGAGGAAAGAAGAAAGTAGAAGAGTAGATGGAAGAAGGGAGGAAAAGGAAAAAGAGGAGAGAGAGAAGGACTGTTGTAAAACAAGGAAGATGAAATGGTAAAAGAGCAACCCCGAATATACTTAAATTGTTTAGGATGAAGATTGTATTAGTATGAAAGCTAAAAATAAATATGTATGTTAGATAAGAAACTGTACAATTACAATATGCTTATGAGAAAAAATAAAAAATAAAAAACTTTTTCAAAAAGGGTTACTAAGATGTACCCGAACAGCTCCCCAATATGCTGGAAGTGCAAAAAAGTATATGGAACGTATTACCATTTATGGTGGACATGTTCGTCTGCAAAAAAAATTTTGGGCCAAAATCAGAAAATGGCTGAAAGAAATAACTGACCAACACATAGACTGGAAACCAGAGACTTTTTTGCAGGGAATACTCAATAGGAAATATAGTAAAGAAATAAGGTATCTAATCTTACACATAATAACAGCCGGAAGAATATCTTATGCACAGAACTGGAAAAATGAGAATATATCATCGGAGGAGGAAGTGATAAGGAAAATTCTGGACTGTGCTGAGATGGATAAATTAACAAAGGAGATAAAAGAAAAGGAAGATACAGAATATTATACGGTATGGAATAAATTGTATAATTGGATAGAAATTAGGAATGGTAAATGACGAAAAAAGGGAAAAGGTCACATACACACACACAAAAATGGGTACTGCATGATAGAAAATGAATTGTTATAATGACAGGTATGATGGAATATATACAGAAATAAGGGACAATGGGATAAAAAAGATAAGTATAATTAAAGGAAACGAGAGGGGAAATAATGTAAATAATAGAGAATACCGAAACGAAACTGATGTAAAGAAGGACTATAAGTTTTAAGTTAGTGTTTGTTATGTCTTGTTGTTTTTTGTTTTTTTTAAAGTATTTTTTTAAAAAAGAATGTATCAATTTACTATATAGGAGAGATTAACTACTTGTATTATTGTTTTCTGGGAGACTGTACACATATTTTTGAGCCAGAAAGGACAATAGATATTAAGCAGTTCTTTTAGTACATTTGCCATTTATTTTTTAAACTTCATGTTTGGAAATTGGTCAGAACCAATGCATCTCATTATCCCGTTATTACACAGACACATCAATGTTTGTTTCACACCTCTCCACTTCAGTCTCGACTACAGCAGAGTTGACATTAAATCTAATTAAACTGACTGACAGATACACATGGATATTATTTGACATGGTTCCTCATAGTTATTGGTACAAAACACTTTTTATGCCTCTCAATGGCTTTCAGTTATAGATACACAAGTAATTTTCACTTAACGAGCACAATTTAACTTACGAGCTGCGGTGGCACAGTGGTTAGAGTGCATTACTGCAGGCGACTTCTGCTGATCACCGGCTGCCAGCAATTTGGCAGATTGAATCTCACCAGGCTCAAGGTTGACTCAGCCTTCCATCCTTCTGAGGTTGGTAAAATGAGGACCCAGATTGTTGGGGGCAAGAGGCTGACTCTGTAAACCGCTTAGAGAAGGCTGTAAAGCACTGTGAAGCTGTATATAAGTCTAAGTGCTATTGCTATTGCTATTTAAGGGCATCAATTCAATTTTAACTTAACAACCACAATTTAAACACATTTAATGACCACAATGGACAAAAAAGTCATATGGGATGAGCAAAGAAAGATTATGAACACTATGAAAACTTCTATACAATTCATATGATTAAAAAAAATTCTGAAGAAGAAGAATTCCTTCTATACCACCCTGCCTTCCTTCCCCTTACTCCATTCTTTTCTTCCTCACTGTTCTTTCCTTCTCCTTCCTTCCTTGCTTGCTTGCTTCCTCCCTTCCTTTCTTCCTTCCCTCCTTCCTTCCTTCCTTGCCTGCCTGCCTACCTGTTTTCCCAGTTACTTTGCTTGTGGGAAGTTTGCAGAGAGAAAGAGTGAAAGACATGCAGGATTTTGCAGTTTCAAGGCCAACAGGCTGATAAGTTCACTGCTGCTGGTGGGAAAGGGGGCGTGGCAGAGGTGGGTTTCAGCAGGTTCTGACCAGTTCTGGAGAACCGGTAGCAGAAATGTTGAGTAATTTGGAGAACCGGTAGTAAAAATTCTGACTGGCCCTGCCCCCATCTATTCTCTCCCTCCCGAGTTCCAGCTGATTGGGAGGCAATGGGAATTTTGCAGTAACCTTCCCCTGGATTGGGGATGGAATGGAGATTTTGCACTATCCTATCCCTGCCACACCCACTAAGCCACACCCACAAAGCCACACCCACAGAACCGGTACTATAAATTTTTGAAACCCACCACTAAGATGCGGGGCTTCACCGGGGTGCAGGTCAGGAAGTGCATGATAGGTGCTGTTTGGGTCAGGTAGAGGGGTGGGGGAATGGTTTGGGTTAAGAAGGGTCTTCATTGGAGAAGAAAAGCACATAAACACATACAATTAATGAAAGAAAACATAAAGGTGTCAAATATTTCCTATCCTGTTCACTACTCTTTAGAGGCAACAAATCCCAAACAGCCTGCAAATAAACAGAATATTTCCCTTATATTAAATTTGGCTTGACGGAGGAAAATTAAAACTCTGTACAAATGAGATTTTATGATTTCAGCGATGAAAGGGTTAGCAGTGGTTTTAACCACACCAGCTAAATGGAACTTCTATATACTAAAGTGATATATCACCACAAATTAGATACAGGGACAGAGCAGAACAAAGGATAATCTTCCAGTCACATCTATTATTATCCAGAAGAATCCAATCAAAACTATTGGAAACAGAATGGGTTGTAAAATGTAAGTAATTTTTTTAAAAAATAGCACATCTTTATTATCGATTTATTATGTCCTCCCCTTTCCAGCTGCGTGCAATTAAAGGGGCAGGATATTTCTCTGTCAGACACATTAAATTCTTACTGGGACAATGGACAATTTAATAATAGTTTTGAAGCTCTAAGTCAAGCACACATACACATTTCCATCCAGCTTTTGCAGTTTGGCAAATGATGTCCAGTACAGATTGTTTACACAGAAAGCTGTATTTGAGAGTGAAGGGACATAATGATAATAATAGAATAGGTAGAATTAGTGGAACATAATAGCAGAGTCAGTAGAATTACTTTGACTTTCTGTTTTGCTTCTGTAAGAATTGCTTTGTTAAGAATTGGAATTGCCTCTGCTGTTTGCTTCTACCAGTGATCTAACTTCTGTTATCTTGTTTTTTTGTACAACTCCGTGCCTGGTGGATATCTCAAGAAGCGGAGTATGTCATGGTTTGGCAGGGTTACATCAGGCAAATACTTGTATTGCAAAGCACCCAGCCCCTCTGTTGCTAATCACTCAGCCCCCTTGTTCCTTGCTGCATGGCCAATGCAGGGCTACAAGGAAGCCATGGGCCAGGGGGCCAGAATTGAGTACTAAGCTGATGTCTGAAGATATAAAAGGACGCCATACTTTCCCCGAGGTGGGGTTATTCCTTACATGCTTTGTGTCTGTACGTTCTGGATATAGTTTCATCCACTATTTTGTTTTGGCCAAAAATAAAATCTGTTTCTTTTTGCACGCCACATCTCAAGTCTCACTCTCTTTGGCATCTCAGTGACTCAGGGAAACCTCTGGGACCTTACAAGAGTTACAGGTAATTCATTTCTTCAACCCAAAATGAAGCATCTAAATTTAAGAAGATCCTCAACAACTTACCATTCTCAGAATTATATCTGCGCGTTCACACACACCTACCGGAAATATTGTTCAGGAAGCGCACTCAAACACACAGGAGTCTCTGAAGCATCTGAAAGGCAAACAGCACCACAATGAATGGAAAATAAGGAACAGATGCACGCTGAGCTGAAATTAACATTAAAAAGTTAGTAAAGAAAGTGGGAGAGAACAGAACAGCATGATCTAAACTGGAGACAAAGAAGCAATTGTGAACCAAATCACAGCTAATGTCACTCTCTCTGAACACACACCTGTTCCATCCACCCACCCCTGCTGAGAATATTTTTTTAAAAAACCCAATTTCAAAAGACCGTAGTGAATGGAGAAATTACAGGCCCATCCATCATCATTATCCCTCCTGTTGAAGCAACTGCTGAAAAGGGAAACAACAAAATGCAACAAGCCATTTTTATGATATGAAAAAAAAAAATCTAGAGACTCGGGCTATGTGCTATATCATCAAGGTAACAGCACACTGTGACTGGCAGATAATGCTGTAAAGTCATGAAGTTTGCATTTAGAAGCATTACAGTTTCTATAATACAAAAAACTGCCAGCAGTGGATCTATAATCCCACATCATATTTCCAAAATGAAATATTCAGTATTTCCTTTGCTAAGTTTTACTCATTTGCAACCATCACTGTTCTGTCAGACTGGGGCCTCCTGTGGCTCTTCCCTGTCCAGTGGCTTCCTGTGGGCCTTGGCAAGAGACTCCAGTTTGCTTCCTTCAGGGGTGAAATGCTCCCAGTTCTGACCAGATCTCGCGATCCGGTAGTGATTGTGGCCGATGGGTCAGTGATCCGGTAGCGATGGCAGAGCAAAGCTCCACCCACCCACCCGGGTGTTTTTACCTTCTGTGCATGTGGGCCTCCAGGGGGGTGGGGAAGGCCTGTTTTTCGCTCCCCCCAGGCTCCAGAGCCTTTCTAGGAGTCTGGGGAGAGCAAAAACAGTCTTCCTCACCCCATCCCCCACCTGCTGGAGGCCCTCCGGAGGCCGGAAACAGCCCGTTTCCCAACTTCCAGTCTCACCTGGGGATTGCACGCAAATGTGCAAGGGCAGGGCATGCAGGGGGGGACGCGCACATTGAATTATGGGTGCCGGCATGCGGGCACTATCACGCGTGCATGCTTTCGGCACACGACAACAAAAAGATTAGCCATCACTGGTCTAGAGCCTTGGTTAACAATGATGATGAAAGTATTAAATTGTATGTGTTAGGTGTGCCTCTGTTCAAAACTCAAGAAAGAAAAACCCCAACTCCATATTGTAGAGAAAGGTACTTTTACTAAGTATGAACCAGGGGTGAAATGTAAAATTTTCCCTACTGGTTCTGTGGGCGTGGCTTAATTGGTGGGCGTGGCTTGGTGGTCAGATGACTGAGTGGGCATGGCCAATAACAATAAATAATAAAAATAATAAACAAAGTATAAAAAACAATAAGAGGTATCAGAAACCAACTTTCACACTTTACACACACAACACAACACAACAAAACTGACTCACACACAATGTAAAAGCAGCTGCACTTCACACTTCACACAGCCACAAAAAGCTCAAAAACCAATTTTCACACTTTACACACATACAACTCACACACACACTCACAAAATGCCATATACAGCTTTCTGAGATTTTGTGTGTTTGTGTAGTTAGAGTGAAACACTACAGAAACACACCAAATCTCAGAAAGCTGCACAAATATTTTATTTTATTATTTTATTTTATTTTATTGTGGACTTCAAATCCCAGAGTTCCTCAGCCAGCAAAGCAGGAAGTCAAAGCAAGCTTTTTTTTTTCTTCAGTAGCTGAAGAAAGCATGCCATTGCCAGCCCGAAAGAGCAGTAATTATAGGTAAGTGAGGAAGGGGAATTGGCTGTGCATGGGTGGGGGCTCTTATAAGTGGGGGCTGATAAAAAGTGAGTTTAAAAGCCTGTGAGGATCAGGAAACTCCTCTGGGATCGCCAGAGGAGGCTTTTAAAACCTTGGGTTTTTTTCTTTTTTTTTTCCCCTTCGGCTGAAGAGGGTTTTTAAAAAAAACTTTTTTAAAGTTTTCTTCTGATGATCTCTGCTCAGCCCCGCAATTATCAGAGGGTTTTTTTTTTTTACTTTTCAAGGCATGAAGAAAAACTTTTAAAAGTAAAAAAAAACAAAACTCTGCTGATGGTGTGCCTCAGCAGAGGCGGGGGGGCGGGGCCAGGGATTTTTGCTACCGGTCCTCCGAACCAGCAGCTGCCATCGCTACCTAATCGGGGGAGCCGGTGCAAACCAGGAGCATTTCACCCCTGGTATGAACTGAATGCAACGAAAGAAAAGCAAAGTCTGAGGTAATAGGCACGAAAATTACATATTGAAAGTGTTATGTCCTCGGGAATACGACCCGAGGAGAGAATGCCTGTTGCTAGCCGTCGGTGATTGGTTAAAGCACAGCTAGTGTAAAGAGCGGGAAAGGGGGTTGTTTGATTGGTTCCGCAGCTTGATAGCGAGCTATACTTAAGCAACTGCCGAGCCAAGCGCGGTGTTCCTTTTATTGCCTCCAGTGAGAAGTTGTTAAGAGTCGTTAATAAAGCAGTTTTTAAGCCAAGCCTCGGACCCTCGAATTGTTCGCAACAGAACACTGGCGACGGGGGTGGGATACTACGTGAGGCGACGGTTTCCGTATTAGCGGTAGGAGCAAAATTTCCTAAATGTCAACCGCCATTTTAACCTTCTCCCCTTTTGAGCCTGCTAATGAAGTCTGGGAAGCGTATTTAGAACGTTTCGAATGCTTCCTGCAGGCGAACAATTTATCTGATATCTCGAGCGCTAGGAAGCGTGGTTACTTCCTTAGTTTTTGTGGTCGTCACGTTTTTGCGACGGCTCGGGCTCTCACCGCGCCACAAGCAGTGTCGTCCGTCCCTTGGGACACACTACTGGAGAAACTACAGGCCCACTACTCCCCGAAACCCTCCCGCGTGGCCAGACGACATCTTTTTAGACAGCGGTTCCAGGGTGAGGGCGAGTCTATCAATGATTTTATGGCGTCCCTTCGCGATGCTGCGCTACAGTGCGAGTTCACCGATTTGGAAGACATGTTGTTAGACCAACTAGTTACAGGGGTCAAGGACCTGCGGTTGCAGCGCCGCCTACTGGCCCGCTCTGAAGTGACACTCCAGGTGGCTATCGAAGAGGCACGAGCTTCTGAAATGTCGGAACGGTCGTCAGCAGAGATCCAGCGGTTCCATGTTGGCACCGCTGCGGCTGCTGCTGCCGTCAAGCCGCTATCAGTCCACCATGAAGACGCAGATGGCGACGCGCCGTTCCCTGCTGATGAAGCTGTGCGCCGCCTCAATGCAGCACGAAGAAATGAGTGCAATCGCGAGGGGAGGGGAAACCCAGATATGTGCCTCGGGTGCGGGAGAAACCACAACCACTCGAGCTGCAGATTTAAAACTGCGATTTGTCGCCGGTGTGGCCGAATGGGTCACCTATCGAGAGTCTGCCGGGCCCTACTTCCAGCCCCAACCACATATTCGACCCCGCTCGAACCGAGGCGCGATGCAAGACGAATGCCGAGTCGCCGTGACGAACACCAGCCCGCCTCCAAGGGCTATGATGTTGCAACGATTGACGTCAACCACGCCTCTTCCGGTATTCCCGTCCAAAAGATCTTCCTTAGAGTTCTTCTAGAAGATGTACCAATTTCAATGGAGATTGACACCGGCTCCTCTAGATCACTCATCGTGTGGCCGACGCTGCAGAAGTTGATGCCCCACATCTCTAAACGCTGCCTTCAGCCCTGTCAGATCTCGTTAAGGGACTATCAGGGCCGACAAATTCCTACTGTGGGATGCGGGGTTTTTCGGGTCGCCCATGGGTCCTTCTTGGGGAAATTACCTCTCATTGTAGTCAGGGATAACCTCCCAAGTCTTTTAGGGCTGGACTGGTTTGCTGCCCTACATCTTGAAGTGTCCGGAGTCCATGCTAATGTCCTAGATACTCCAGACAATTTATTTTCAGAGTTTGGGGATGTATTTGACGGCAGTCTGGGCAAGTACACTGGTCGCCCTATCGCTTTTAATCTGGACCCTCAGATAGCTCCCAGGCGCCTTAAACCCCGACGGGTTCCCCTAGCGCTCCGTCCCAGGGTAGACAAAGAGCTAGATAAACTTATTTCCCAAGGAGTCCTTGAACCTATAGACCATTCTAATTGGGAAACCCCCATTGTGATTCCATTAAAGCCGGACGGATCCATTAGGATCTGTGCCGACTACAAATGCACCATAAATAGAGCCCTGCAGGATAATCCTTATCCGGTCCCAGTTGTACAACATCTCCTTCACTCATTGGGGCAAGGCAGAATATTTGCTAAATTAGACCTCGCCCAGGCATATCAGCAACTCCCGGTGGATGAGGCGACCGCCATGGCCCAGGCAATTGTCACCCACCGGGGTGCCTTTAAGTGTAACCGCCTGCAGTTCGGGGTCAGCATAGCCCCCGGGCTATTCCAAGGCTTGATGGAGCGATTGCTCCACGGAAATCCAGGGGTTGTACCCTATTTCGACGACGTTCTGATCTCCGCCAGGGACAGGTCAGAACTCATCGAACGCTTGAGGGCCATCCTTAGTCGGTTCCGGGCTGCGGGTCTAAAGCTAAAAAAAGAGAAGTGCTGTATTGGGGTTCCGCGGGTAGAATTCTTGGGATTTTCGGTGGATTCTTCAGGAATCCACCCTGCGCTCTCCAAAGTAGAGGCGATTAAGAATGCCCCGACGCCTGTAAATAAGGCGGAGCTTCAAGCTTTTTTGGGGCTTCTTAATTTTTATGCCATCTTTGTGCCCCATAAGGCCACGTTAGCCGAGCCCTTGCATAGGCTGTTGGATTCCAAAGCCCCATGGCGATGGGACCATGCTGTGGCTGCCTCGTTTCGGGCTGTCAAAGATGCCCTTACGTCAGCGGCTGTCCTAGTGCAGTATGATCCCTGCCTGCCACTGTCATTAACGTGTGATGCCTCCCCCTACGGTGTGGGCGCCGTTCTGAGCCACCTTCTTCCTGATGGCTCCGAAGCCCCTATCGCTTTCTATTCACGCACCTTATCCCCTCCCGAACGAAACTATAGCCAACTTGATCGGGAGGCCCTAGCCGCAGTAGCTGGAATCAAAAGATTCCATGACTACCTTTATGGTCGGTTTTTCTATCTTGTAACCGACCATAAACCATTGCTGGGGTTGCTGGCAGGCGACCGCCAAACCCCCCAAATTCTATCCCCACGCATGTCCCGCTGGGTGGAATTCCTTGCCGCCTATTCCTACCAACTGTTGTATAAGCCCGGGAAATCTATAGGGCACGCGGACGCGCTTAGCCGCTGCCCCTTACCTATAACGGAGGCCGACCCAGCCCCGACGTCCGCTGTCCTTCTTGTTGAGGACTGGGACGTTCCTGTCTCTGCTGTCGATATCGAGAGTTTGTCTGCTAAGGACCCATTTCTGTCTAAAATCATCGATTGGGTGAAAAGGGGTTGGCCGCGGGAATCACTAGCTTCTGAATTCCTTCCATACTCCCGCCGGCAGCATGAACTATCTGTCCTTAAGGGGTGCCTGTTGTGGGGGAATAGGGTAGTAGTACCCCCCGACTTGCGTAAGCGCATCTTGAGTTGTTTGCATGACGCCCACCCAGGAATGGTAAGAATGAAAGCCTTAGGGCGCAGTTACGTTTGGTGGCCGGGGATGGATCAGGAGATCGAGGCCTGGGTGGCAAATTGCCCCCAGTGCCAAGCCTCTAGATCAGCGCCAGCCGCTGCCCCCGTCAGGAACTGGGAGAACCCCAGAAACCCTTGGGCGCGAATCCATGTGGATTTCGCTGGACCTTTTTTGGGCCAAACCTTCCTAATTCTAGTCGACGCCTACTCGAAGTGGGTTGACATTGCATTGACACCTTCCCCCACGGCTGGAGCCGTCGTCAGGGTCCTGGAAACCCTGTTTGCCACCCATGGACTTCCCGATGTCATTGTCACTGATAATGGGGCCCAATTTACATCGGCCTATTTTCAGCAGTTTATGGCACGGCTGGGCATCCGCCATGCCCCCACAGCTCCTTTCCACCCGGCGGGAAATGGCCGGGCGGAAAGGGCCGTTAGGGCAGCTAAAGAAGCATTAAGCCGCCTGGGCCCCTCTAACTGGCACCACAAGATCTGCCAATACTTATTGGCACAACATTCAACCCCATGTCCAGATACCAATCGCAGCCCGGCCGAGATGTTGATGGGTCGACGCTTGCGAACCACTCTAGATCGTCTGCATCCGAGTTTCACTCCAGATATACCCAGATGCACAGATTCCAACTATAGGAATTTCAGGGTGGGGGACCTGGTCTACGCAGAAAACTTCGGGGCTGACACCCGGTGGCTCCCCGGTACTATCATTCAATTAACCGGACCCTATTCTTATAGGGTCCAACTGGGAGATGGACGCCCGTGGCGCCGACATATAAATCAGCTGCGCCGAAGAATCGCAGGGCCGGCCGATCCATGCCCTGAGCAAAGCATCGCTGCTCCAACACCCGACCATCTCTTCGGGGGTCCGGTGGCCCAGCCAGACACACCACGTACTTCAACCCCCGAAGCGGTCTCGCCGGCTGCCTTACCTGCAGTTCCCGTTGCTGCAGCATCGCCAGGGCCTTTTCCCGATCCAGATGTGCACTCTCCACCCTCGGAGCAGGATGGCAGTCCGGCTCCTCCCACTCCAGCGCCACCGACTCAAGAACTAAGACAATCGGGGCGGAGCCGACGGCGCCCGGCATATCTCGCAGATTATGCATGTGCCATCCGGAGGGTGAAGGGTGTTATGTCCTCGGGAATACGACCCGAGGAGAGAATGCCTGTTGCTAGCCGTCGCTGATTGGTTAAAGCACGGCTAGTGTAAAGAGCGGGAAAGGGGGTTGTTTGATTGGTTCCGCAGCTTGATAGCGAGCTATACTTAAGCAGCTGCCGAGCCAAGCGCGGTGTTCCTTTTATTGCCTCCAGTGAGAAGTTGTTAAGAGTCGTTAATAAAGCAGTTTTTAAGCCAAGCCTCGGACCCTCGAATTGTTCGCAACAGAACAGAAAGCAATCCCAAATCCCTCCCCCCAAGGACCAAGATGTCTTGTAGGGTTCTTCTTCAGATGGCCCCCATCTATCTGGTATGCTGGAATGGTTGACCTTGACAGCTATCAGCTCCTTTCACAGCTTCTTGAAGCCTGTGAGAAGTTTCCTCTCTTTTTTTCGAGACATCTCTACCAGCTCACTTCCCACTCACCCCAAATACCAGCAAAACCTCCCCCCTCCCGTTACAATGGCAGCCGATAGCAAGCAAGCATCATAAGTAGAGGCTGACATTATCTGCAATTATAATATGCAAAAATATTCACTACACATGAACCTTTGGGGCTACAAAATCTGTAGTATAATTGCCATGCCAGGAATGTGCAATGCTGCTTTAAGAATAAACAAATCTTCATATTTAAATCTCACCGGGGAGATGAAGTCAGATATTATTTTATTTACAGATACTATTAATTAATTTGATAAGTAACTTGAGAGTACAATTAGTCCTTTTAACACTTCAAGGGGATAAATATTCAGTATGGACAAGTACTAACAAAAATTATTTTCAAAAAAATTTCATAAAGGAGTGTAGTTCTGTTATCAAAGTCTACAAGTTTTTGCTCCTTACCCAGATCTTATCTTTTTTTTAAAAAAATAAATCCATTCAGCTTATAAGAACGAACCAGTATTAAACATCCAAGAAATGTCAGCCAATTTGCTGGAGACAATGTACATAGTGAAGGGCTATCGTTGGGGAATATTATCATAACACTAAGAATAATGTGTTATCTGGTTCCTAACACTGAGCAGTATATAAACAGTATGTTTTCTTCATGGCAGAAAACTGTTGAAAATTAATGGAGTTTGGCCTACGTTTGCAACCTTCCAGTGATCAAGAAAGTTCTATTGTTTATTGCTTGTGATAAATAAATCACAAATAAATCTTGTTTTCTTTTCTGGATACAAAACATTATTCTCTGAAATATCAGCATCTCCCCTGGATGTCAGTATGTGCTTCATTTTTAATGCTAAACAAGACATACCAGTTGAAGGAGAATGAGTAGCTAAAATATGAGTGGATCAATGGACACATATACATATACATTTGCCTGGTTCTTTGACCTTAAAACGGCAGTTTGTGTAACACATGTATACATTGTATTCAGGGGTGGGTTCTACTTACCTTTACTACTGGTTTGCAATGGGGCCGCGCACACATGCACACTTCTGCGCATGCACAGAAGCTTCCTGATGACGTCCAGGTCAGTTGGCGGAGCCTCCCACCGGTTTTACTACCAATTCTTGCAAACCGGTCCAAACCGGGGGCAACCCACTGATTGTATTGTTTTGTTATATAACTGTCTCAGTTAGACAACATAGGTATCATAGTCTAGCTAGGCCAAATATTTCTGAGAGTAAATTGGGTGCTATTATTCACAATTAGTCCCCTCCTTTTCTACTGAGAGCAAAAGAGAGGATTATATGAGCACATAAGCAGCATTTAGAACAGGGTTAGGCAAATATGGCCCTTCTATGACCTGGCTGGTTCAGGAATACTGGGAGTTGAAGTCCTCAGGCCATAAAGAGGAACGCAAAGAGGCTTCTGATAACCTCTGGGACTATTTAAATGGAACTGATTGTTTACCTATGGGATATAAAGAATTGTGATGAGTGCATTCCTTGAAGGGCAACTTAAGGACTGAATAAATAGTTCTTGGACTGCTGGACAAACGTTGATTTTAAAAAACAAAAAACAAAATAAGATGCTTTATAAGGAAGAAATGAGTGGAATTTTGAAGGAGATGGCGTTACTTTTTCAAAATACAAAGGAAATCATGGAGAAAGGATTTAAGGAGGTTACAGAAAAAATGGAAAATACTATACGAGGGATGATGAGTAAAGAGTAAGATGCCCAGGAAAGGGAGGAGCCAACAGAAGAAATGGAGGAAAAGTTTGAGCCAAAGAACCAGAGAATAAAAGAAGAAGACAAGGAGGAGATAACAATGAAAATAATAGTGATTGATGAATTAAACTAGGAGGAAAATATATTAAGAGAGTTGAAAAGAGAATTGGAGATACAGGAAGATACTTTGAAAGGGAGACAGGGGCCTGGGCAAAAACTTTGGAAACTAGGCAGTGGAAGAGGGTACAGGTGGGAGAAAAATCTAGATCGAACAGCCAAGAAGTAGATACAGACAGAGATAACGATCCAAGAGAGGAATGTGGGAGGCAAGTGAAAAAAAGCATAGTAATTAAAGTATTGAAACAGACAAGAGACGATGGATACATGATTTCTCTTTTTTGTTATTCTAATTTGCTTTTCTCTTTCTCTTTCTTTTCTTTTTTTAGGTAGGTGACATGACTAGAAGTTAGATAGGATAGAAAGAAAATGTTTTTAAAATAAAGGGTGATATGATTAAAAGTTAGAATAAGAGATAGAAATAAGAGAGGGGGAATATTAGTGTATACACTTTTATATAATAAAATAAAAGCAATGACAAGAGAAAATATGAAATAATTGAATAATGATAGACCCGTGATGGTGAACCGCATTGCCATATTGGTGGGCACACAAGCTCAGCTCCAGCATGCATGCGCACACTGGCCAGCTGATTTTCGGGCCTTCTGGGCCCATCAGAAGTAGGGAAACAGGCTGTTTCCTGCCTTCCAAGGGCCACGGAGTGGTGGTAACGAAGGCCCATTTTTTGCTGTCACACTTTCTAGGAGTCTGGGGAGGGCGAAAACAGCCTTCCCCACCTCCCTGGAGGCCCATTTGCAAATTTCTGGAAGTTGGCAAACGGGTTGTTTCTGGCCTCTGGAAAGCCTCCGGGGGGTTGGGGAAGGCTGTTTTTGCCCTCCCCAGACTCCTAGAAAGGCTCTGGAGCTTGGTGAGAGAGAAAAACGGGCCTACCAGGCCATCGCGTGCCAGAAGCAGGGGGGAGCAGGGGAGTCGTGCACGCATGCGTGGGGCCAGGGCGCATAGAATTATGGGTGTGGGCATGTGCAGGCATGACACACACACCCACGCTCCTGGCACGCAATGGCAAAAAGGTTAGCCATCACTGTGATAGACTGTAACTTAATAAAAATGTGTATTATTATTAGAAACATATAAGTTGATTGAATGTAATAATTATAATTTTACTAGTTCTACTTGTATTAGAATGCATGATACCCAGGTGCCACACTGTTCACGCATTGATATGTTTGTAAAAAAAATTTAACGAATAAAATACTTTTTTTAAAAAAAGAGGCCATAGTTGCCCACTCTTGCTGTAGAATAAAACTCACCTCAGATATCAGAGCCCAGATTCCTGCCAGCTGAAGGCCAAATATGGCTGCTAGCAGTGCTGAAATCCAATTTTGTTTTTACTACTGGTTCTGTGGCATGGCTTGGTGGGTGGGGTGTGCCTTGGTTGGCGTGGCAGGGGAAAGATACTGCAAAATCCCCATTCCCTCCCCTGTTGTGACTCCAGCCCCCGAACCTGGCCCCATGTCCGAAAGTGACTCCGAGAGTGAGGGGGAAGGGCCAGTAAGGCTTACCTCAGGAGCACCGATTCCTTTGGCCCGGCTCCAGGAGCCAGAACCAGACCAGTCAGAGGACATAATGAGGCTGTCATCCCCTGATTCCTCCCTTCCCCAGGCTACGCCTTCAGACCCAGCTGATAATAATAATAATCAAACTTGGATCGACCCGCACTTCAGAAGATTAGAGAGGCGGCGTCATCAAAGGGAAGGATATATAAGGAGCTTTGGGACTGCTCTCATTCCACGGGAAGCAAAAATTAGCTGAACCATTTCAAAGAGAGCTGAAAGTCTTACTCTGTGAATCATTTGTTTGAACTTTGGCAGGCAGTGGCGATTTCTCTGCCAGGACTGATAAGAGCTATGAATCCACTGGCTGAAGGCCAGCTCGTTGCTCCAAAGTGGGGAAGGAGACAGGACATCCCCACTCCTGGGGAAAGGATATTGCAAAATCTCCATTCCCACCCCATTCTGGGCCCAGCCAGAGATAGTATTTGCCAGTTCTCCGAACTGCTCAAAATTTCTGCTACCGGTTCTCCAGAACCTGTCAGAACCTGCTGGATTTCACCTCTGACTGTTAGGCTCGTGCCTCAGCAATAGTATTTTCCAATGAGACATCAGAAATAAGCAATTTATTAGAGTACTCTGATAAAGTGGGATCTCCTTTTGATCTCCATTTACTTTTATAGTGAAGACATCAAAAATGCAAGAGAATGCAAGTGATTCAACAGGACGAAAGTAACTTCCCTTTTGCATAGGAAATCAACTACATGTAGTCAAACATGTCGCACATATGTCCTTTTAAATGAGGTCTGACATCAGAAGGGATGTAAAATTTAAGATGTTAATCAGGAAAAAGATTGTTTGGAGTTCTCGAAGAGACAAACCAGATGCCAATTAGCACTAACAAACTTTTTCTTATCAGGAGGTATTCTCCAGCCACCTCTTCTACATTTTGCCTTTTCAATCTAGGAATGTTAGAAGTTTTCAATTAATCCATACAGCAATAGGATACCTTTTCCCACGTTTCCAGTCTGCAGTGGTTTGATAAAGCCTTATTACCATTTTAAAAGAGAGAAAAATAAGTTAGATTAAAATCCAGTGATAACTATGATAGTTAACAAGTTACAAAATCCATGTCAGGTGCCTCTCTTAAGTTTTACCCATACACAATGAAGTCTTCCAGATAACAAAGAGCATCTAGAGCACAGGTGTCAAACGCATGGTGTCGTGTTGCAATCGCGTGACGTTTCACGAAGTTTTTCCCATTCGCAGAGCTGGGGGGGGCGTGGCCTGCGCATGACGCATCCGGCCCGCAGGCTGCCAGATTGACACCTCTGATCTAGAGGATGCTTCTAATTCTTAACCATCTTCTTTAATAAGGCTATGTGGGTTAAACTTCATAGGCCCCAATACCCTGTGGCAGTAATGGCGAATCTTTTTGCCGTCGCCTGCCAAAAACGGGGGGAGTGCGGGAGGGTTGCGTGTGTGTGTGCCCACATCCATAATTCAATGCGCCATGCCCCCCCCGCACATGCATGTGTGATCCCCCCACACTCCCCATTCTTTTGGCACGCGATGGCACGGTGGGCCCGTTAGGCCCATTTTTCGTCCTCCCCAGGCTCCAGAGGCTTTCTGGAAAGCCTTCCCCATCCCCCCCAAGACTGGAAACAGTGTGTTTCCCAACTTCCAGTGGGCCTGGAACACCCAAAAATCAGCTGGCCAGCGCACACATGCGTACCAGAGCTGAACTAGGGCAACACTCGCGTGCCCACCAATATGGCTCCGCGTGCCACCTGTGGCACACATACCATAGGTTCGCCATCACGGCCCTATGCACATGGTCCCTGAACCCTTCAAAATTCTGCAATATTGTAATTTTTAATGTGACAAAGGGAAAAGCAATTAAACATATGCTGGTTTTAACCAGGTGTGGGATTCAGTCATTTAGGACTGGTTTGGGGGAACTGGTAGTTGTGACTTGCGGATGGGCTGCCCATCCATCCTGGTGCTATGCGTGGTGCTATGCCACGCATGCACGTGGCAGAAGGCCATCTGCATGCGTGGAAAGCACATGGACTCACATTTTCGGTGCTGGAGAGAACTGGTTGTTAAATTATGTGAAAACCACCTCTGGTTTTAACGGTTTAATATTAGTTAAGTCTAAATGTAAATTCTATTAGAATAACTCAATTTCTTTCATGTCCCTTTGTTTATGGGGTTTTGAAAAAAGTGATACAACTTTTCTTAAGATGAATTAAAAGAGCGAGAAAATGATCCAGCAGTTTGGTAATGTGAGAAAATTACAGGTTATTGAATATCCCAATCTTATTTGGCTCCTTCAAGTCCACTCCAATAGAAATGTTATTTAAGAAAAGGCATTCAGGAGAACAGCTCTCCTCAAATCTAGAATTTTGTCACATTTATTTATTTATTTATTTATTTTTTGTCGAGTACATATTAGATAGTATATATAAGTATAAGCATGAATTGAATACATAAAATGAATACAACTAAAGGGAACATTAGGACAGGGATGGTAGGCACGCTGGTGCGCTTATGCACACCCCTTACAGACCTCTTAGGAATGGGGTGAGGTCAACGGAAGACAGTCTTAGGTTAAAGTTTTGGGGGTTTTGGGATGAGACCACAGAGTCTGGTAGTGCATTCCAGGCATTAACAACTTCGTTGCTGAAGTAATATTTTCTGCAATCAAGTTTGGAGCAGTTCACTTTAAGTTTGTATCTAGTGTGTGGTTGAAGCTGAAGTAGTCATTGACAGGAAGGACATTGTAGCAGATGATTTTATGAGTTATGCTCAGGTCATACCGAAGGCGGCATAGTTCTAAATTTTCTAAACCCAGAATTTCAAGTCTGGTGGCGTAAGGTATTTTGTTGTGATCAGAGGAGTGGAGGAGTCTTCTTGTGAAATATTTCTGGACGCGCTCAATTGTATTAAAGTCCGATTTGCACTGTGGGTTCCAGACAGATGAGCTGTATTCCAGAACTGGTCTAGCAAATGTTTTGTATGCTCTGGTTAGTAGTGTAATATTACCAGAGAAGAAGCTATGCAAGATTAGGTTTACACTCTTAATGCCTTTTTGGTGACATTGTAACAGTGGGCTTTGGCACTTAGATCATTCGATATGAGTACTCCAAGTACATTCATTTTAAGTTACCATGCTTAGCTTTAGCGTAGCAAAAAGGAACCAGCTTGGTTGCTCTTCTATTACAGTTTGCATAGGATAATATCTAATTTTAACTATTTGGATGAAATCTCCCAATGAAGGCTCCTGCTTCATTGAAAACAGTTATAATTGCAGGCAACGGAATTAAGGTGATATTGCTTTTAACTCCTTGCATATACAATGTGACAAAATTGAGTCCCTTTGGTTATAATAAGCAACAATATTGAACTACTATACTGTGCCATTTGTTTCTTATGCTACATTAACTGCTAGACAACTAGGAAGTAACATTCGATTCCTTGAGTAACTTATGAGATGGATTTTGAGTGCTTTAAGTGCTGAGTTACTAAAGCCTTGCACATAAATAGATCTCAGCAAACTAGAAATTGCACTGCTCATATCTAACATCAGCTGAATGTCTTAGGAATTAATGTTTCCTTTAACAAATACTGAAATTGTGTTTTTCCACTGCAGCCATAATATATGTCACATCGAACTCAAATGCATTTAAAACATCTTCTACTACGGTAATTTCATTTAGAGAATACTGAAAAACTAAACACCCCAGAATCCCTGGCAAAATCCTCTTTCTCTTTTATATTGTTCTGTAGGAAGTTAGCACCGACCCCGCTCCTAGAAGAATGAAATATTCTAGGAAATATTAAAAAGGCAGAATATTATGCCTCCCTGGATGAGAAAAGGAGAAACATGCTCTCGGAAAGCAGCCCCCACCTTTTTTAATAGCCCCAGAAAGACTGGTGCCAACCTATCTACAAGGTAAAGGCAGGGCCAGCTTATCTACAAAACAAAAGACCTTCACCCTCAGGACATGATAGGATTAGCTCTCACTCAAGATCCAAACCAGGACAAAGCCATTACACCAATCTAGGAATTGCCCAAAGCTCCTTCATTACATCACACAGCAAAATTCAACCAAGCTTGGGCCTGGTGAAACAATCTGGATTTTGTTGATTTTCATAGATTCCTTTATAGTGTCAGAGGGCACACATTCCACAGGCTTGGAATGTGCTTTTAATGGGATTAAAGGTAAAAGTTCCCCTCGCACATATGTGCTAGTCGTTCCCGACTCTAGGCAGCGGTGCTTATCTCCATTTCAAAGCCGAAGAGCCAGCGCTGTCCGAAGATGTCTCCGTGGTAATGTGGCCGGCATGACTCAATGCCAAAGGCGCACGGAACGCTGTTACCTTCCCACCAAAGGTGGTCCCTATTTTTCTACTTGCATTTTTTACGTGCTTTCGAACTGCTAGGTTGACAGAAGCTGGGACAAGCAAAGGGAGCTCACCCCATTACGCGGTACTAGGTATTTGAACCGCTGAACTGCCGACCTTTCGATCGACAAGCTCAGTGTCTTACCCACTAAGCCACCGCGTCCTTCTTTTAATGGGATTACTGGTCTCTTTTTATCAAATCACTGGATTCTATATAGCAGGAGTCTCCAAACTTTAAAACTTGTGGACTTCAACTCCCAGAATTCCACAGCCCTCTCCTGGTATATGAACTGACAGCATAATTATTCCGTAAAGGGAACCAGTACAAACAGCTGAGGTTATAAATTATAAGCCTTATTTTATTAGACAAACGTGTCATCAAAAGCACCTTTATAAAATGGCAATTAGATATTCATATTCCACACAACAGCAGGAATCCCCAAATGGAGAGAGGGTTATGAATATTTCTTAGAATAAATATCTGGGAAGAGATTAGGTCATAGTTTCCACATTTAGCCTCTTGCTCTGCAGCATCTGTTGCTAAATGATGCTCACAGGTGCTCTGTTGCCTGACAATCACCTATTAGGTTTTCTAAGATGTTGCATGTTAACAAAAGCTCTCCTAATTAGGTAGGTTTCTTTAGACAGTTGGGAACAGTAGAGGGAAAAAAATATCTCATTATCTTCATGAGCCATGCCGCTAACATTATCATAAAAATTAACTACAGGAAACCTGCAAAATCAACATGCCACATTTACTATTTCAGAAATAATTAGTTCTTTGGAGAATTTCAGATGCTTCCTGCAGTTAATGCAGACTGTGACAGCCTAGGCAACCGTTTTTTTAAAAAAGCATTTCTGCTTCTAAGTCCAGGAAACCTTGTCTTTTCAACAGCTGAGAGACTCTGGACTTTGTATGGCGGCTGCTACTCACACAGAAATGGCTGATTAATCAGATAGCCTCCATTTTTCAGGTGGAAAAAAAGGTGAGAATACTTAAAGGAATCCTGTCTTAAGAAAAGAAAAAAGAAAACTGATGTGGGTCCAATTGGCATGAAATTCAAATGGGGCCAGATGTTGTGCCTCGCTCGCCCCCCTCACCGCAGCCAGGCCCCTCTCATCTCCTGCCAGACACTGATAATACAGAAGAATGTCCTGGCATGCCTCCAGCCCCCAGTCCTGGCACCATGCCCGGACAAAAGGAGCAGCTGGGCCCCCCCTCAGCATATGAGCCTGAGGAATATGAAGCCAGTCACGAGCTGGAATTACCAACAGCTGGGGTGGAATTACCAACAGCTGGAGGCTAGAGAGATCCACGCTTCCGGAGAATGGAGAGGCGACATCAGCAAAAGGAAGGGAGGGGCAGGCCTGGATAAGTGCTGAGTAATGGGGCAAACCCAATGGCCTATATAAAGGATCTGCTTTCTGGCATTCTCTGAGTCAGGCAAAGTCTAATCTGGATTGCTGAAGTCACCCCTTGGATTCCTGCCTGCCCTGAGGACTCTGACAGAGCTGCAGAGGCACGCTTGATACGGACTTCCCCGACCCGGCCATCAGAGGAGGAGTGGGACACAACACCAGATTTGTAAAATGGGGACTTTTTGCTGGGAGCAAAACAGGGGTGAAATCCAGCAGGTTCTGATAGGTTCTGGAGAACCAGTAGCGGAAATTTTGAGTAGTTCAGAGAACCAGCAAATACCACCTCTGGCTGGTCCCAGAGTGGGATGGGAATTGAGATTTTGCAATATTCTTCCCCCAGGAGTGGGGAACTAATGGGGATTTTGCAGTGTCCTTCCCCTGGAGTGGGGTGGGAATGGAGATTTTATAATATCCTCCCCCTACCATGCCCACCAAGGCACGCCCACCATGTCACACCACGCGCACCAAGACACGCTCACAAAACCAGTAGCAAAAAAAATTGAATTTCACTACTGGAGCAAAATACCAACAAGGCTGAAGATGCAGGGAAGAGCTGTTGGCCACTCTTGAAATCACATTCAAACCTGTAGGAAGTTAGCACCCATCCCTCTCCTAGAAGAATGAAATATTCTAGGAAATACTAAAAAGTCAGAATATTATATTTCCCTGGATGAGAAATGGAGAAACATGTTTTTTAAAGGCAGGAAGCAGACTCACTCGTAATAGCCCTCATCCTGCTCAATAGCCCACAGCAGATATCAGCACTTAAGAGATAAAAAGATAGCTAGGTCTATTCATAAGCAAATGTCCTCACCCAAGATCCAACAATGATAGGATTAGCCCTCTACCCATCTAGCAACAGAACTCACCACATGGCACCTGGGGAGATTGCATCACCCAGCAAGGCTCAACCAAGCCTGGGACTCAAAAGACAACCTACAAAGTTACCCTTGCATGGCCCCATGGGAGTCTGACAACCAATCAGAATACAAACTCAAATCTAAAGCCCAACAGAGAGTATAAAACTATCTATCTATCTCTCACCCATGTGCTTTTTTTTCCGGGACCACAAAACCATGTGGTCCTGTCCAGGGGTGAAATCTAAAAATTTTCCCTATCGGTTCTTAATTGGTGGGCGTGGCTTGGTGGTCAGGTGACTGAATGGGCATGTCCAATAATAATAAATAATAAAAATAATAAAATATACAAAACTTGGGAGCGCACCAGTCTACCTTCTTTAAAAATAGAGGCACCGGTCTACTAGCTGCCTACAGTGCTGATCAGCTGTAGTGTGGCCCTTTGAAGCACCGCGGCAGTCATTTAAGGCCGTTTGCAGCTATATCACCACCGAGAGCTTCAGGGACAGAGAAGAGAAACAACGAGGCGTGGGCAGTGGGGGGGGGCAGGGATTTTTATTTATTTATTTATTTATTTACATTTATACCCCGCCCTTCTCCGAAGACTCAGGGTGGCTTACACTATGTTAAGCAATTTTTGCTACTGGTTCTCCGAACTACCCGCACCCATCGCTACCAGATCGCGCGATCCGGTCCGAACCAGGAGCATTTCATCCCTGGTCCTGTTCACCATTAAAACCATCTTTTCAAGCAGTCTCCATGTTTCCAGTGTCTTTCTCCCCACTTGAAACTGAACCCAGATGGACATTTCTTCCAACAAATCAATTGTGCTAAAAGAGCCCATTTAAAAATGGGAAGCCAAAACAAAGCACAGGAAGGATATCATGTTCAGGGTGGGTAGGTGGGGGAAAATACTATCTAAGAGGCAGGTAGCAATGAGAGGCTACAGAAAAGTGAGTAGACGAGTGGTTCCCAATGTTTTCCCAATGTTTTCTTCACCTCTTTAAATACGTTTTGTGGCCATGAATACATGGACCTAACTCAAGATTTAAATCATAACATTTCTTCAAGGCTTTGTGGACCCCCTGTGATGACATTGCCGCCGCCCCCCAGGAGTCTACAGACCACAAATTGAGAACCACTGCAGTAGACAATTTGGAGACTCAGACTGGAGTGTGAGTCCCGACCACAACCCAAAAAGACACACGAGCTGACTTTTCTTGCCAGCAATTTACTCCGACAACAAATAACAGTCCTGGCAACGAACCTGCGATTGCCTGCCAAGTTCTCCTCAGACCAGCATAATTTGCAGTTCAGGAATAAACAGAAGTCAAAGCCTGAATCACAAAATAACATAACTGAAGCTCCCAGAAGTCAGTCTTTGTCCATCACGGAGCCCAAAGGTAGCTCCGCCCACTTTTATACCCTGTGGGTTGTGGCTCCGTGACTCAGCACTCCCTGGGCCAGCCTCTTCCTTCCTTTTGCTGTGCATGCTTCGCTCAGTATTGCTGCCTTGCATCTAACCACACTGGATTCCCCTCAGCTGGCTCTTGGAGCTCTGCCAGGGAGGAGGAGGAGGGGTCGGGGGAAAGAGGCCCTGTCAGCTCCTCCTCCTCCACCTGGCCTGCCTCTGGGACCTGGAGCGGAGCCAGAGAGGAAGATTCTGCAGAGGGAAGCCCTGTCGGGTCTTCCCCCTCACACTTTGAGTCACTCTCAGCCAGGAGGCCCGGCTCGGGCCCCACAGACACAACATCTGCAAAGAAAGCAGAGCTGAGTGAAGCCACCCTGGATCAGTGGTGAAATCTGAACCGGTTTGCTGGTTGTGCATGCCTGCTCATGCCCGCATGCGCAGTGCGCACCACACACCAAATGCAAGGTGTACGCGCAGTGCACACCAAAAGGAGTCATGGGGTAAGTAGAACAGCATGCAGGGGGGGGGTGATCAGCTGTGACACACAATCTTTTTTTTTACTTTTAAAACCATTTTTTTACAACCTCTTCGGCTGAATAGGTTGTAAAAAAATGCTTTTAAAAGTAAAAAAAAGGCTCTGACAATCGCGCAGCTCAGCTGTGATCATCAGAGCCTTTTTTTAAACCTTTTAAAAGCATTTTTTACAACCTATTCCTACCATTCGGGTGGAAAAACAAGCGAGCCAGAAAGAAGCGGCAAGTGGGCAAGCGGGCGATTGGGTGGACACGGGCAGGGATTTTTGCTACTGGTTCTCCGAAGTCTTCGGAGAAGGGCGGGATATAAATGTAAAAAAACAAACAAACAAACAAAACAAACAAAACAAAAAATGGGCCTACCAGAAGTTCAGGTAGGCCAGAAACAGGCCCATTTCTGGCCTCCAGAGGGCCTCCAGAGTCTAGGGAGGCCATTTTTGGCCTCCCAGAGGCTTGAGGAAAGCCTCCGGAGCCCAGGGAGGACAAAAATGCCCTCCCACCATGTTGCAGGAGACCGACTAGGCCACACCCACCATGGCCACACCCACCCAGCAACCGGGCAGACAACCCCTTGCTAAAATTTTTGAAGGCCACCCCATCCAGCCTTGTATTGATTGGATAACTAAAGGTGCCTCCCAGAGAGACAAACAAGCCATTTCAGTCTCATCTACTCTTATGTGACCTAAGCTTCTCAGTGTAATTTCCCATCCAACTTACCCACCATAATCAAGAGTAGTTCAAGTGTTCCACTGAAGTTTTAGTACACTTCTTGTGTGTCATTGATTGAGGATTTTGGTTTTCAGAACCATCGGGTAGTTTATCATGTCTTACAAAATTCTTTCCGTGGATCACACGGTCTCATTTGCTTCATGGGCTTCAGGGGGAAAATTATATTTTAACTTATGTTTGAGCAGACAGTAACAGAAAGATAGCTGCTTTTTTTTTTTTTTTGAACATTTATCAGGAAGAAGATTAGTATTCATCCTCTCTATATTCAAGGCTTTCGATACATTACAAACCATTAACCAAACCAAACAAATTAACTTCTGGAAAATGTATGTTTTCCCAGTCTCTCATATCGCTGAAAGTCACCATCCAGTGATTTAAATAAATCATCTAGAATTTGATGCAACTCAATGGGGCTACTCAATGGGGCTTGAGGACTCCCTTGATGTAGCCATCACAGTCCACAGTATCTGAATTACAAATGTGTTCAGATTGAAGATAGTTAGGTGTATTTTTTAAAAAAAGGTTTTTTCCTTGCCTAACAATGATTAGCACAATTGCGAGTTGTGGTTACCCAGTGACTCTTTCTGTGTGTGGTGTAGAGATAGAGAGACTATCTGTCAGATCCCTATTGTGAGGCTGCCATTCTTCAGGGCAAGGGGAGACCTTGCATATATTATTTAGTTAATTAATTTCTTCCTTATATCCTCTCACAGCCTGTACCCTAGTGATTTATAATCTTTATCCTGCAGCCTAGGTCCCTTGAGATTTTCTCATCCTTTGGGGAATGTAAGAGGAGGGAATGTAACAGGAGGCGGTGGCTCAGGGGCTAGGATGTTGAGCTTGTCGATCGAAAGGTCGGCTGCTCAGCGGTTCGAATCCCTAGTGCTGCCGTGTAACGGGGTGAGCTCCCATTACTTGTCCCAGCTTTTGCCAACCTAGCAGTTTCGAAACCATGTAAAAATGCAAGTAGAAAAAATAGGGACCACCTTGGTGGGAAGGTAACAGCGTTCCGTGCATCTTTGGCGTTGAGTCATGCTGGCCACATGACCACGGAGACGTCTTCGGACAGCGCTGGCTCTTCGGCTTTGAAACGGAGATGAGCACCGCCCCCTAGCGTTGGCAATGGCTAGCACATATGTACGAGGGGAACCTTTACCTTTACTAAGGAGAGGGAGGGCCATGTGGGTTGAATCACTTCGAAAGCTGGCCGAGGATGATCCTGAGAAAGTTTCCTTATCAAGTTCTCAGGCTGTTACAATAACATCTTTACACCTGCGGATTGGCTGAATCCACATTGGACTGAAGGAAGGATTTCTAATTCCTTTATCCTAACTGTATTGCCTGAGGGAATTCAGAGTCTGTTTTTCTTTTATCTTGCTATCACTCCAGTTCAATAAAAGGTTCCTTTTGAAATGCCAAAATTTCAAGAGTCTTTACTTTCTTGAACAAGGAGGAAAGGCCAGACCTTATACTATTCCACAAAAAAGACTGTAGAAAACAAAGAGGACTATAAGGGGTGTGCATAAGAGCACAAAAGTGCCTACCATTCCTGTCCTATTGTTCCCTTCATTATATCAAATTAACATAGCTGTTGCATACTTTTACTTATATATATATATATATATATATATATATATATATATATATATATATATATATATATATATATATATATATATATATATATATATATATAGGTCTTTGGTTGTTGGGTTTTCTCCGTGTAAGGTATCTTGGCGGCGTTTGACGAAGTCTCATTGTCATCTTCAGGCTTCAGCTTCGTGCTTCTGGGAGCAATGTGTGATCGCAGCTGTTTCTTCCTTTAACTGCTAGAAACAGCTGCGATCACACATTGCTCCCAAGCACGGCTGAAGCCTGAAGATGACGAATGAGACTTTGTCAAACGTCGCCAAGACACTCAATTTTATGGAGAAAACCCGAACAACTAAAGACCTATATATATATATATATATATATATGTTTTCTGAGGTTTTCACGTGTTTGTATATGGTCTTTGGTTGTTCGGGTTTTCTCCGTGTAAAATTTTACACGGGAGAAAACCCGAATAACCAAAGACCTATATAGAATAGAATAGAATAGAATTTTATTGGCCAAGTGTGATTGGACACCCAAGGAATTTGTCTTGGTGCATATGCTCTCAGTGTACATAAAAGAAAAGATACGTTCATCAAGGTACAACATTTACAACACAATTGATGATCAATATATCAATATAAATCATAAGGATTGCCAGCAACAAGTTATAGTCATAGTCATAAGTGGAAGGAGATTGGTGATGGGAGCTATGAAACGATTAATAGTAGTGCAGATTCAGTATATATATATATATATATATATATATATATATATATATATATATATATATATATATATATATATATATCTTTCTTTCTTTTATGATGTGTTTTTTTATGTCGATGTTTGCGTATACTGTAGTGACAAAATGAAAAAAATAAAATAAAATAAAATAAAATAAAGAAACCAAACATGAGCTTTTACACATGTTTTAAGGAGGAAAGTCCAATTTAATGTTGCAAAGTTAGAGAACTCTAATAATTTTGTGATTCAAGAATAAACTCATTACAAGCTTGGGAAGAAGGACAATCTTTTAAGAAGATAGCCTCTTCTTAAAGAAAACAACCCTCACAATTCCATAGACACGATTACATTACATTTTATTTTTATTTATTTTATTATTTTATTTATTTTGTCAATCATATATAAGATAACAGGTAAAAGTATAAGCATAATTTGGATACATGAAAAGAGTAAGTAAAAAAGGAATATTAGGACAGGGACGGTAGGCACGTGGGTGCGCTTATGCACGCCCCTTACAGACCTCTTAGGAATGGGTTGAGGTCAACAGTAGACAGTTTAAGCTTAAAGTTTTGGGGGTTTGGGGAAGAAACTACAGAGTCAGATAGTGCATTCCAGGCATTGACCACTCTGTTGCTGAAGTTGTATTTTCTGAAATTGAGTTTGGAGCAGTTTATCTTGAGTTTGTATCTATTATTTGCTCGTCTATTGTTGTGGTTGAAGCTGAAGTAGTCACCGACAGGTAGGACATTGTGGTAGATAATTTTATGTGCTATGCTTAGGTCAGACTGAAGTCGGCATGGTTCTAAGTTGTCTAAGCTTATTATATTATTATAGGACAGATCTTACTGTTAAACAGATGAGTTCCCTTCACAGGAAACGCATAAACAAGTAAACAGCAAACCTTTCTCGCTATTATAACCTTTAATTTGGCAACATTAGGAAATATTCCAAAATTTATTCATAATACATCAAGATTATAGAAATCTGCTTCAGTTCATTTCCCCTGTGGGTCTCCAAAAGAACAAAATCATCTTCAAAGAATATTTGCCGATAGTGGAATTCTCTGGGAAGTCAAGATGAAGGATATCAAAAGCCCCTTTTCTCTATCTGTGAAAAGGCAAACAGCAAACTGAACAAAGTTATAACCCCAGCGATTCCAAACACAAACCAAAGTGGGCAAGTGAACCGTTTGTTCATTGCACGGTTAGAGAACAAACAAAATTCCTAGAAGACATCAAGGCAAACTGTGCGAAGTAACAGTGTACAAATTTCTTCAATTTGCCAAATTCAATTAACGCACATTAATTGTCGTAAGAGCTTGTAAATCAGATTTTAGTACTTGGGATCCTTCAACGGGGCATACCAGTTACAAGTCTGTCCAGTGGACATGAGTATCCCCAAGGTAGCTACTACATCCAGCATCAAATCAGCACCAATGATTACCTAGTTTGGATAGTGAAACATCTGCGAGAAAAACAACCAAATTCAGAGAGCACCAAGGATCCCTTAGTATAGTACAAGGCTGCCAAACTCCCGGCCCGTGGGCTGGATGCATCATGTGCTGGCCACGCCCACACCCAGTTTAGTGAAGGGGGGGAAAGTCCTGATACGTCACATGATGCCACCATGACAACATGAGTTTGACACCGCTGCCTTAGTACCAGAATTATACTCTTGTTCTCCAGCCTCAGAGGTGGGCTGCTGGGGGTTCGCAGGAGTTTGGGAGAACCTCTAGCTAAGATTCTGTGCAGTTCAGAGAATCCCCAAATCCCACTCCTGGCTGGCCCCGCCCACCCCACCATGCCCCTCCCAGGAGTCCCCACGCGGCCTGTTTTGCATGCAGGGAAGTGCAGGGCATGCGTGGAAGCTCAGGGAGGGCAAATATACACTGCCTTATACACTGCCTTATACACTGTAAGCCGCCCTGAGTCTTCGGAGAAGGGCGGGATATAAATGTAAAAAAACAAACAAACAAACAAACAAAACAAACAAAACAAAAAATGGGCCTACCAGAAGTTCAGGTAGGCCAGAAACAGGCCCATTTCTGGCCTCCAGAGGGCCTCCAGAGTCTAGGGAGGCCATTTTTGGCCTCCCAGAGGCTTGAGGAAAGCCTCCGGAGCCCAGGGAGGACAAAAATGCCCTCCCACCATGTTGCAGGAGACCGACTAGGCCACACCCACCATGGCCACACCCACCCAGCAACCGGGCAGACAACCCCTTGCTAAAATTTTTGAAGGCCACCCCATCCAGCCTTGTATTGATTGGATAACTAAAGGTGCCTCCCAGAGAGACAAACAAGCCATTTCAATCTCATCTACTCTTATGTGACCTAAGCTTCTCAGTGTAATTTCCCATCCAACTTACCCACCATAATCAAGAGTAGTTCAAGTGTTCCACTGAAGTTTTAGTACACTTCTTGTGTGTCATTGATTGAGGATTTTGGTTTTCAGAACCATCGGGTAGTTTATCATGTCTTACAAAATTCTTTCCGTGGATCACACGGTCTCATTTGCTTCATGGGCTTCAGGGGGAAAATTATATTTTAACTTATGTTTGAGCAGACAGTACCAGAAAGATAGCTGCTTTTTTTTTTTTTTTTTGAACATTTATCAGGAAGAAGATTAGTATTCATCCTCTCTATATTCAAGGCTTTCGATACATTACAAACCATTAACCAAACCAAACAAATTAACTTCTGGAAAATGTATGTTTTCCCAGTCTCTCATATCGCTGAAAGTCACCATCCAGTGATTTAAATAAATCATCTAGAATTTGATGCAACTCAATGGGGCTACTCAATGGGGCTTGAGGACTCCCTTGATGTAGCCATCACAGTCCACAGTATCTGAATTACAAATGTGTTCAGATTGAAGATAGTTAGGTGTATTTTTTAAAAAAAGGTTTTTTCCTTGCCTAACAATGATTAGCACAATTGCGAGTTGTGGTTACCCAGTGACTCTTTCTGTGTGTGGTGTAGAGATAGAGAGACTATCTGTCAGATCCCTATTGTGAGGCTGCCATTCTTCAGGGCAAGGGGAGACCTTGCATATATTATTTAGTTAATTAATTTCTTCCTTATATCCTCTCACAGCCTGTACCCTAGTGATTTATAATCTTTATCCTGCAGCCTAGGTCCCTTGAGATTTTCTCATCCTTTGGGGAATGTAAGAGGAGGGAATGTAACAGGAGGCGGTGGCTCAGGGGCTAGGATGTTGAGCTTGTCGATCGAAAGGTCGGCAGCTCAGCGGTTCGAATCCCTAGTGCTGGCGTGTAACGGGGTGAGCTCCCATTACTTGTCCCAGCTTTTGCCAACCTAGCAGTTTCGAAAGCACGTAAAAATGCAAGTAGAAAAAATAGGGACCACCTTGGTGGGAAGGTAACAGCGTTCCGTGCATCTTTGGCGTTGAGTCATGCTGGCCACATGACCACAGAGACGTCTTCGGACAGCGCTGGCTCTTCGGCTTTGAAACGGAGATGAGCACCGCCCCCTAGCGTTGGCAATGGCTAGCACATATGTACGAGGGGAACCTTTACCTTTACTAAGGAGAGGGAGGGCCATGTGGGTTGAATCACTTCGAAAGCTGGCCGAGGATGATCCTGAGAAAGTTTCCTTATCAAGTTCTCAGGCTGTTACAATAACATCTTTACACCTGCGGATTGGCTGAATCCACATTGGACTGAAGGAAGGATTTCTAATTCCTTTATCCTAACTGTATTGCCTGAGGGAATTCAGAGTCTGTTTTTCTTTTATCTTGCTATCACTCCAGTTCAATAAAAGGTTCCTTTTGAAATGCCAAAATTTCAAGAGTCTTTACTTTCTTGAACAAGGAGGAAAGGCCAGACCTTATACTATTCCACAAAAAAGACTGTAGAAAACAAAGATGGATCACCTGTTTATAATGTTCTAGCTAACCCCATTTCACATGGAAGGAATCACACTCTACACTTAGGATCTGCAACTTCTTTTCCAAGTAAATCAAAACTGGCAGCAAAAACAACAGCAAAGAGATCAATAGGATAATATAAAGGTAAAGATAAAGGTTCCCCTTGCACATATGTGCTAGTCGTTCCCAACTCTAGGGGGCGGTGTTCATCTCCGTTTCAAAGCCAAAGGGCCAGCGCTGTCTGAAGAAGTCTCCGTGGTCATGTGGCCTGCATGACTCAACACCAAAGGCACACAGAACACTGTTACCTTCCCACCAAAGGTGGTCCCTATTTTTCTACCTGCATTTTTTAGGTGCTTTCGAACTGCTAGGTTGGCAGAAGCTGGGACAAGTAATGGGAGCTCACCCCGTTACAGGGCAGCACTAGGGCTTCGAACCGCTGAACTGCTGACCTTTCGATTGACAAGCTCAGCGTCTTAGCCCCTGAGCCACCGCATCCCTATTAATATAATATAATATAATATAATATAATATAATATAATATAATATAATATAATATAATATAATATAATATAATATAATATAATATAATATAATATAATATAATATAATATAATATAATATAATATAATATAATATAATATAATATAATATAATATAATATAATATAATATAATATAATATAATATAATATAATATAATATAATATTGATAAAAATATCAATCCAGTTGGGGTTGTCCAAAAAACAAGGCAAGTCAAGAGAAATAGAAATAAAAATTTATATATCTGCTCCTCCCCAGACTGACAGTTAAGGGCCTTATCTTCACAACTTTTATTTGGTTTATATTAATATTATGCAAAAGTCTCACTTCATCCAATATTAATGCTGCCGTTTTAAAGAACAGTTTGGTCAAGACAGCAGTGAAAGATGCAAAGGAAGAAACAGCTCAGGGCAAAATATTGTTTCTATACTGGAGATACATCCACTCAGAGAAGTAAGTATCAGAGGTAGTATTCAACCAGTTTGGATCAGTTCGGGTGAACCGATAGCGGTGACTGCAGGTAGGCCTGGCCACCCGCCCGGATACAATGCCTTCCTATTTAGCCACCTTTTCAAGATCGGGCATGTAATGTATCTTTAAATATTTTGGCGGGAAACAAGCACGTTGCTGATTGGTTGAAGCCTCCGGCTAAACTGTATATAAGGAGAGGTTTTTCCCAGCCCGGGTTGCTGGGTTCACCATATAGTAAAGAGCTGTTGTCACTATCCTGGTCTCCTGCCTCGTTATTGCCCGAATTTAACACTGGCGACGAGGATGGGATGTCGAGGCTAAGAGCGCCAGGAAAAGAGCTGAACTCACCAGGAAGACGCGAACCCAGCAAAACAAGGGCGGAAAACAGTGATGTCCGGCTACACACCGCCAGCGCCATTTGACCCAGCCAAGGAGAAATGGGGGTCATACATGGCTCGCTTCGAGTGTTTCCTCGAAGCAAACGAACTTCAAGGGGTTTCCGACAACAGGAAACGAGCCTATTTTTTGAGCCACTGCGGTCCAGAAGTTTTCGACACGCAGAATCCTGGCTGAGCCAACGCCGTACAGTCGGTACCGTGGCAAACTCTACAAACTATGCTGAAAGCCCATTTGCACCGATGCCATCCAAGTATGTGCAACGGTTTGAATTCGGGAGCGCAGACAGCAAGAGGCGAGTCCATTAGTGCATACATGGCCGCCTAAGAAAGCCTCAAAACATTGCGAGTATCGAGACTTGACGAGGCATTGCTGGAGCAACTCATCCGGGGTCAGGGACATCCGTTATGGAGGCGGCTGCTGGCTAAAAGCAACCTAACGCTGGCAAACGCCTGGACGAAGCCAGGGCTCACGAGATGTCTACCCAAGCGGCGGAAACCTTACAAAAGCAGGTCACACCAACGGCTGGTGCGAAATCAACCCCGTCCACAGTGAAGAGGTCCAGGCCGAATCGGAGGGAGGAGGAGGAAGGAGTCTTCCACACCGGGAGGCCGGGAAAAGACGACCGGGGCGACTGCGCGAGTTGCGGAGGGCAACACCAACGACAACAATGCAGATTTAAAGATGCAACATGTCGGTGATGCGAAAGGAAGGGGCACCTAGCACAGGTCTGTCGAGCTCCCCAACCTTCCCGCCAAAAATTCAAACCAGCCAATCAGAGCGCGAGAACGACAAAGCGGCCCGCGAGTGGTCAGTTTAAAAAGGCGCTAAATTGAACCAAACTGTCGTGAGAGTGGGTCACGCATCAACACGCCTAGAAAGAAAATCTTCACAAAGCAAAGATTGAGGGGGTGCCGTGCCGATTGGAGGTGGACACCGGCTCATCGATCACGATCATGTCCTGGGACAACCTCGTGAGAGCCTTACCCGCCATCGCAAAGCGCAAGCTGCAACCACAAAGACTAAAAGTACAGGACTACCAGGGGAATCGCATCCCTGTTCGAGGGGTAACGTCCGTCCACGTCGAGTATGGACACTACAAGAAAACTCTGCCCATCACCATCGTCGATGGGACCCTGCCAAGCTTGTTGGGACTGGACTGGTTCCGAGCATTGGGCATGGGAGTGACCGGAATCTTCAGAAACGAAGTCGACCTCAAAGACACACTCACGAAGGAGTTTGGGGACGTTTTCAAAGACTGCCTGGGCAAGTACAAGGGGACCCCTATATCCTTTAACTTAGACCCCCAAGTTGCCCCTATCCGCCTAAAGGCTAGGAGGGTCCCGTTCGCCCTAAAGCCCAGGATTGACCGGGAACTGGACAAACTAGTAAACCAGGGAATTCTAGTGCCAGTTGACCATGCTAAGTGGGAGACCCCTATAGTCACCCCAGTCAAACCGGACGGATCGGTCCGGATTTGCGCTGACTACAAGGCAACGCTTAACAAAGCGTTGCAAAAGAGTGCTTACCCCGTTCCGGTGGTACAGCACTTACTGCACTCAATGGGGCAAGGGCAAGTTTTTGCCAAGCTAGACCTGGCCCAAGCCTATCAACAGCTGCCCGTAGACAGCAGCACAGCCGAAGCGCAGACAATTGTGACTCACAGAGGGGCTTTTAAGTGTACCCGATTACAGTTTGGGGTTAGTGTGGCTCCAGGGTTATTTCAGAACCTGATGGAGCGGCTATTGCAGGCCTACCAGGGTGGTACCATACTTTGACGATGTACTGGTATCCGCTGAAAACCTAGAGGAATTAGGGGAGGCTGCGAAAAGTTTTGGGCATTTTCCGGTCTGCGGTCTCACGGTTAAACTAAACAAATGCCAGATCGGGGTTGAGTCTGTGGAATTCCTGGGCTACCGGATAGACAGGGAAGGATTCACCCACTGAGAGCAAGGTACGGGCCATCAGGAAGGCCCGGTGCCCAAGAACAAAACGGAGTTACAGGCATTCTTGGGTCTGGTCAACTTCTACGCAGTATTCTAAGGAATAAGGCAACAGTAGCAGAGCCGCTGCATAAATTATTAGCAAAGACGGCTGCATGGTCTTGGGGAAAGGCGGAAGCTAGGGCATTCAAGGGTAAAGAATCTCCTAACGAGTGATAGCCTCCTTATCCAATACAATGGCACACTACCATTAGTGTTAAGCTGCGATGCATCTCCCTATGGGGTGGGGCTGTGCTCAGCCACAGGTTACCAAATGGCACAGAAGCCCCATTGCATACTACTCCCGAACCATGTCATCAACTGAAAGGAATTATAGCCAGCTTGATAAGGAAGCCTTGGCTATAGTCGCAGGGGTAAAGAAATTCCATGAGTATGTATTTGGTCGTGATTTTGAAATCATCACGGACCATAGACCTTGCTAGGTCTGCTGGCAGGCGATCGCCCAACGCCCGTGGCACTTTCGCCAAGACTGACCCGATGGACTATCTTCCTGGCAGCGTATTCTTACAAATTACTACACCGGCCAGGAAAGGAATTAGGCATGCAGACGCCCTGAGCAGATGCCCGCTACCAGAGACTATTGAAGACCCCACTCCGGGATACCAGTTCTGCTAATTGACTCTTGGACTCTGGCCCAGTCACATCCAAAGAGGTGGCTCGGCTTCAGATAAGGACATTACAATAAGAACTGTAATTGGTTGGGTACAAGAGGGTGGCCCGCTGTGCTGGGCGAGCGTTTTAAAGAGTTTGTAAAGAAACGAGGGGAACTTTCGGCTCAAGGGGGGTGCCTGCTATGGGGGGATCGAGTGGTGATCCCAGAGAAATTAAGGAAAAGGGTGTTGGATCTCCTTCACGAAGGTCACCCAGGGATCGTAAGGATGAAGGGTCTAGCGAGAAGCTATGTGTGGTGGCCATTAATGGACTTGGAAATTGCTGAGAGGGTAGGGAAATGCCAGGCCTGCCAGGAGTCCAGACCGCTACCCCCAACGGCCCCGGTTCGGGAATGGGAGAGACCCCAAGGGCCCTGGTCTAGGATCCACATCGATTTTGCCGGCCCCTTCCACGGCCAAACCTTTCTGGTGGTAGTCGATGCCTACTCCAAATGGCTGGAAATCATTCTCATGAGATCCATGACAGCCGAGGCAGTGATCTCAGTCCTACGGCACCTATTTGTAACCCATGGGTTGCCCGACACGTTAGTATCCGATAACGCCCGCACCACGGCAACCCAGTTTGAGGGTACTTGGCAGAGGAGGGCATCCGCATGTCCTCTCGGCGCCTTTCCACCCTGCGATTTAATGGCCTTGCAGAACGTTCCGACCGGAGCGCAAAAGAGGCATTGTCCAGAATCAAGCCAGGCGACTGGCAAACAAAAATCGATACCTTCCTGGCCGTCCAACACAGAACCCCCTGTGTCACAACTGGCAGAAGCCCAGCAGAGTTATTAATGGGTCGGAAGCTCAGGTGCCCACTAGACCGCTTAAACCCAAACTACACACCAGACGGTTACAAGGGGGCACTCGGTAAAACAAGAGGGATGGCAATAGGCGACCTAGTGTGGGCACACAACTATAGCGAAGGCCCGACCTGGTTAGCAGGAAAAATCCTAGAAATAACAGGTCCCAAATCATATTTAGTGGAAATAAAGGATGGCCGGGTATGGAAACGCCACATAGACCAAATAAGAAAACGCATAACCGAACAATCCGAATTAGACGAAACAGGCCCTGACTATACAATGTTTGAATCCACAGCTGACTCAAACCCGGGGCAAACGCGGGACTTATCTGACTTCCAGGAGGTCCAGCGACGCCAACAGGTTCCATCAGAAAACAGCAGGGACGACTCTGCAAATAATCCAGGGCCGGATGGCCCAGAGGAGGAGCTGAGAGGAACAGACAGTCCCTCCGGTCAGCTCGACTCTCTCCCAGAGAATGAATTGCGCAGGTCCGAAAGAGTCAGGAGACGCCCAGTCTACTTGCGTGATTACGTTGAAAAATAATATGTAAATCTCATGTAAATAATGGTAAAGTGTTTTCTGGGAGGGAAGGAGTGTAATGTATCTTTAAATATTTTGGCGGGAAACAAGCACGTTGCTGATTGGTTGAAGCCTCCGGCTAAACTGTATATAAGGAGAGGTTTTTCCCAGCCCGGGTTGCTGGGTTCACCATATAGTAAAGAGCTGTTGTCACTATCCTGGTCTCCTGCCTCGTTATTGCCCGAATTTAACAGGGCACATGCGCAGAAGGAGCGTGCGCGAACAAAGCACATGCGCGCAAGGCCGGATGCATGTATGGAAGGTGTGCACCAGTGATGGGTTTCAATTTTTTTTACTACCGGTTCTGTGGGTGTGGCTTGGTGGGCATGGCATGGCTTGGTAGCATGGGAAGGATACTGTAAAATCTCCAAACCCACCCCACTCCAGGGGAAGGATACTGTTAAATCTCCATTCCCTCCCGACCCCAGGGGAAGGTTACTGCAAAATCCCCATTTCCTCCCAATCAGCTGGGACTCGGGAGGCAGAGAATAGATGGGGGCTGGACCAATCAGAATTTTTACTACCGGTTCTCTGAATTACTCAAAATTTCCGCTATCAGTTCTACAGAACTAGTCAGAACCTGCTGAAACCCACCTCTGGTGTGCACATGCACAGCGAGTGTGCAGAAGGCCGGGTGTATGCGCGGAAGGCGTGCGAGTGAGCAAAGCAAGCGTGTGCGCGCACAGCTAACTGGTTATAACAATATGTGAAACCCACCCCTGGTAAATATGATGGAGAAGAGAAAGAAGCAACCCCCCTAAAAAATTAGGGTGCTACAAGGGGAGTAAAACCAATTGTACCAAATAAAACTTTTGTATCTTATTGTAGTATCTCCAGAGACAATTACAGAAAAATGTACAAAGAGAATAAGATCAATACCACAGACTGATTTAATCATCAAATATGTATGATGTTAAAGCTCTGGTTTTATACACCTTGTTTAAAATGTTATCCAGCAGCCCTGTTTCTCATTTACAGTCATAAAGCAATATAAAATAAACCCATGGGCTTACTTTTGAATTTTAAAGTACGCAAACTATTTATTGCAATTAAATATTTAGCTATGACACTTGATCCTGGCCCATCCTAATAACCTAAGTGAAGGCAGCTGTAAAGAATATGAAATCAGTTTCTCTTGATATTAATATGAAGTAAAATAATAATAATAAATTTGTTCTGGATGCCTTTGAGAATGTTTTGAATAATGGAATAAAAGTTGTCGTTGTTGGAAATGTAGTTCAGAGGTTGAAAGATGTTTACATGATGTGAACTTGTCCTATTGTTACATTTGGCACTGAAATCAATATGACATACTGATTGTCAGGAATCTATATGTTCCGTGTGGCTATCACGAAGATTTGGAAGTTATCAAGATATCCAGACCTGTGAAGTTCTAGAGCTCTTAGGTGACCAGAATATTAAATATGAAACACTGAATGAAGAAATCTAAATGATATTTTATTTATTTATTTATTTATTTATTTATTTATCAAACTTATATACCACACCATCTCCCGTAGGACTCAGGGCGGTTCACAGGCATATTAAAACAATATAAAACAATGTAATAAATAAACATTTAAAACCCAGATTAAAACTAAATATTATCAAAGCCTGATCACTAAAACAGTAAGAACCGATAAAACCCCCATTAAAATTTGGTTAAAACATTGTTCTTAGGCTAGTCCCGCACGCTGAAATAATAGAGTCTTCAGTTCACGTCTGAAGGTCCGGAGGTCAGGGAGTTGTCGTAATCCTGGAGGAAGCTCATTCCACAGGGCTGGTGCCGCCACAGAGAAGGCCCTCCCCCTGGGGGTCACCAACCTACATTGTTTGGTCGACGGCACCCTGAGGAGGGCCACTCTGTGGGAGCGCACCGGTCGTTGGGAGGCAATCGGTATGCAATATGCAGTGGTTTGTTCAGATATACCATATTTTTTCAGAGTATAAGATGCACTTTTTCCCCCTTAAAAGAGGCTGAAAATTTGGGTGTGTCTTATACTCTGAATGTAGCTTTTTTGAAGCTTTTTTTCAGCCCTAACGAGGTGCTGAGTGAAGCAATCTTCCGCACTTAGCCTGCTTTTCTCATTGCTTCTCTTTCCGAAGATCAGCTGTGCTTTAGAAGCTGTTTTTCAGCCCTAACAAGGCGTTAGTGAGTGAAGCGATCTTCCACACTTAGTCTGCTTTTCTCATTGCTTCTATCTCCGAAGATCAGCTGTGCTTTAGAAGCTGTTTTTTAACCCCAACACTCAAAACCAGAGAAATAATATGTTGAAGCTGACCAGACTAAGGACACTAATCAGAGGAATACCTGGTAGGCAGAATTTTTTTTCCTATTTTCCTCCCCAAAAACTAAGGAGAATCTTAAACTTCAGTGCGTCTTATACTCCAAAAAATACGGTAGTTCATTAAAGAAAAAAGAAAACCTAATTCAAATGAAAGAAACCAGAAAAAGGGCTTTTAAACAGTTTGATCCAATTTTTGGAGTTCTATCTAGGTTATAATTATCAGGGTTTGCTCCCTTTTTATTATTAATTTAAAGAATCTTGGATGTTGTTATATCTACTGCACAGAATTTCAATGTATACCATCTCTGATCATTTGTCTGATCACTAGACACAGGGACAGTTTTTTTCCCCTTGTGCCCTCACTCTGCTGAATACCTAATTCTCACAATTGACAAAACACAGTGGCTACTACGTGTGTATGTATAGTATACCAACACAGATTGTGGCTGTAGTGTTATTTATTTTTTATTTATAAAAAGTATAATACTTTTATTTAAGTTTTACAAAAGTAAAGGTTCCCCTCGCACATAGGTGCTAGTCATTCCTGACTCTAGGGGGCACTGTTCATCTCTGTTTCAAAGCCAAAGAGCCAGCGCTGTCTGAAGACGTCTCCATGGTCATATGGCCTGCATGACTCAATACCAAAGGCGCATGGAAAGCTGTTACCTTCCCACCAAAGGTGGTCCCTATTTTTTCTACTTGCATTTTTTACGTACTTTCGAATTGCTAGGTTGGCAGAAGCTGGGACAAGTAACAGGAGCTCATCCCGTTATTCAGCACTAGGGATTTAAACCACTGAACTGCTGACCTTTCAATCAACAAGCTTAGCGTCTTACCCACTAAGCGTCCCTTTATGTTTTAGTTACCTCTTATTTCCCCCTTCTGCTGGTTACACATTATTATTATTGATCATGGCACAGTCAGCCATATGTTGAGACAGGGTTTGGCATTTTTGTCTACCTGTCAAGTCCTTATCAAGGACCCGGGACAGGCAAACCTGGATCTTTTATGATGCTACAGATATTGTCACAGGATGGAAGTGTATATTAGCAATAAAGAACCACCGGATTGGCAGAAACTGGCAAATTATCATCCTTCTTCATTTTGATTTTCTAAGCTATACAATCCAACTAAATTTTCCTCCTTGATATTGCCAAGTTTAGCATTTCAGTCTCCAAGCCCAAATAGCATATTGTACCGTGTTTCCCCAAAAATAAGACCTCCCATGATAATAAGCCCAATCGGGCTTTGAACGCATGTGCTAAGATACGTAAAGGTAAAGGTTCCCCTCGCACATACGTGCTAGTCGTTGCTAACTCTAGGGGGCGGTGCTCATCTCCGTTTCAAAGCCGAAGAGCCAGTGCTGTCCGAAGACATCTCCGTGGTCATGGGGCCAGCATGACTAAACGCCAAAGGCGCACGGAACACTGTTACCTTCCCACCAAGGTGGTCCCTATTTTTTCTACTTGCATTTTTAGGTGCTTTTGAAACTGCTAGGTTGGCAGAAGCTAGGACAAGTAATGGGAGCTCACCCTGTTACACGGCAGCACTAAGGATTCAAACCGCTGAGCTGCTGACCTTTCGATCGACAAGCTCAACGTCCTAGCCCCTGAACCACCGTGTCCCCTATATACGCTAAGATAAGCCCCCCCAAAAAATTAAGCCCTAGTGAAGGAATGGGAGTGGCCAGCACTGGAGGCAACCCTTCCTTTCCCAGGTCAGCTAATCGCAGCTGGGCCCCTTAATCTCAACCTGCAGATCAGCTGAGCTGATTGGGAGATGCTTATCATTCTATCTCTCTCCACCATTCTTTATGCTTGCCCACCTCCCATCCATCCATCCATCCATCCCCTCGCCTGCAAACTCCCCAGCAGCAGCTATGAGGTGACATGCTCACTGCCTCCTGCACCTCCCAAATAATAAGATCCCCTTGAAAATAAGGCCAAGCCCTTATTTCGGGGTTCAAAAAAGTATAAAACAGGTTCTTATTTTCAAGGAAACACGGAATACCTGGCTTGTATATTCTGTCAATTTCAGTAAACTCATCAACATCCTCCTCAGTATGAAACCAAATCCATACCTTCCTTATTTTTGTGTACTGAATAGTAGACTATCTAACTGAAATGACTATTTCAATTTATTGATGTCTAAGATGTCCGTGTGTAGATGATTAATTTCATCTTCACTGGGTTGAGTTTTCCCATATCCATTCTTCTTGCATTCCGAATACCTATTGTGATTCTGTTTTTTACCGTTTCAGATTTTCTTTTTCTGAGTGACAACATCAGCAAGTAGACAGCATAAAAGCTTTAATCCAGCCTTGTCGTAAACATATTAGTGCTTTGAAAGTTCTTCAGATATTCCTCAACAACACCTTGATGGCCATCCCATCTAAGGGGCCCATCATATGGCACTATATCATCCATCATTTTTAATATCCATTCCCGTAGCTTTCTTGGTAAAATACAGGAGTGGTTCAGCGGTGCCTTCTTCCATGAATTATGCCATTGTCGCTAAAGTTGACGTTCTCCTTCTGCAGCATTTTCCTCTATTGCTGCTGCCCAACAGAGATGCTTGCTTGCTTTCTCTGGGCAGCTGGGATGATCTTCATGGCTTGAGTAAAATTGTTGTGTTCGAAGAAATGTCCATCTGGGTTCAGTTCCAAGTGGGAAGAAAGACACTGGAAAAATGGAGACTGTTTGGAAAGTTGGTTTGATGGTGGACAGGACCACATGGGGGTTTTGGGTCCTGGGCAAAAAAGAGCACATGGAGTAGAAAGAGGGATATATTTATACACTTTCTTAGGCCCTGCCTTAGAGTTTCCTCTTCCTATACAAGAAATGTATCCCATTGGCTGTCAGACTCCCAGGGGGCGGAGGTCTTAGCTAACTCTGTAGGCTGTCTGTGTCCCAGGCCTGGTTGAATCTTGCTGGGTAATGATGTAATGAAGGGGCTTTGGGCAATTCCTATTATGGCTTAATGGCTTTGTCCTGGTTTGGATCTTGAAGTGAGGGCTAATCCTATCATGTCCTGAAGCCATGTCTTTTGTATTGTAGATAAGCAGGCCCAGCCTTTTGTCTTGTAAATAACCAAAGTATCTGTTGTGGGGAGCAGGGAACTGAGGCTGAGTTTCTGTCTTAAGATTTCTATTTCTCTTTTAGGGGAAATATTCTGCCTTTTTTTTTATTTCCTAGTATATTTCATTTTTCTAGGAGAGGGGTGGCTGCTAACTTCCTACAGTTGTAAATCAGTAATCTTGGTTTATATTCCTGGTATTGCAGATTGTTCAATTCTCCAAGGAACACAATACTCCTGTACTAATGAAAAAGCACATCAAGATCTGAGGCAGGGCTCAATTATAGAATCTTAGAATTCTAGGGCTGGAGGGGACCTTGAAAGTCTTCTACTCCAACCCGCTGCTCAAGGAGACCTTACATAAATAATTATATTTAATTAGGGTTTTCCCCAGGATAGTTCTCAGGTAGTCAATATAGTCAGGTAGTTTTATACCTACCGCCCACTTTTGTATCTCTGTTAGTAGTAAAATTTTCTAACCGCCCACCGGTTCCACAGTAATGCGCCATGTATCATCGTCTGTGCATGCCTCTCGTGCATCGTGGATTGGATTTGGGGGGCGGCGGCTACCAGCTCTGCTTACAGCTGGGTGGTGTGGGAGGAGATGCGTGAGCTATTCTCTTTTGATGAGGCTCTTTTGTTTGCAGTCTCACTATAGCGCCATTTAGTTTCACTTACATAACGTGAACTAAACTTATGCGCGGGTGATACAAATAGTATATTTTCAGAAATTTAAATTGTCACTGGGAATTTTATGAAAACCTAATGAAAATGTTTTTAAATAATGCTATGAAAAATTTTTTAAAAGTCAATTAAATTTAAAAAAAGGAAAGTGCTTCAGTGCCGGACAAAACCCCTACCGCCTACCATAAAAGCTGGAATGCCCACTAGTGGGCAGTAGGGACCAGGTTGACTACCACTGTTATAAACATTAAGGATGTTGCATAATTTTATACTATTTTTTAACTTATACTCTTTTTAATGAAAAAAAATTAAAAGATCGATTATTAGAAGTATTAATTAGGTACCTCTTTCCCTAACAACTATAGATCACTGTTGTGAGAGGCAAACGATTTGGCCATTTTTGCCTTTAATATTATCATAATCTCAAAAGCTTTAACCAAAAACTTTCTACTGTTGACCTCACCCCATTCCTAAGAGGTCCGTAAGGGGCGTGCATAAGAGCACAAACGTGCCTACCGTTCCTATCCTATTGTTTTTTATTCTTATACATATATACTTATACTTCACCATATTTCCTCATATATATGTTTATATACTATATAACCATTTTGTGTGATGCTTATGTATATTGTTGTGACAAAAATAAATAAATAAAAATAAATAAATCTTTAAAAACATCTTAGTTGCAAATCTAATTCTATCTTTTGTTCCTCTGATCGGCAATCACGAGCACTTATAGAAAACAGCTTGGAGACTAACTGTCAGCCTCCACTCCAATCTCCACATCTTTTGTACTCTTTATATTCAGTTGCTAGATAGCATGGGGTTTTATTTGTAATGTAAATAGCTCTTGGATTCAGGGTAAGGAGAGAGGGCCCTTTAAGAGTGTCGGTCTGACATAATTAAGGGGGGAGGGGAGATTGATGCTTTGAATTCAACAGGAATGCTAAAGCGCGAACTCTCAATGGACATTGCATTCCTGAATTGATTGACAGCAAGAGACCTGCAGAAGAAGATTACCACGGGGCCCCGAGAAGGAGCTGGCATTGGACCAGATCTGATGACCTCTTGGGAAGAGGAGGGAGTAACAGCGGGGGTTTGGAATGTTAGCCATATTTTGTCTCAGATTCAACTTTATACTGCTGCAATCAAGATGTATCTAGTAAAAGTACTTTTCTTTATTTGCAAATGAAGTCAAGGTGTATTCTTTCCTAGATATAATCAGAGGCAGCCTGACACTAACAACACTGTAATAAACATCAGAATGTTTGCTGGAAAGTGCTATTACGTTTCTTCTGATTTGGCCATCGTGAAATCCAACGGACTGCTCAAAATATTTCAAATAAATATCTAATAACTTTGGGGGGGGGGGAAGGCCGTTCTTTGAGCAGTAGACTTTCCTATGCCATATCACAATCTACTTTATTTCTTTAAATATTTTCTATAATACATTTCATCAAGTCCCCAGAAAACAGAGACCTGAGGCAAAACCACGCCCATAGAAGGCCATTGGTTTGGTTAACAACCACCCTGTTCGCTTAATGACAGCTAAGTTTGATTTTTGACGGCTGTGTTTGCTTCGTGGCCCTCACAACTAGCGGTGGGTTTCTCACTTTGTTACTACCGGTTCGCCCTTGCTTTGTGTGCTCATGTGCTTTGTGTGTGCATGTGCCCAGTTTGTGCATGCGCCTGCCATCCGCACATGTGCCCGGCCTTCCGCACATATGCCTGGCCTTCTGCGCATGTGCTTTGCTCACGTGTGTGCCTTCCACACATGAGCCCGGCCTAAAAAATGTGCCTAAATAGGACGACACAGAGCCAGGGCAGGTGGGCGGGTGGGTGCGCCCACCCGTGATCCACTACCGGTTCGGGCTAACCAATCCGAACCCACTAAATACCAACTTTGCTCACGACATAGGATTTAGCAGCAGGCTCCATTATGATCATAGGTCAAGAGCCACCTGTAATTGTCCATAATCCTGGGTAACTGAATACAATATGTGATTGCTATGTGCACTTTCTGGAACTACACACCTTTGGTTGCACATTCATGGCTGCCCTATTAATAAAGTATATTATACCTGCTCTTAAGCCCTTTATTTAAAAATCAACAGGGAACATTATGTGATATTCAGTAACATTGGCAGGAATCATGAATGAGGCCTGGTTGTTCATTAATCAAAACATAAAGGTATGTGTGTGTCATATTAAAATATTGTTGAAAGAAAAACCAACCGCACTGCACCATTTATATGAGCAAGCTGTCAGGGTTCCAAGGAACACCCCCAATGAAATAAGGCTCTGAGACTACAGGTTCCTCAAAGTTCCAATTTATTAGAGATGTCATGTTGGCATAGCTGGGAAAACCCAAAACTGAAAGCTTCCAGGTTTTCCACACCCAGTTGACAGTTCATAGCCCTGCCCCACACCCACAAGTTCATCACATTGTCTAATCAATGCTTCACACTCAATTGGATACAATCTTCAGGCAGTCTCCATCAGACGCAGGATGTCCTTGATTATGGAATGTTGTTATGACAAACTTTCTACCACTCCAACAACAACCCCCTCCCAACTTTCCCAGCTAAAATATGTGGCAGTTAAGAAGTAAAAAAGAAAAAAAAATGCCTTCCAAAACTGACGCAAGGTAAGTAGACCTCTCTTTGGACTCAAGTTTTAGAAGTAAAGTGTGAATTTGTTTTTATATCCATGGGATCATCCAAGTTTTCTGATCATTTGAAAGGATACACATATATCAGCCCACTGACATACCTGTGAAACTTTCAGTGATCTTTGTGATAATTGTTCATTCATCAGAATGGTTAGGCTGCTAAATTATTTAATTTTTTTAAAAAAAGTAATGTCCCCTGGGGTCTTCATGGACACTTTCACAAATTTTCTAAGCAACCTGCCTGACTTTCTCCCATCAAGATATTAAACCAGTGATGGGATTCAGATGGTTCTGTCCAGTTCGGATTAACCTGTAGCAGCAACTGCGATAGGCCCCACCCATCCACTCAGGCATAATGTTGCTCCATTTAGCCACATTTCGGAGGACATGCACATGTGCGGAAGGCACGCGCATGAGCAAAGAGCATGCATGGAAAGCCAAGCATGCGTGGAACGTGCACGCTCAAATTTACGAACAGATGGGGAACATAAGTGAATCCCAGCTTTTTCTGACCAATTTCAAAAACAGCAAGAAATACCATTTTTAAGCATGAAATTGAACCCCAAATCTTATCCCAGCTTCCATTTTTGCATTCAGGGGAAAAAAATTGGCTTCCAAAACACACATTTTTTTGACGGCGGCATCACGGTTTTTCCTCCGAAGGCACCAAAAACGCTCAATTTCAAAAACAGCAAGAAATACCATTTTTAAGCATGAAATTGAATCCCGAATCTTGTCCCAGCTTCCATTTTTGCATTCGGGTTAAAAAAAAATTGGCTTCCAAAAGATCCGTTTTTCTGATGGTTTTCATCACGGTTTTTCCTCCGAAGGCACCAAAAACGCTGAATTTCAAAAACAGCAAGAAATACCATTTTTAAGCATGAAATTCAACCCTGAATCTTGTCCCAGCTTCCATTTTTGCATTCGGGTTCAAAAAAAAAATTGCCTTCCAAAATACCCGCGGCATCACGGTTTTTCCTCTGAAGGTCCCATTCTTCTTTTGCCCTCAATCGTTCCCAGCATTATGCTCTTCTCCAGTGAGTCCTTCCTTCTCATTAGGTGGCCAAAGTATTTGAGTTTCATCTTCAGGATCTGGCCTTCTAAAGAGCAGTCAGGGTTGATCTCCTCTAAGACTGACCGGTTTGATCGCCTTGCAGTCCAAGGGACTCGCAGGAGTCTTCTCCAACACCAGAGTTCAAAGGCCTCAATTCTTTGGCGCTCAGCCTTTCTTATGGTCCAACTTTCACAGCTATACATTGCAACTGGGAAAACCATAGCCTTGACTATACACATTTTTGTTGGCAGGGTGATGTCTCTGCTTTTTAGTCCCCAAGTATAAGTAATGCTAAAATATTTTCAGATAAGATCACTATAACAGTTCATTTTTATGAAGAAGTTGATTGTGATAGTCATCAGGGATGACTAAGCATGAAAAACGGACAGGGATTTGAATTTTGGCCATCATTTTGACTTTTTCACATTTCCTCTGGATGCCCTTGAATATCAGTCAGGAAATTCTTCCTTTTCTGTAGGCAGTTCAGTCAAGCGCTATGAAGGATTTTTTGCTCATATGTTTGTAACGCCCCCAATGAAAAAATACTCCATTTTATTAGAGATGTCATATTGGCACATCTGAAAAAACCCTAATCTGAAAGCTTCCAGGTTTTCCCCACCCAAAAGAAAGTCCAAGTCCCTGCCCAGCACCCCCATGTCCAGCACATGGTCCAATCAAAGCACCATCCCAATTGGAGATGTCTCCCAGTCACACCCCTCCAGGTGCAGGGCAAGATGGTCTTGACTCTCTCAGAAAGGAATGTTATTATGACTACATATCACCCATGCTCCATACAATCCCCCCTCGCAGTTTCCCACAACAGTAAATCTGGCAGGCCTGAAGGCCCAATGCAAAAGATGGCTTCCAGGCATGACAATGTTATTTATATGAGGCCCGTTTTGCAGCGCATATTGCTAAAAATTATTTATTATTTTTGACATACTAATTGTTGACTTAGTAGTGAGAGAACTTTGTCACTGAAAAGAATCTTACTTTTTTCCAGCTAAAGCTTCCTTACAACCTCCTATATAACATAGAAGCAAAATGTAACATATTTCTATTGCTAGAAATACATATGGATTGGAGGTGCATACATAATAACATCCTTTGGCTAATTAAGGGTAATTTCTAATTACCACAGCTAAAAGTCCATTTCTTCTCAGCTTCTTGTGATTTGGACATTTGCGTGTGTGAAATCTCAGTTATGAACTAGGAGGAAAGAATAATTTTCAAACTCTCCAGGGGTTTCCCAATGAAAGGTGAGTATAATAAGCTGAACATATTTGCAGACTCTGTCCTCATCCCGTCTCTCAAAAGAAAATAGGAAGGTGTTTTGGGGTTTAGAATTTCAAAACTTAACAAATTTTGCATCCATCTTAAAACACATAGACCTTCTTCTTATGTAGAGCTGTCAATGTAGAGCACGGGTGTCAACAAAATCAAGGCCTGGGGGCTGGATCCGGCCTGTCGGGTGCTTAGATCTGGCCCACAGGGCCACTTTGGAAACCACAATGCCTCTGCCAGTGGAAATGGAGCTCGGGCAGGCCGCACACGGCCCCCGCAAGCTCTGTTTTCATTGGCAGAGGGTTGCAGGAGGCGGCTGCAGCCAAAAACGAGCTCGGAAGCCTGTTTTTGTTGGCAGAGCGCTCAGGCCACCACAAGCAGGGGTCTCCAACCTTGACAACTTTAAGCCTGGTGGACTTCAACTCCCAGAATTCTGGGAGTTGAAGCCCACCAGGCTTAAAGTTGCCAAGGTTGGAGACCCCTGACCACAAGTGCCCCTGACATGTGTGACATCGAGCTGGTCATGCCCACCCTAGTCAAACACAACCCTGATGTGGCCCTCAATGAAATCAAGTTTGACACCCCTGATGTAGAGGTTCCCACTCGCATTATACCTATGAGTCTCTTCATACCGATTTGTGCTGTACAAAAATAGCAACAAAAAATAAATTAAAAATTCAACAGTGTGCAGCAGCTGCCAAAAAAAAGCTAACAGAGTCCTAGGCTGCATTAACTGAGAGATAGAATCAAGATCCCATGAAATGTTATTAGCAGTTTATAATGTTCTTGATAAGACCATAGTATTGGAACATGTCATCCAGTTTTGGTCTCCACAACTTAAAATTAAATTTTTGACCTTCTAAATCTAGAAAGAGAAAAGCAAGAGAGATGATAAGGGGACTGGAGGCTAAAACATATGAAGAACAGCTGCAGGAACTGAGTATGGCTAGCCTAAAACAATTACCTTCAGAGTTGTGGGTGCTCTGTTACTGGAGGTTTTTAAGAAGAGATTGAGATGGATAGCCATTTGTCTGGAATGGTTCAGGGTCTCCTGATTAAGCAGGGGATCCCTTCCAACTCTGATATTCTGTTGTTCTATTAATAAGTAGAGCAGGGGTAGTCAACCTTTTTATACCTACCGCCCACTTTTGTATCTCTGTTAGTAGTAAAATTTTCTAACCGCCCACCGATTCCACAGTAATGTGCCGTGTATCGTCGTCTGTGCATGCCTCTCGTGCATCGTGGATTGGGTTTGGGGGTGCCGGCTACCAGCTCTGCTTGTCTGTTACAGCTGGGTGGTGTGGGGGGAGATGCGTGAGCTATTCTGGGACGAGGCTCTTTTGTTCGCGGTCGCACTATAGCGCCATTTAGTTTCACTTACGTAATGTGAACTAAACTTACGCGTGGGCGATACAAATAGTATATTTTCAGAAATTTAAATTGTCACGGGGAATTTTATGAAAACCTAATGAAAATGTTTTTAAATAATGCTATGAAATTTTTTTTAAAAGTCAATTAAATTTAAAAAAAGGAAAGTGCTTCAGTATCTGACAAAACCCCTACCGCCCACCATGAAAGCTGGAACACCCACTAGTGGGCTTTAGGGACCAGGTTGACTGCCACTGAAGTAGAGGATGTATTTGCAAAATGTGTGATGTACAAAATGTGCTATGTACATCAGCGGTGGGTTTCAGAAATGCTTACCACCAGTTCCCCTCACAAGTGCATGCTCGCTTTGAGCATGCGTTGCCCTTCCTCACATGCGCCCAGCTTTCCACGCATATGCCTTCCACGCGTGTGCTCAGCCTTGAAAAAGTGGCTCAACAGAATGTGTTTACATTGGGGCGGATGGGCAGGCCACCCGCAGTCGCTGCTACCGGTTCACCCAAACCGGTCTGGACTGGCTGAATACCACCTCTCATGTACATCATCATTATGATCAGAGATGATCATATTTTACTTCATGTTCAAATACAGACCTAATAATGCCAAAGAGGGCTAAAAGGACGGTGACTTGGCAGACCCACCCTGATAGAAATTTTCAGAGGATCTGCTTATTTTTGCAAACAGTAATAGGTTAAACAAGTCAGTGTTAAAATGAAGAAAAGAGGCTGCAAGGATCAAAGCAACTTTACAAAAAGTTAACTTTCCGTCAACAAACATGCCTTTTTGATATGCCTCAAAAAGGCATGATGGATTTAATTCTGCTTCATTTCCCGAGCAATAGTCCTAATGCAGATATTTTACCACATTAACATTTTTGTCAGTTGATGAGAAAGCATTTCACACAAAACTCCAATGATCAGCAACACGTGAATGCTGATGAATAATTGCCTATGTGGGTTTTCATTTTCCATTCAAAATCTGGAATTAGTCTAAGACAACTAATGCAATTCTTTTTACCGGGGAAGAACAAACTGCTTTGTGAAGAATTCTGAAAAGCTTTCAGAGATCCAAAACATCGACTCTATTAATCAGCCCATCTCCTGACAACAAAACAATGAGCGGAGTTATAAAACGATATTCCCTTGTCAAAATTGTACTGTTACTCAGAGCAAGAAATAAAGATTCTCTTTGAAAACATACTAACAGAAAACCTTCACCTAATGATTTTGCCAGCAATGCTGATAAATTGAGGGATAAGTAAGAAGATAAAAGGGACTTTTTTTCAAATCAAAAAAAAGAAAAAGAAAGAAAGATTAGCCTCTCTAAAACTCTGTTTCTAGTGTAGGAATTTAGCACCTACCCCCCTCCTAGAAGAATGAAATATTTTAGAAAATATTTAAAAAGGCAGAATATATTTCCCTGGATGAGAAATGGAGAAACATGTTTTAAAGACAAAGCAGCTCCCTGCAACTTCCTGCCACCCCCCCCCATCTTTGTCAATGGGCCATTAAAGCCTCAACCAAGCTCACTCAATCCCCCCATCATTTGCAACACAATAGAACAGAAACTCACCACATGGCAAGGCTTAGGCAAGCTTGAGGGACAACCTACAATGTTAGCTAAGACCCCTAGACCACCTGGGAGTTTGACAACCAATCAGGATACTCTTCCTGTGCCCTAGAAAGTTCAAAGCTCAGAAAAAGCATAAAGCCAGGGAGCACACAGGATCTCAGCCCTTTTCTGTTCAGGAACTCAAGCCATGTGATCCTGGTCACCATTAAACCATCTTTCCAAGCAGCCTCCATGTTTCCAGTGTCTTTGTCCCCACTTGGAACTGAACCCAGATGGATATTTCTTCCAACAATTGGCACCCGCAGATGGGACTCCAAGCTAACCTAACCAATGGATCTGGCCCAGGTAAGCCTCCCTTGCTAGCAGCAGACCCATTGAGTCTGTGGGTAAGTTTCCTGGACCTTGGCCATTTGGAACTAGGTTTTAAAGGGGTTTTGAGTGTTGAGCTCAAAGGCTGCTTGGAAAGAAGGTGAGTACCTCTAAATTTTAATTTTTAAGCATGGAAAAGCATGGGAAATATGTGTATGCCTGCATGTGTGTGAATGAGAGAGCCCTTCTCCCAATCATAGCTGGATCTTGCTTCCTCTGTGCATTTCCTAACCGCAGAAAGACCAAAAGTCTGGAGAGCATGGGGGTTTTGCCAGAGCACAGGACCTTCTGTTAGGGAAGGAGGAAGTGTATGTGTGGGATTCCACCTGAGGAAACAATCTGATTCCACCTCTTTGAGCAACCTCTAGCCGCACCTCTACCTACTGCTAGCTCCACCAAGCCGTGACCGGTAGGCTAGAGAAAGCAAGGGGGGGAAGCCAAACGTGGAACTTTGTGTTTATCAGGAACGGGAGCCGAGTAAAAGGAAAGTGAGCGTGAAGGGGACAATTAAAAAGAGTAGAGTTTACTAGTGTATTTTAGAGAAAGCAAAGCAGGAAGCAGTGTTGAGGAGGTGCTCGTACCTGCTGGAGGGGCAGTAGGTCCTCTGGGATCACCTTTTTGATCCAAAACGAAGCTCCCTTAACAGGAAGGGGCCCATACTTTGACAGAAGGGAGTCGAAGTCCTTCCCAGAACTTTTTTTTCTGAAAACTGTAGGAGGCTCCACCCGGCTAAGCCAAAGTGAAAAATAAAACCTCACATCGGAGAGGGAAACATGGGAAGCAGTAGCTCGAGGGTGGCAGGAAATCCCCTAGGAGACCTGCTTGGGGCCCTGGATGCCCGCAGGCTGCCAGTTTTGCCTGGTATGCAAAAAAAGTAGTTGAGGAAACTATATGAAAAATGGGCTTTGCTAAGAGATGAGAATAGGAAACAAATTTGGCTAAATAAAGGTACTTAAAAGAAAAGGGAAATATATAAATAGGAATGTTTGGGTTTTTGTTTTGTTTGCTTGTTTGTCTCTTTGTCTTCTATGGAACCACGTGGTCTGTCTGTTAAGATTTGTGCCTTCCCTAATTTAACTGAGATTTATGGGAATGATCAGTGTGTGTGTAAATCTCAGTTTTGTTTTCCTCTCTTTGTCCTCCTTGTTTTTTATGTGTGTATGTCTGTCTTTGTGGGCCCTTGAGGTAATTGTAACTGTAAAATGTATTTGATCTCTAGAGACAAGAATTTTAAATTGTTAGGGAAAAACAAAAACAAAAGGTTGAAACAATGAAAATGGGGAAAAGAGAGAGAGAGAAAAAAGAAAGAAAGAGCCTTTACCCTGTTTTCGTGTGGCCACCGGAAACTGGGTACAAAGAACTTTTCATTTCTGCTTTTGTCTCCTTCTCTCTCTTTATCTTAAAGTAACAACTCAAGTTTATAAGGAAACGTTTTAAGTTCACTTACAAGACAAGTTTATGAGGAAACGTTTTAAGTTCACTTACAAGAGAAAAAAAAATTCAGTCTTGCATTTACTGTGTGTTTAAATGATTTTACCTGTTCATTCTCTTCCTGAAGTATGTGAAGTTTTTTTCTTTCTCATCAGTTGTGTCTCCATTTTGTTGAAACTGCATTATCTTCTAGTAACTGCAATACTGATGTGTTGTTTCTTTTCAAACTCTGCCTGCAAGATATCTACCCCCCCCCCATCTCTAATCCTGTTACAATGCCTTTCCTGAGACGATTACCCACAAAAGTGGGGAGGAGATCCTGTTCTAATGTCTTTCAGCCCTGAAAAGATGACTCTGCAACTGTGGAAGCAGAGCACATGGTTCCAGATGCTGCCCCCAGAGGAGACCTTCCATTTGTTGGAGCCAGGAATTGAGTTTGAATCCAGCCCCCACTGAAAGTCATCACAGCAACCAGAGTGGAGCAGACCTTTCCAAACCAGCCTTATCACCAAGCATGCTACCCAGCAGACATGAAAGAAAGGACCCTGAGATGTACAAGTAAAGACTAAAAGACTCTTTTCAATTCCCAGAAGACAGCTGGAAAGACTATGGGGGAGGTGGAAAATTCATTGTAAGGTTTTCTTTCTTGTCTCATTTACATTGTAATCAGTCTAAAGTACTCATGTAAGGATTGTATTTGAGTGGCTACCACAGCAAGTTCTGAACACGTTAAGATTTCTGTCTAATGGTAGGGAAATTTGTCCAGCATGTTTGTATTGTTTGTATTGCCTGAATTGTAAAAGTAGCTGCATACACAGGCACACACAGAGAGACACACCATTCAGAATTAGACTGAAACTATTCCCTTCACTTACCTCCACACAAGACTTCTAGATTGATTTTTGCTCTGTGGCACTAAAAGCCCAAGGAGTCAGATCTCCCTGCTAATTCCATGGGGGAGGGGCATCCCCCTCAGGCAATTCCTCTCTTGAAGAGAGCAGAAAAAGTGATATCCAAAACCCAAGCCCTGACTATGACTCACAAATGATGCTGCCCAGTTGCCCAGTAAAGCAAGATATATTGCACTGGTGGTCTCATGAGTAGAAGTCCCAGGGCTCATTGTGCGTAATTTTTAAAAAAAAAGAAAGAAAGGAAAAGCCTGGATTGCACACTGATTAACCTCAATTTGGACTGAAAAAAATCTTGGATAGACTAAAGTAAGAGCTAGGGCAGGTTCCGTAACCAACCCTTGGAAATGAGCAGCCTGTAATTTAAAGGAAAACCATGGCTGTGAAAATTTTGGGATGTGTGCTTGCTTGAAACCTGACTGGAAGCTCACAGAAAGTGATATCTAACAGCTGAAATTAATTGGCATAGAAAATTGGATACTGTAAAATTCTTACCAGAACTTTTCCCCTGGCTGCTAGACCTTCATGGTTGAAAGCTTTTGGGAGCCACTGAAGGAATCTTTTTTCTGTTGTCTCTATCAATGGCTTCCTTTGCATCAGAAAAATTAAAAGCACCCATTGATTTGATCAATTTTAATTTTTTGCCAAGAGCATGTTTCAAAACTCACGTTTTGAAAAAAAAAAAAAGTAGGGATTGTAGGAATTTAGCACCCACCCCCCTCCTAGAAGAATGAAATATTTTAGAAAATATTTAAAAAGGCAGAATATATTTCCCTGGATGAGAAATGGAGAAACATGTTTTAAAGACAAAGCAGCTCCCTGCAACTTTCTGCCACCCCCCCCCCATCTTTGTCAATGGGCCATTAAAGCCTCAACCAAGCTCACTCAATCCCCCCATCATTTGCAACACAATAGAACAGAAACTCACCACATGGCAAGACTTAGGCAAGCTTGAGGGACAACCTACAATGTTAGCTAAGACCCCTAGACCACCTGGGAGTTTGACAACCAATCAGGATACTCTTCCTGTGCCCCAGAAAGTTCAAAGCTCAGAAAAAGCATAAAGCCAGGGAGCACACAGGATCTCAGCCCTTTTCTGTTCAGGAACTCAAGCCATGTGTTCCTGGTCACCATTAAACCATTTTTCCAAGCAGCCTCCATGTTTCCAGTGTCTTTGTTCCCACTTGGAACTGAACCCAGATGGATATTTCTTCCAACACTAGCAAAGGCAATTCTCAGAATTAAGCCTCGGTTAAGATGACACCTGAATTTGGAGGCCTTAGTAAGGATTATAAGCTTTCACTTTATCATGGTTTTGTGGGAAGTTTACCCCAAAAGGACAGCGCCAGAAACCTCAGAAAACAGTGCCAAGAGACTCAAGCTAGCCCTTCCCCTTTAAAAAAAAACCCAGGCAAAAGCACCAGCTGAAAGGAACACTTAAGTAGAGCTATTAAGGGGAATCAAGCTAAAAATAACTCACCTTGGAACTTCCCTTTTCCTCTTTCCTGGCAGAATTAACCCCCCAGGATAGGAAAGGTGAAGCCCCAGGAACAGGATTAACCCATTAAGGCAAGAAGACAGGATCCAGGGCAAGCACACAAATAAACCCATCAAGCTGCAGGCGCTTCAAGGGGAATTAAGCATAAAAGGCTCAGAGTCACACTTCCAAGTTTGCTTGCAAGCCAGGAACTCTCTAGTTGTGTCACTACTTTTCTTGCCTTCCTGAATTAAAGGATCCTTTTTCTGGCAGCTGGCTTCCATGTTTATTTCTTCTCAGCATCGGTGACTGCTTCCCAGCTGGGAACAGACTAGGGAAATTTCTTCCAACAGTTTATAGCCACAAATAAATACAGGAATTTAATTCATTAATTTTTTAAAGAACTAAATTTTTAAAAGAAAAAAAAAACTCTCTTCCTTAGCTCCAACAGTAAATTTGAACCCCCGTATTTTTTAGCACAAAAGATATGAACATCAGTTGCTTTGAAAAGTTTCCAACAATTTTCCAGGGGTATGCAAAGTTTGTAGTGAACAATTCATCAAGACAGTTTCATCGTAATAATCCTAAAAAAATCCACAAGAGATTATGATAAATTACATCAAATTACACCAAAATCCCCAAAGCTTTAACCAAAAACTATCTACTATTGACATCACTCCATTCCTAAGAGGTCTGTAAGGGGCGTGCATAAGAGCACCAACGTGCCTACCATTCCTGTCCTAATGTTCCCTTTGATAGTATCCAATTTCATATAGTTATTACATACTTATGATTATATATATGCTTTATATAGTATAGTTTTTCATGCTTATGCTTATATATACTGTTGTGACAAATAAATAAAATAAATGAATAAATAAATTTTGATTAGATAGTAATCTAATCAATTTAGAAAATAACATCATCATTGCTATCATGACCTGACAGCCAGACAAGGAATAATGGATGGAAATTGAACAAGGAGAGGTTCAACCTGGAAATAAGGAGAAATTTTCTGACAGTGAGAACAATCAACCAATGGAACAGTTTGCCTTCAGAAGTTATGGGCGCTTCATCACTGGAAGCTTTCAAGAAAAGACTGGGCTGCCATCTGTCAGAAATGGGTCTCCTCCTTGGGTAGGGGGTTGGACTAGATGACTTACAAGGTCCCTTCTAACTCTGTTAATCTGTTAAAAGCGCTCTTACCAGATTATAGATTATACTATGGAATGATCATCACTGAACCCATGTATTCTGCAAACTGCCAGATTCTCCTACTCTCTTGCTACCCGTGTACTTCATCTTTTGTCCAAATAGGAAACAAATATTTAGGTGGCAAGGAGAGGAAAAAAAAGGAAGTGTGAGGATGGAATGATACTGCTCTCCCACCTTCATAGACACTCTCAATCCACACCAGAGGTGGGTTTCAGCAGGTTCTGACCAGTTCTGGAGAACCAGTAGTGGAAATTTTGAGTAGTTCGGAGAACTGGTAGTAAAAATTCTGACTGGCCCCGCCCCCATCTATTCTCTGCCTCCCAAGTCCCAGCTGATCAGGAGGAAATGGGGATTTTGCAGTACCCTTCCACTGCGACACCCACCAGGCCATGCCATGCCAACAAGCCACTCCCACCAAGCCACGCCCACAGAACCGGTAGTAAAAAAATTTGAAACCCACCACTGATCCACACCAGAAGGATGCAAATGCCAGGATACCCAGGGCTTTGAGTCAAACCCCAAGAATAGGAAATGGCCAGGACAAAAGCAGACTTGTCTCTCATGTTAAAAAGTACAAAGTGGGAATGTGGGGAGAGCACATGTCACTGGGGGTGTGAAGCAGCGATGGGTTTCACCTTTTGTTACCACTGGTTCACCCCCCGTGCATACCTTCCATGCATGTGCTTTGCTTGCGCATTCCTTCCGCGCATGCACCTTCAAAAACATGGATAAATAGGATGGCATAGAGCCGGGGCGGGCGACCAGGCGGGGGCGGGCCCACCCACGATTTTCACTACTGGTTTGCCTGAATTAGTCCGAACCAACTAAATACCACCTCTGGGGTGAAGCGAAGGTACCACTCACTTCCCTGCAAGTACTAGAAATGCAATTCTCAATTGGCAGCATTGTGTATCTTGATCTGGTGATGTTTCCCCTGATAGCCTTTTTTTTTAAAGTTTTTTATTTTTTATAAACATAATTAAAAAAAATCATTGGGAACAGATTATTGGTCAGGTGCATCCTTAAGCATATTAATTTTCACCCCCCATTATGGTCTAATACAATATATTTTCTTCTCCTTCTTAAATTCAATTATTATTTGCACATATGTAATAAAAAAAAATCAATTCCATCCCATTCGGAAAGATATTTAAATGAAGTCTAGTCCCCATATTTAATTCCCCAAAACATCATTACTGAATCTTCTATTTACTTCTTAAATTTCACAAATCTAAACCTTATATCTATATTACTTAATCAGAGGTCAGACCAGCTAACAACTCTTTCTTAAAATTGCCCAGCGATTACACAGACAATTTCTTTCTTACTTAGGAATAGTCCTCAACTCACAAAGACCATTCCCCCTTATCCTCTTCCTCTGCCTCTAAATAATATATATATATTTTTTAAAATTTCCATCTAATCAATTTTTGACACAAAACAAAAAATTTTAAAAGGTTAATTACTGCTTGTTTCTCCCAATTATTCCTCCATTGTGTTTAACTGTTTCCTTAGAAGTTTTTATCACCAATCATTTTTATTACCTTACTTATTCTTAAATGCAAAAAAAAAGGAACTTTTTCCTCTGCATAGTAACACTCATTTCCCTCTTATCCCAGTTTATTCTACAATCTTTCCCTCCATTCCCCAAAACATCATTATTAATTTTTGCATATGATAGCCTTTTTGAGGCTGAGACTGGAAGGGAAAAACTGTTAGCAGGATGAGGGGTGTTTTGGGGAGAAGTTTCTTGCACTGGAGAGCTGTCCTAAAAGCTCCAGGGCTCACGCCCGACCTGGCAGAAATGTTTTCCATAGCAGAAATTACGGCTGCAACTAGAAATCAAGTTTTCATTGTACCATCCTGGCCACTGCACCATGTGGATCTCCCTGGCAGGAGGGTTGTTCAGCAAGACCATTCTTTGTTTTCCTTTGCTTCTGTCTTATTTTTTTTTTCAACCATCTTGGAGCATTAAAACACATAATGGGGTGATTAAAATAGGCAAAATAATTTCATGTTGGAGAAGGAAACTGCACCATTCCAATGTTCTTGCCAGAGAAACAAAGGCATATAAGCTGTGCAGTTAAAAGCAGGAAAGCCTGAAGTGTGTCCTTTAAATACCAGCTCCTAACTAACCTGATGTGGATATGAAAATTCAGTGATGTGTGTTTATGAATTAGGAACTTCATTAATAATGTCTTCATGTAAATAGACACAGTCAGGTTTCCTGTCAAGGTTAATCATCAATTTCTGTTCTGATAGTTGTTGATAAACTTGGCAAAATCCCAGAGACTGCACAGGTATCTGCTTCTTGGCAGTGGATTTTTGGCCCAAATATCCTCAATATTTTTAGGTTAGCTCTCATTTTGCAAAACGGAACGCGGTGGCTCAGTGGCTAAGATGCTGAGCTTGTCGATCGAAAGGTCGGCAGTTCAGCGGTTCGAATCCCTAGTGCGGCGTAACGGAGTGAGCTCATGCTACTTGTCCCAGCTTCTGCCAACCTAGCAGTTCGAAAGCACATAAAAAAGGCAAGTAAAAAAATAGGGACCACCTTTGGTGGGAAGGTAACAGCGTTCTGTGCGCCTTTGGCATTTAGTCATGTCGGCCACATGACCACGGAGACGTCTTCGGACAGCGCTGGCTCTTCGGCTTTGAAACGGAGATGAGCACCGCCCCCTAGAGTTGGGAATGACTAGCACATATGTGCGAGGGGAACTTTTACCTTTACTCATTTTGCAATGATTCTACACTAGACACTGCATTTGTTGATTTCAGGATTGAAATCAACCTTATCTTCAGAAGATAAGGGCCTCTGGTGGCTCAGACTGGTAAGACAGTCTGTTATTAACAGCAGCTGCTTGCAATTACTGTAGGTTCTAGTCCCACCAGGCCCAAGGTTGACTCAGCCTTCCATCCTTTAAAAGATAGGCAAAATGAGGACCCAGATTGTTGGAGGGCAATAAGTTGACTTTGTATATAATATACAAATGGATGAAGACTATTGCTTGACATAGTGTAAGCCGCCCTGAGTCTTCGGAGATGGGCGGGATATAAATGCAAATTAAAAAAAAAAAAAGAAAGCCATGTGGCACCTTCAAAAATGTTAGAAAAAAAGGGTGGCTAATGTTTCAAAACTATGAGCACCCAGAATAAAGTTTTGCTTTAGTACATTAAAGAAATTCAACTTGAAGAGAGGTACTTTAAGAGTGTTCAATCTCTACATTAACTTTCTTTCAGTCAAAATAAATATAGTAATTTAGAGCATCATCCCCGAAGTTAGCCAGTAAGCCCATTGCAATCTAACTCAGGGGTGAACTGCTCTGAAGTCTGCTACCAGTTTGCTTTGCACATGCATGTGTGCGAAGGGAACCGGTAAAAAAGAAAGAAAGAAAGAAAGAAAAAGAAAGTTCCAACAATCAGCTGTGTGACAATCAGCTGTGCCGCATGATCAATGGAAATTTTTTTTAACATTTTTTAAGCATTTTTTTACTACTGGTTCTGGCAAACTGGTAGCATTTTTTACTACAGATTCAGGCGAACCAGCCCGAATCAGTAGCATTTCACCCTGATCTAACTTTATACAAATGGTGCAGCGGTTCTATCACAAGCACAAAATGGTTTCGAATGAGCTCTGAGTGCTTTAGTGCCTTGACATCTAGAATCATAGGGCTGGAAGAAACCTTGGCAGTCTTCTAGTCCAACTCCGGCCCAAGGCAGGACTTCTTCCACCATCCTCGACAATCTTTCAAAAGCAGCCCTCCCGAGCTCCATTTTCTCTGGCAGGGGGTTGCAGGAGGCTGTCACAGGCAAAAACGGAGCTCAGGACCCTGTTTTCGCTGGCAGAATGCTCAGGCCTCCACACGCGATCCCAACACGAGTGATGTTGAACTGGCCATGCCCACCCTGGCCACACCCACCCCTGCCTCTTGAGGTAAAATACAACCCTGATGCGGCCCTCAATGAAATTCAATTTGACACCCTGCTTTATGTAATGTAGTTCCATTGAGGGAGGGAGGGAGGGAGGGAGGGAGGGAGGGAGGAAGGAAGGAAGGAAGGAAGGAAGGAAGGAAGGAAGGAAGGAAGGAAGGAAGGAAGGAAATTATATCTAGGTTTATCAATATTCTCATGAAAATACCATTTCAGATTCAACTTATAAATATTTAATCAGTTCCCACAATAACTCTATGACTGTCTCATTTTCATTTCATTTTAATAGTTTTATCTCTCTTTTTCTCCCATAAGGAAGCCTACGGCAGTAAACAATATGTAAAAAACAAACAAACACCAATAAGCAAAAAGTTACAACATTGCAATCAATACAGACACAATTAATATTTAAGCGCCAAGTAAAACAGTTCAATATCATCCCCCAATTGTAATGATAAATCTACTAAGCACAGATCCGCAATATCATTATTTGTTTTAAATGAATAAAATACCGCTTCTAAGTAATGAATTGAAAACAATTACAGACACCCAAGGGCAAAAATCTCAGAGCTGGAAAAAGGCAATGCATTTAAGTTAGCTATTGATGGGAATCTTTTTTGTCTCCAGATACTAGCTGAAAAAGTGTCCTAACTACCATTTGATATAGGGCAGTGTTGGTGAACCTTTTCGGGACCGAGTTCTGAAACGGGCATGCCAGAAACCGGAAGAGCAGTCAGCTGGTCTTCCAGTTTCCAGCACTCCTGCGTACATGAAGACCAGCTGGATGGCGTGCATACAGTACGTATGCCAGAACTTGGAAAAGCAACGGGTGATGGCCATTAGGTTCGCGTGCCATGGGTTCACCATCACAGATATAGGGACTTCCAGTGGTAAAAGGGCAAAATGGCACATCTTTGAATGAGCGAAGATGAAAATTGTAGCCAAGGTGGAAGAACTGGTCCTAAAGAACCCCTCCAGAGAATGAAAGAACGGGAAATTATCCACATAAGCTCCAGGCAGCTTATTTTGAGACAAATGCAGAACAGTGGTTTCCATGGGTTTGTGTGCCCCAAAGCAATAGGATCAGCCATCTTGCTTATAACCATTTAAAGGGCATTAAGTTTGCAAAACCTCACTTTGTAATTGCATTTGGAAATTATCTATTTAACTATCTTAAGGCTGCTAGAGATCATCAAAACATCAAGTTTGAAAAGTCAGTTGGTGAGTTTACCTTCATTCTTAAATAAAGGGGGGGGAAATGATTTTAAGCTTAAGAATTTAAAAAATTGCCAATCAATGGCATTTCTAATATTGTTTTCAGCATTTATTATTGGTTTCTGACAAAAACTACCCATTGGGAAAAAATAATTTGCTTAATGGCTTAATAACAGTGGAATTCACTTAGCAACTGCTGGACAAAAATGGAAACTTTGTTTTGGTGACACGATGCCTTGATTTATGACTGCAGCAACCATAAGCGTTCTACAGCAACCATAGGCGTTCTCCTGGACGGATCGGCTGTCCTTAGAAGAACACTTGATGGCCCTTGCCAGGGGAGCATTTTATCAGGTTCACCTGATTCACCAGTTGCGCCCCTTCTTTTATCGGGACTCCTTACGCATGGTCACTCATGCCCTCGTCACTTCCCGCCTGGACTATTGCAATGCTCTCTACATGGGGCTCCCCTTGAAGAGCACCAGGAGACTCCCATCCATTCTCTGCCTCCCAAGTCTCATCTGATTGGGAGGAAATGGGGATTTTTACAGTAACCTTCCCCTGGAATGGGGTGGGAATGGAGATTTTACAGTATTCTTCCCCTGGAGTGTGGTGGGAATGGAGATTTTACAGTATCCTTCCCCTGCCATGCCCACCAAGCCACACCCACAGAACTGAGAGTAAAAAAAAAATTCTGAAACCATCACTGCCATGGGGCCCTGCAGGGCTAACTTTGTAGGTTGTCTTCTTGAGTCTCTGGCTTGGTTGAGCCTTGCTGGGTGATATAATCTTCCCAGGTGCCATGTGGTGAGATAGGTAAAGGGGTTATCCTATCATGTCCTGAGGGTCATGTCTTAATCCCATCACCTTGGAGCTGAAAGTGGGAGGGGAGGGCAGGGAGCTGCTCTTTGTCTTTAAAAACATGTTTCTTCTTTTCTCATCCAGGGAAATATAATATTCTGCCTTTTTTAATATTTCCTAGAATATTTCATTTTTCTAGGAGAGGGGTGGGTGCTAACTTCCTTCTTGATTTCCAGGGAAACAAGCCTCGATATACATTTTTGAAACTGACCAGAGCCGCCAAGACATCCGAAAATCCAGCATGAAGTCTTCCTTGCTGCTGCTCGTCAAGATCTAAAAAGGCCCACTCAGGCTGCAAACTTTTTGTCAGAGTTTCTTGCAAAAATCAAATCCAGAAGCACACACAGGTAACTGAACCATTAACTTCTTTATCTTCATAATAACGCACAAAGTATTTACAATTCCAATAGTTGATTCTTCAGCTCAGATCAGCAGACAAGTTCACACACAAAGAGTACAGCAGCTCAGAGCTTAACACACACTCAACTCTGAATAGTTTCAGTTTCTCTTTAGAGAATCAGAAGCTGCAGACTAAGACACACCTTGGCTTCAGTCTATCTCAGCTTCCAATTGGCTGACTTAGAATAGAATAGAATAGAATTTTTATTGGCCAAGTGTGATTGGACACACAAGGAATTTGTCTTGGTGCATATGCTCTCAGTGTACATAAAAAAAAAATACGTTCATCAAAGTACAACATTTACAACACAATTGATGGTCAATATATCAATATAAATCATAAGGATTGCCAGCAACAAGTTATAGTCATACAGTCATAAATGGAAAGAGATTGGTGATGGGAACTATGAGAAGATTAATAGTAGTGCAGATTCAGTAAATAGTTTGACAGTGTTGATGGAATTATTTGTTTAGCAGAGTGATGGCCTTCGGGAAAAAACTGTTCTTGTGTCTAGTTGTGCAGTGCTCTATAGCGTCATTTTGAGGGTAGGAGTTGAAACAGTTTATGTCCAGGATGCGAGGAGTCTGTAAATATTTTCACGGCCCTCTTCTTGATTCGTGCAGTATACAGGTCCTCAATGGAAGGCAGGTTGGTAGCAATTATTTTTTCTGCAGTTCTAATTATCCTCTGAAGTCTGTGTTTTTCTTGTTGGGTTGCAGAACCGAACCAGACAGTTATAGAGGTGCAAATGACAGACTCAATAATTCCTCTGTAGAACTGAATCAGCAGCTCCTTGGGCAGTTTGAGCTTACTGAGTTGGCGCAGAAAGAACATTCTTTGTTGTCCTTTTTTAATGATGTTTTTGATGTTAGCTGTCCATTTTAGATCTTGCGATATGATAGAACCTAGAAATTTGAAGGTTTCTACTGTTGATACTGTGTTGTCTAGTGTTGTGAGAGGTGGAAGTATGGAAGGGTTTCTCCTAAAGTCTACCACCATTTCTACGGTTTTGAGTGTGTTCAGTTCCAGATTGTTTTGGTTGCACCACAAGGCTAGTCGTGCACCACAAGGCTAGTCGCTAGTCGTTAGTTGCCATGTCTTCCCAGTCATGAATATTCTGACACTTTTCTACATATTATGACCTTCTCCTGGTATGGGTCCTGTTCCCAGTATTTGGGAGGGGGATATAATTTGACCCCAATCTGTATTTTCTCATTGGGGGAGGGGCAAAAACCTGTACCTGAAGAAAGTAGCTTATTTTTTCTACTTTTCTCCTCCAGGAGAGCCACATTCGCCAGCAATGTTCCTGCTTCCCACAGTAGCTTCTGGCCCTTAGGCGCTAGAAAACTGTTTTATCTGATTGGAAATTTATTTATTTTATTTTATTTATTTATTTATTTATTTGTCACAACAGTATATATAAGCATAAGCATGAAATAACTATACGAATTTGATACAATCAAAGGGAACACTAGGACAGGAATGGTAGGCACACTAGTGCTCTTATGCACGCCCCTTACAGACCTCTTAGAAATGGGGTGAGGTCAATAGTAGACAGTTTTTGGTTGAAGCTTTGGGGATTTTGTGAAGAGACCACAGAGTCAGGTAGTGCATTCTGGGCATTAACAACTCTGTTACTGAAGTCATATTTTCTGCAATCAAGATTGGAGCAGTTCACTTTAAGTTTAAATCTATTGTGTACTCGTGTATTGTTGCGGTTGAAGCTGAAGTAGTTTTCAACAGGAAGGCCATTGTAACAGATGATTCTATGAGTTAAACTCAGGTCGTGCCGAAGGCTATCAATTTTCTGCACCAGTCACAGCTTACCTTTGGTTGCTAGGAGAAAGTATACGAGAGACCTTTCATCTTTCATTAGCTAAGAGTCGTGTCCCAGTCACAACTTACCTAAATGGGTTTCTTTTCTGGGATTTTAATTTCTTAAAGTATCATGTTGCATCTTAGAAGAGTTGCTATTGATCTTTTTTCTCAGCTCATCTTGGGTTCCTCACCCATTTCTGTTTCCTCCTGTTTTATACTATAAGAGACTCAAATTACTGTTCTCTTCCCACCCAACTTACTTTCTTTACTTACAGTAGTGGCCAAAATTGTGGAAACCTTTTGGGAGAAGTGTATTTTCTAAAACTAGCTAATAACGTCTCTCTGTTTTTTGGAGTAGTACCATAAAATTAGATATCAATGGAAAGATAATTTAATCAAGAATGTAATGCAGCATAATTTTTATGAATGGATTTGCTATTAGAATAGCAGTTACAGTATAAATAAAAAAGTGAAACAAGTAGAAAAAATGAGATATAGAAAAATTATCACCATAGAAAAAATGAGATATAGAAAAATTATCACCATGTCAGTTAATACTTAGTTGGGTAACCTTTAGCATGAATTACGGCCTTACAACGTCTTGCCATGGAGTGAACCAAGTCTTTGAGTTCTGCAGCTGTTATAATGTGAAACCAAGATTGAAGGATTGCTTCTATTAACTGGGTTTTATTGCTGGGTTGCTTCTGACTAACAAGTTTCTTTCGTCGGTTCCATAGATTTTCAATTGGGTGAAGGTCTAGGCTATTCCCAGGCCATTCCAGCAGTGGAATAGGATTATCTTGAAACTCCCCCCAAAAATGGTGTTATTAACCATCAAACCTCAAAAATACACTTTTCCCAAAAGGTTTCCACAATTTTGGCCATGACTGTAATTACAATAACTTCTGGCCTAAGAGAAGTATTTTCCAGCCTGTGTAGTTATTATTATTAAAAGCATTATTAAAAGAATAATTGAAAATTAAACCTTGCTCTACTCTTCTTTTTAATTCAGCTCCTCCATGAACACCTGTGGTATTTTGCAATTCCAGGTTTTCAGTCAAGAACTATTTTAGTGTGATATCCATGAGTACACAACAGACTTACCGTAGCAAGATACTATATAAAGTTTGTATTTGGGGCCATCTGACCCTTAAATATAGGACTAATAATTTGGTATTTGCGAAAAACCCATTTCAAAAGTGCATTCTTTTTAAGTTTCGTATCTGCACTATTTCTGCCTGATTTTCTGTTTTGCTATAGGGAACTAACAAGTGCTAAGCATTTTATTGATTGATCCTAGAAGAAGACAGTTCAGTGAAAAACACCCATTGTCTTTTATTCATGTTTGCAGACTTCTTTTTCCTTTTACTCTTCTGTTGAAACTTGCTGGGGAAAACAATCCAGAAACAGCAACCTTCTACCAAAATAAAATCTCTTCTGCATCTTGAGACCCGGTAGATTTTCACTTCTAGAAGCAACAATAAGAAGAGCACCTTATGGAGCAATATTTTACAGCTAAGTGGCAGAGATGCCTATCTTTATTTATCAAATGCATTTATCAAATGTACATGAAAAATGTCTCTGCCTTGTTTTCTGGCAGGCAGCCAGTGTTCATCCATGTAAGATGTATATCTCTACGTAAGGTGATCAAGGGTTATTTGCGCCAAACTTTAGCCAGTTTTGGTGGGATCATAGTCTTTATTCTATACCATGTAAATCAATCTTTGGCACCTTTTTTTATTGATTTGGTTAAAAGAAACTTTGATATTTTTTTTAAAAAAAACCCAAAGCTGAGCATCCTCATAAAAACCCTGTTCTATAATTCATCGATTTTAACTTTTTCAAGTTATTAAATCCACACGTGACCTGCAGCAGAAAGCACCCTGGACTATGCTCTATGTGGATGATGTCTAGTTTAATGAAAAGAAGGACCAGGGGTGACATGATAGCAGTGTTCCAATATCTCAAGGGTTGCCACAAAGAAGAGGGAGTCGGGCTGTTCTCCAAAGCACCTGAGGGTAGAGCAAGAAGCAATTGGTGGAAACTCATCAAGGAAAGAAGCAACTTAGAACTAAGGAGAAATTTCCTGACATTTAGAACAATCAATAAGTGGAACGACTTGCCTGCAGAAGTTGTGAATGCTCCAACACTGGAAATTTTTAAGAAAATGTTGGATAGCCATTTGTCTGAAATGGGGTAGAGTTTCCTGCCTGGGCAGGGGGTTAGACTAGAAGACCTCCAAGGTCCCTTCCAACTCTTGTTATTATGTTATGTTATGTTATGCTTGTTTCCACCACCAGAGGCGAACTACAGCAGCAAGTTCTAACATGGAAGAATCGCCTCAACCATTTCGGCCTCCACCTCAACATAATAATAATAATAATAATAATAATAATAATAATAATAATAATAATAATAATAATAATAATAATAATAATAATAATATTTTAATTTGTATACCGCCCTTCTCCCGAAGGACTCAGGGTGGTGAACAACCAAATAAAATACAAACACAGGCACATACAATATTAATAATAATAATAATAATAATAATTTAATTTGTATACCGCCCTTCTCCCGAAGGACTCAGGGCGGTGAACAGGCAGATAAAATAAAACGATACATTTCAATAAAAACAATATTTAAAAAACTTATTCCAATAGCCTAAATTTAAAATACAATACAAAATATAAAATAAACCCCAATAAAATCCATATTTAAAACCCTATTAAGCCAGTCCTGCTCGAAAGAATAGATATGTTTTAAGCTCGCGGCGAAAGGTCCGGAGGTCTGGAAGTTGTCGAAGTCCTGGGGGAAGCTCATTCCAGAGGGTAGGTGCCCCCACAGAGAAGGCTCTCCCCCTGGGGGTCGCCAGCCTGCACTGTTTGGCTGACGGCACCCTGAGGAGGCCCTCTCTATGAGAGCGTACCGGCCGGTGGGAGGCATGTGGTAACAGAAGGCGGTCCCGAAGATATCCCGGTCCTATGCCATGGAGCGCTTTAAAGGTGGTAACCAACACCTTGAAGTGCACTCGGAAAACCACAGGTAGCCAGTGCAGCCTGTGCAGGATCGGTGTTATATGGGAGCCACGAGTGGCTCCCTCTATCACCCGCGCGGCTGCATTCTGAACTAACTGAAGTCTCCGGGTGCACCTCAAGGGGAGCCCCATGTAGAGAGCGTTACAGTAGTCCAGGCGAGAAGTGACGAGGGCGTGAGTGACCGTGCATAAGGCATCCCGGTCTAGAAAGAAAACAACCCTTAAAAAACTTATTCAATTTGTCAAAAAATTTAAAATACAAATTACACCCATAAAATTACAAAAATTTAAAACCCATTAACATTAAGAGAACCGAGTACTTAGAGACTGTTGCCATCACTGGAACGCTTCAAATCAACGGAGAAAACCTAAAGAAAATGGATATTTTTCGGTATCTGGGATCCCATTTCCAAGGCAATGGGGACATCAATGGCGAGGGGCGAGCAAGGGTGAATGCCAGTGGTGGGTTCCAACCGGTGTTACCACACACACATGCTTTGTGTGTGACAGTCCCGTGTTAATTTCCCCGTTGAACTAAATAAGTATTTAGGCTTTGCATGAGAAATTAATAAGCGTGTCGTGTCCCACTCCTCCGCTGATGGCCGGGTCGGGGAAGTCCGTATCAGGCGTGCCTCTGCAGCTCTGCCAAAGTCCTAGCAAAGTTCTCAAGGCAGGCAGGAGACCAGGAAGTGACTTCAGCAATCCAAGGTAGACTTTGCCTGACTCAGAGAATGCCAGAAAGCAGATCCTTTATATAGGCCATGGGGTGTGGCTCCATGACTCAGCACTTATCCAGGCCTGCCCCTCCCTTCCTTTTGCTGATGCCGCCTATCAATTCTCCTGAAGCGAGGATCTCCAGGCTCCAGCTGTTGGCACCACATTCCTCAGGCTCACATAGTGTGGGGAGGGAGAGCCAGGTTCGCTTGCCTGGGCATGGAGCCAGGGCTGGGGGCTGGAGGCACGTCAGGCCCTTCGTCTTGTTCGGCCTGTCTGGGCATGGTGCCAGGGCTGGGGCCTGGAGGCATGCCAAGACATTCCTCAGCATTCGGCAGGAGATAAGAGGGACTCGGCTGCGGGGAAAGCAAGCGAGACACAACAAAGCGCTTCAGAAATCCCTTCCTCACAAAGAGCTTTTCAGAAGGGGTAGAACAGAACAGAATAGAATTTTATTGGCCAAGTGTGATTGGACACACAAGGAATTTGTCTTGGTGCATATGCTCTGAGTGTACATAAAAGAAAAGAGCAGGGGTATCAAATTGGATTTCTTTGAGATCAGCATTATAGTTATCCTCTGCAGTCCGGACCGGGGTGAGGTATCCTGCCCCCATTTACATTTCATTCTTACCATAAGAAACTCCTCAGTTACAATGCACTTAAAAGCAATTAACATTCTTTTCCCTGAAGTTGCCAATCTTTATATTTCACTTTATGGTCTTTGCACCAGAGGTGGGTTTCAGCAGGTTCTGACCAGTTCTGGAGAACCGGTAGTGGAAATTTTGAGTAGTTCGGAGAACCGGTAGTAAAAATTCTGACTGGCCCCGCCCCCCATCTATTCTTTGCCTCCCAAGTCCCAGCTGATCAGGAGGAAATGAGGATTTTGCAGTAACCTTCCCCTGCCATGCCCACTATGCCACACTCACCAAACCATGCCACACCATGCCCATCAAGCCACACCCACAGAACCGGTGGTAAAAAAATTTGAAACCCACCACTGCTCTGCACACAAGGAGAAATGATTAATAGCTGTTATTGACCTTGTTCCAGCCCCCACCCCGCCAAAACCAGAATGAAATATAATAACATGGAGTAGAAAAGAACAAACTACATTTCACAGTAAGGAAGGGCTGTTGTTATACAAAGGTCATTGGTATGTTGTCATTCCTTCCAGAGGGGGTCTTTGTAGGCCCACTCTGGCCATAGGACAGCTGAACACAGGGAATGTTTAGAACAGGGGTCTAAACAAAGCTGGCTGAGGAACTCTGGGAGTTGAAGTCCACAAGTCTTAAAGTTGCCAAGGTTGGAGACCTCTGGTTTAGAAGACCAGGAGTGAGGGCAGACCAGGGATTATCGATAAAGGAGAATATTTGTAGCTCAGGATTGACATGAGGGGTCCTTGGTACTCTCTGAGCTTGGTTGTTTCCTTGCAGACATTGCATTCATTTTATTTCACAATTTTGTGACACTTCCTGGATCAAAGCATTCGTCTCAAACATCAAGTAGCTAAAATTAATTTGACATATGTGCTTGGGCCACCATAAACATTCACAGGGACTGCAGAATGATGTGAATAGGGTTTCCTAACACATTTGGAAATTAAAAACAGAAAGAAAGCAGCATTTCCTTGTAAATCTATTTGCAGCTGCGTTGTTGTTCACAGCAGGTCTATAGGGACATCAACATATCCTAGCCCTGATGCAGTCCTCCAATGGATTGGTTGCATCAGACTATCACTAAAATCATCTAAGAACATGGAAAGCTGTAACATCACATGCTATGAAGCGAAAATAGTTCAAATCGGAGTTGGTATTCAGTCAGTTCGGACAGGTTCGGGTGAACCGGTGCTATGCCATCCTATTTAGCCACGTTTTCCAAGAAGCGTGCATGCGTGCAAGCAATGTGCGTGAGCAAAGCGCATGCGTGCCCATGCTCACATTTTCCGTGCACAGCAAACCAGTGGCAAAAGTATGTGAAACCCACCTCTGGTTCAGATGGGCTGATTTTCTGAAACATGGCTATTTTAATGGTTATGTTTAGCAAAGTAGTATATAGTAACACCATTTGTTGCCCAGAGTCACACCATTTGAGTTAGGCAACCTTATAAAGCCATGATGGTGAACTTATGGCATGGATGCCACAGGTGGCATGCATAGCCATGTCAGTGGGCATGTGAACTCTGTTCCAGCACACGCCAGCTGATTTTCAGGGCTTCTGGACCCACCAGAAGTAGGAAAATAGGTGGGACTGGAAGTTGGCAAACAGGCTGTTTTTGGCCTCGGGGGTGGGGGGGTGGGGAAGGCTGTTTTTGCCCTCCCCAGATTCCTAGAAAGGAGGCTAGGGACAGCAAAAATCAGGCCTTCCGGTCCCACCGGAAGTTGGCAAATGAGCCATTTCTGGCCTCAGCGATGGGGGGAGGCCGTTTTTGCCCTCCCTATACTCTTAGAAAGGGTCTGGAGCCAGGTGAGAGAGAAAAATGAGCTTACCGGGCCATCGCATGCCAGGAGCAGGAGGAGCAGGGAGGCTCGCACGCGCATGTGCAGAGTGCATGCTCCCTTCCTGGCACGCAATGCTGCCCCCTCTCCTGGCGTGCAATGGCAAAAAGGTTAGCTATTTATTTATTTATTTATTTATTTATTTATTTATTTATTTACATTTATATCCCGCCCTTCTCTGAAGACTCAGGGCGGCTTACATTGTGTAAGGCAATAGTCTCATCCTATTTGTATATTTATATACAAAGTCAACTTATTGCCCCCCCAACAATCTGGGTCCTCATTTTACCTACCTTATAAAGGATGGAAGGCTGAGTCAACCTTGGGCCTGGTGGGACTAGAACCTGCAGTAATTGCAGGCAGCTGTGTTTAATAACAGGCTTCTTACAGCCTGAGCCACACCGCGGCCATCACTGTTATAAAGCAATACATACATACATACATACAAAGCATTGGTTTTTTTAAAAAAGTTACAATCAAAGCTTTTATTGTCAAACTCTTTTAAAGTATAACTAGAGAAAGCCTGCCCTCTAGAGAACATAGTTTTTTCCAGTGCAATCATGGCTAGGGGTGGGGTGGGGTGAATCATTTGCTTGTTCTTGCGGGAGATGGAGAATAAGAAGAACTGCACTTTGAAATCTTTGTGGTTTAAAAGTAAGTGCATTAGCAAATGTATTCGCATAAAGCAACTTGGAGGTGGGGACTAGTAACCAATGGTCAGGCTATGATACACTATCAATCTGTATGCTTCTTTTGAAAAAGAAACTGAATCCTGTTCTTCCCTGCTGTTTACCTCACGGTCACAATCATATGTGAATCACTGCTGTAATGAATAGCCAGAAGGGATGTTTCAATAAGGTGGTAGCATGCTGGAGGTAGAATATTTGAATGCTGTTTTCCATCAAATATCTACCATAAATATTGAACCGTAGATGAGAAATAAACGACACACATATAAGGCTGGGGTATTATCCTCCAGCGTGTAAGGATGGGGCAGAGCTGTCTCGTACTAAATTCTTAAATATTAAACCCTTTTTAGAAAGGCGATCAGGACTAAATCTGTGCCAGAATCAATCTCAGCATCATTTCTCAGCGCACTGTTAAAAGAGAACAATATGAGCCAGCAGTGTGCAGCAGCTGCCAAAAAAGCCAACACAGTTCTAGGCTGCATAAACAGAGGGATAGAATCAAGATCACGTGAAGAGTTAATACCACTTTATCATGACTTGGTAAAGCCACACTTGGAATTCTGCATCCAGTTTTGGTCACCACGCTATAAAAAAAGATGTGGAGAATCTAGAAAGAGTGCAGAGAAGAGCAACAAAGATGATTAGGGGACTGGAGGCTGAAACATATGAAAAACGGTTGTAGAAACTGGGTATGTCTAGTTTAATGAAAAGAAGGACTAGGGGAGACATGATAGCAGTGTTCCAATATCTCAGGGGTTGCCACAAAGAAGAGACAGTCAAGCTATTCTCCAAAGCACCTGAGGGCAGGACAAGAAGCAATGGGTGGAAACTAATTTCCTGACAGTTAGAACAATTAATCAGTGGAACAACTTGCCTGCAGAAGTTGTGGATGCTCCAACACTGGAAGTCTTAAAGATGTTGGATAACCATTTGTCTGAAGTGGTGTAGGGTTTCCTGCCAAAGCAGGGGCTTGGACTAGAAGACCTCCATGGTCCCTTCCAACTCTGTTATTCTATTCTATTCAATTCTATTCTATTCAATTTAATATCAACACTTCATACTCACAAATGAAAGCAGAAGACTGCTGTTGGCTTATTTTCTCCTGGTGGGCTTTCCATGGGTATGTAGCTAGAGGTAGTCCTCAATTTACGACCAATCACTTAGTTGAATTTATTAGACATCTCACAAGGCACTTATAGCTTGGTTCTAAAGTTCTGACAGTCCCCTGTCCCCTCCCCAGTCTCATGACGACCAATTTTGGGCACTCAACAACTGACTTGCAGTTACAGAGGTTTACAGTATTCCACATCACATGACTGTAATTTATGCTTTTTTTCCCCCAGAAACTGCACTTACTTCTGACTTCTGGGGAAAATATCCATAGCAAACAATGGATTTGCTTAACAACCATGGTATTCACTTAAGAACCATCATGTTCACTTTAGGACTGCCATGTTCACTTAATGACCAGCGCAAACAGGTTCATAAAATCAGGTCTGGTCACCTGATGACATGCATGAATTACAGTCATCAGTTGAGGGCTACCTGTATTAAGAACAGGGCGGAGATGTACCTTAAATCTGATCCACTGCGACTCTGATATTTTTGTAGCTATCAATGCTGCTGGGGAGTTGGATGAAAACATTATGCACCAATGCTATCATCATTAAACATCATTTAAATCGATACAAATGTCTAAGGAACTGTGCAAAGAGAAAATAAAAATGCTGAGCGGTTTCTGTGAATGACTTCCTGTTTAAAATATTGCAAAGGACCCCAGCCCTTTGGGGCAGCAAAAAACAGCAAAAATGTTTTTCGCAAGAATAAAGATAAAGGTAATGGTTCCCCTCACACATACGTGCTAGTCATTCCCGACTCTAGGGGGCAGTGCTCATCTCCGTTTCAAAGCCGAAGAGCCAGCGCTGTCTGAAGACGACTAAATGCCAAAGGCTCATAGAATGCTGTTACCTTCCCACCAAAGGTGGTCCCTATTTTTCTACTTGCATTTTTATGTGCTTTCGAACTGCTTGGTTGGCAGAAGCTGGGACAAGTAACGGGAGCTCACCTCATTACACGGCACTAGGGATTAGAACTGCTGAACTGCTGACCTTTTGATCGATAGGCTCAGTGTCTTACCCACTGGGCCATTTTATTTGATTAAGACATTTGGTGTGTCTTATTCACAAGAATAAGGCATCCCAAATTCACTCTTCATTTAGGGTATGCTTGGGTACAACTTGGGAATGCATATATATCCGTGATAGCGAACCTATGGCACGCGTGCCGGAAGTGGCATGCAAAGCCATCTCTCTGGGCACAAGAGCTGTCGCTGGTCTTCATGCGCACGGGAACACCGGAAACCAAAAGAGCCGCTGCCCTTTGGTGGGCATGCGCATGCTGGGAAAATGATCTTCCAGTTTTCAGTGCGTGCATGCACACCGGCCAGCTGGTTTTCACACGCGCATGTGCGTGTGGGCTCCCGTTTCGGTGCCAAAAAGTTTCGCCAACACTGATATGTATCTTTTTCAAAAATGATTCTAACAAGCTCCTTTCCTTTCCCTCTTCGTGTTCTGAGCACAGTCACTCCCGACTCCTTTTCTATTTTTCACTGCATCTCACCCGATCGATCAAAACACAACTCCTGATTGTCTTCAAAGACTCCTGTGATGCTGAAGGCAGAGAAAACCACATCGAGTTCTAGTGGGGCAGTGCAGAAGAAGTTTCTGAGGTGGAGATGAAATGATTCCCAATAAGGCTTGAAAGATCAATTCAACCTTGAGGGGTGGAAAGCAATTTATTTGGGTTAGGACAGCTTCAGGACATAACAAAGTTGTTGTTGTTGTTGTTTTTTAAAAAAATACACCTTTAAAGAAAAACATAAGCACTGGTGAAAGATTTAATGTTTTCCTCTGTTTCTAAAAAAAGATTTGTTGCAGTTATTTTTCATTCGGATACTGTAGAGATTGGTGAGTATTCCTGGGATTTATTCACACAGCCTGAATTATCAGGCAGTCTGACCTCCACCATCCTTAAATAATTGCCATGGGCTTGAGAATTTTGTCTCCTCTTAAAAATGGTGAAATGTTCTAAGGTTAGTGAAGACAAACTACCATTTCATTGCCTCAAATTTTGGATTCCCACAGTTTGAACTTCCACAGCTTATAATGCAGGGGTGAAATGCTCCTGGATCAGATGGGATCACGCGATCCGGTAGCGATGGCGGCTGCTGGTTCGGAGGACCGGTAGCAAAAATCCCTGGCCCCGCCCCCCCCTGCCTCTGCTGAGCTGCACCATCTGCAGAGGTTTGGGGTTTTTTTACTTTTAAAAGCCGGTTTTGCTTCAGCCAAAACAGGCCTTTAAAAGTAAAAAACAGCAGAACCTTACTTGTACTCTTACTTGTAGAAAACATGTTTTCTACAAGTAAGAGTAGAGATTCTAAGGCACTTACCTGATTACTGAGGAACGCATGGCCACAGCCCGACAGCAGTTTCAGTTTCAGCCAGACAGCATCAATCGCTTAGCTAATCTATTTCCTCGGTGATCAACTGGCTGGCTTTGCTAGCTGAGGAACTCTGGGATTTGAAGTCCACAATAAAATAAAATAAAATAAAATAAAATAAAATAAAATAAAATAAAATAAAATAAAATAAAATAAAATAAAATAAAATAAAATAAAATATTTGTGCAGCTTTCTGAGATTTGGTGTGTTTCTGTAGTGTTTCACTCTAACTACACAAACACACAAAATCTCAGAAAGCTGTATTGTGTGTGTGTGTGTGTGTGTGTGTGTGTGTTAGTTGTGCGTGTGTAAAGTGTGAAAGTTTGTTTTTGAGCTTTTTGTGGCTGTGTGAAGTGTGAAGTGTGAAGTGTGAAGTGCAGCTGCTTTTACATTGTGTGTGAGTCAGTTGTGTTGTGTTGTGTTGTGTTGTGTGTGTGTAAGTTTGTTTTTGAGCTTTTTGTGGCTATGTGAAGTGCAGCTGCTTTTACATTGTGTGTGAGTCAGTTGTGTTGTGTGTGTGTAAAGTGTGAAAGTTGGTTTTTGGTACCTCTTATTGTTTTTTTATACTTTGTTTATTATTTTTATTATTTATTGTTATTGGCCACGCCCACCAAGTCATCTGACCACCAAGCCACGCCCACCAATTAAGCCACGCCCACAGAACCGGTAGGGAAAATTTTTAGATTTCACCCCTGTTATAATGCCACCTTGAACTGAACCGCACGCCAGTATTATGAACGGAGGTTAAAAGCCAATGACAGCTATGAGGTTCTCGCCTTTATTAAAGCCCTTTTGTATCTCCCCATTTTCTTCATTCATGTCACTAAATGGCATTTCCCATTCTGCTGAAAAGAACACCAATGTCCTTTTCATCCTTCAACACTAATTGATGAAGAAACTGTTCTACCAAAAAATGCAGACCAGAAGATAAAGTGGCAGGGAAAGAAAAACATGTCGGGTTCAACTTATTTTCATTATCTCTCTATTTATATGCAGGGCGCTGTTTCACACAGAGAATAGTCACTCTGTAGTAGCAAATGCCATTGCGCCTTTACCGAATACAAGGAGGCCTTCAAGCACATCAAAGCATGAGTCAAATTGGTCTACTGGTGAAGTCACCAGAAACCAGGAGATTGTGAGTTCTAGTCCCATTTTAGGCATGAAAACCATCTGGGTGACTTTGGGCGAATCACTCACTCTCTGCCCAACTCACCTCACAGGGTTGCAGTTAGGGAAAACAGGACAAAGGAGTATTAGGTAGACCGGTTTAGCATGCTCTGAGAGAAAGGGCCGTGGTAGCTCAGGCTGTAAGAAGCCTGTTATTAAAACACAGCAGCCTGCAATTACTGCAGGTTCAAGCCCGGCCCAAGGTTGACTCAGCCTTCCATCCTTTATAAGGTAGGTAAAATGAGGACCCAGATTGTTGGGGGGGCAATAAGTTGACTTTGTAAATATACAAATAGAATGAGACTATTGCCATACACTGTAAGCCGCCCTGAGTCTTCGGAGAAGGGCAGGATATAAATGTAAATTTTTTTAAAAAATGTCTCCATAGTTGTTTAATTGAAGTCTAAATTGTTCACTATGGTATAGGAGAGTGGAGGCTGCCCTTTAAAAAGGGTGGAGAAGCAGCCTCCCTCTCTAGAATTATGCAAGTTAAAATATTGTGTGATTGGATAGACTAGCAAAAAATTAATTGATAATAATAATAATAATAATAATAATAATAATAATAATAATAATAATAATAATAATAATAATAATAATAATAATAATAATAATAATAATATAATTTTAATTTTTATACCGGCCTTCTCCCAAAGGACTCAGGGCGGTTAACAGCCAGATAAAATAACAATACAATACAATACAATAAAACCAAAATTAAAAAACTTATTCAATATAGCCAATAATTTAAAAATAAAATACATTATAAAACCCCATTTAAAACCCAATTTAAAACTTGTAGCAGCATAGGCATGTTGATCAAGTAAGGATGTCAAGGTAGTGATTTAAGAGCTGACCAGCTGCTATGATGAGGCAATGATGCACTGATGTAATGATGGGAATGATTCAGCACGTTTTTTTTGGCTGTTATCCCTTTAAGAGCCTGTATAATAATAAGCCTTGTTAAGGTGTGTCTCTCTGTCCTGCCGTGTGTTCTACCCTGCTGTAATTTACTGATTGTTTGATTTCTGCCTGTGGTATGTTTATGTATAGTATATATTCTTTTGTAGATAAAACCACTATTCCTTACAAACCTCTGTTTGCTGTTATTGCTCCTGGGTTGTCTCACGTAGTAAAGCTGTGTGTACTCTGACAAACGATAATGAAGTGATGTGAGTGGCATTTAAGAAACAAAGGCTTACTCAGTTGGACAAAGACGATATATTTTCAATGGCCTTGCTTTCCAATACCATTCTTGTCTCTTAGAGTCATGATCAACATTTTCCTAAATAAGAGGACAGTTCATTGTCTCTAGGAATTCAGATTTTAGGGAGAGGGTATTTCACTTGCCTTGATTTATTTAGTGCCAAAGAACTGTATGTGGAAACCAGAGAACACATCTGGCTTCTTGTAATGGACATGTCTATTTCTGGCCTTGAGAGATTATGGGAGAATTTATCAACTATCCAGGAATCCTTGAAAAATCCGACTTAAAATGTTAGGGGCTTTCCTACAATTCATATTGGCTCCGAAGATCCAAATTTTTCAGATTAGGATCCTGTGAATATCATGATGAGTGTTCATGACAACAGCAAGATTTATATTTTTAAACTCAGGAAGTATTGAGGATTCTTATGTTGTTCAAAAAAGAAGGAAGTTCAATCTAACATTAAGGAGACATCCTAGCCGTTACTATAGTCCAGAGGTGTCAAACCGTGACATCACAGCAGCAGCATGTGACATATCGGGACCTTTTTCTGCCTTCGCTAAACTGGGCGGGGGCGGGATGGCACATGACGCATCCGGCCCACAGGCCGTGAGTTTGACACCCCTGCTATAGTCTGTGAGAACAATACATGTGCTAACTATATTACCATAATCCACTGTGTTTCCCAGTCTTGGCAACTTCTCAGTTTCTGGACTCCAAGTCAAAGAATTCTTATCAATGGCCACCCAAATGGAATTCCAGCGTTTAAAACCCACACATTTGGAAATGTTCAAGGTTGGGACAACCTGAGGTAGCCTATTAGTCTATTACAGGAGTGAAATGTAAAATTTGTTACCACTGGTTCTGTGGGCGTGGCTTGGTGGTGGTGGGTAATGTGACTGGGTGGGCTTTTTTTACTTTTAAAAGCATTTTTTCTACAACCTCTTTGGCCAAAGAGGTTGTAAAAAATGCTTTAAAAAGCCTCTGGTGATCAGGCAGCTCAGCTGGGATCGCTAGAGGAGCCTTTAAAAAACTTTTTTTCTACAACCTCTTCGGCCGAAAAGGTTGTAGAAAAATGCTTTTAAAGGGTTCTGATGATCCCAGCTGAGCCTGGAGGCTTTTTTTTAACTTTTAAAAGCTTTTTTTCAGCCGAAGAAAAAATGCTTTTAAAAGTAAAAAAAACACCTCTGATTTTAAAGAGATATGCAGCACACAAATACTTCATAGCAGACATTAAATTGTCTTCCTCAAAATGGACATGTCTTTCCCCTCATGACAGATCTCACTTACTTCTCAAATTAGTCATGTGCAAGTAAAAAAAAAATTCTGACATTTTGAAAAAATCCTTCTGTATAAGCTCATAAAGTTTGAAAGACAATATTGAGCACCTCTGAAAAACTATTTCAATTCCAGATTGTTGGGGGCAACAGGCTGACTCTGTAAAGTGCTTAGAGAGGGCTGTAAAGCACTGTAAAGCGGTATATAAGTCAAAGTGCTACTGCTATTAAATTAAAAGTGAAAATTTATTAAAGATAGCTGCCTGGAACTGCCTGAAAATGCAACACGCAGACAGTGGTGGGTTCCCCCTGGTTCGGACTGGTTCGCAAGAACCAGCAGCTCTGCCCACTGACCAGACATCATCAGGAAGTTTCTGCACATGCGCAGCCCCATTGCGAACCAGTGGTAAAGTAGAACCCACTCCTGCACGCAGAGGCAAAAAACGGGGCATGTGGAGGCCAAAAATACAATGCGTGGAGGTGGCAACCGGCAGCGATGTGCTGGGGCGATACCCACAGCCTGGAACAGGTCTCAAACAGAGCATTCGGAGGCCAAAAACGTGAGGCATGGAAGTCAAAAACACGAGGCACGGAGGCAGCGATGGTCTGTGGCAATCCCTGCAGCCTGGAACAGATGACTGGGGGTGTTCCGGGAGGCCAATCCACCCACCAATCAGCTGTTCATGCTGAATCAGGCTGCGATAATGTGCTGAAGCTGAAAACAGAGTCATGGAGGTGGCGGTATGTTGTGCCGATCCCCGCAGCCTGGTCTAAAACAGTGTGTGAAGACTGAAAACAACTGAACAGGTGGGGCCAGTGGGTGGATGGGGCTACATTCAGTATATAAGACACCCCCAAATTTTCACCCTCTTTTAGTGGGGGGGGGGAAGTGTGTCTTATACTCCAAAAAGTACAGTAAGTCTATTGTTAATATGGTGCTTTTCTGTGAAAGATATAGGAACGCTTGGCCAGTTTATAACACTCATGTTTTTCATGACATTCTTCCCCTTCCCAGCTGTTCTTCCTGACCTGGACTTCTACGAGTACAGTGGATTTTACCATTTATTATCCCATCCCCTGGGATCATGTGTCCTTTGATGTAGGAAAAAAAGTCTTAGATCTTTTTCCCTACATCATTTATTCTGTTTAAGATGGAAAGCTTAAGAAAACAACGCAGAATATATTACCATTAGAGATGCGCGCACTTTAAAAATGATCCCCAAAATTCCTTTGGGAGACACATAAGCGCAGCACTTTCCCACTGTTTTGCTGCTGGACTTCTTTCCACACAGACCTAGGGGGAAAAAAGATAATACTGAAAAGATAACTTTTCATCCGGCTTGTGCAAAAGTCTAAAAAGAAATTGGTCTGCTTTAATGAATGGCAGAGGGGACCCACACTTGCACTGCACCGATTACATTCCTGGCATCCTTTCTGAAGTGTTGTACAGCAATCCAATAAACACTGCTGGACATCTAACCTGTAAGAGGACTATAAAGTGGGGTAGAATTAAATGTTAGGAGAAGGCCTCCTTTCCTCAGGATAAGCAGCAGTTCTCTTCCACGACCTCTCGTGGCCGGGCTATCTTCCTTTGGCCTCCGTGAGTGAAAATCAATATCTCTTTATGTTTGAAATCTGGTGTAGCTGTAACACCGATGTAAACTTTGATTCCTGTAAAAGTGTTTCTGAAGGAACAGAAATGTGCTTGTTGCAAACATTGTAAAGGCTTTGGGAAGGCATTGTGTTTAAATTTATTTATTTATTTATTTATTTATTTATTTATTTATTTATTTTGTCACAACATCATATAAAAAGATTATATAGTATATAAACATATATATGAGTAAATATTGGGAGGTATAAGCATCTATATATATATAGGAAGAAGAAAAGAAAAACAATAGGACAGGAACGGTAGGCACATTTGTGCGCTTATGCACGCCCCTTATGGTCCTCTTAGGAATGGGGTGAGGTCAATAGTAGAAAGTTTTTGGTTAAAGCTTTTAGGATTATGGGAAGAGACCACAGAGTCAGGTAAAGTATTCCAAGCACTGATGATTCTGTTACAGAAATCATATTTTCTGCAATCTAGATTAAAGCGGTTAACATTAAGTTTAAATCTGTTGGTTGCTCTTGTATTATTACAATTAAAGCTGAAGTAGTATTTAACAGGAAGGACATTACAATAGATGATTCTATGAGTTAAACTTAGGTGTTGTCGAAGGCGAAGGAGTTCCAAGTTTTCTAAGCCTAGGATTTCAAGTCTGGTGGGATAAGGTATTTTGTTGTTTTCAGAGGAATGGAGAACTCTTCTTGTAAAATATTTCTGGACACGTTCAATTGTATTGATGTCAGAGATGTGGTGAGGGTTCCAAACAGGCGAGCTGTATTCTAGAATTGGTCTAGCAAATGTTTTATATGCTCTGGTTAGTAGTGTAGTGTTTTTGGAAAAGAAGCTACGCAAAATTAGGTTTACAACTCTTAGAGCCTTTTTTGCTATGTAGTTACAGTGGGCTTTGGCATTTAGATCATTTGACATGAAAACTCCAAGGTCTTTAACGGGGTGGGGGTCATCTGTAAGGTAATGTCCATCAAGTATGTACTTAGTGTTTGGGTTCTTTTTTCCAATATGTAAGACTGAGCATTTGCTGGTTGAGATTTGGAGTTGCCAAGTTTTAGACCAAGTGGTTAGATGATCAAGGTCTTTTTGGATGATAGATGCATTGTCTGTAGTGTTAAATAGTTTGACATCGTCAGCAAAGAGAACACAATTACTTGTGATATGGTCACAAAGATCATTAATGTATAGTATGAAGAGTGTTGGTCCAAGGACGCTGCCTTGAGGAACGCCACTCTTGACAGGAACAGGATTTGATAGAGCATTGCCAATTTTGACCACTTGTTGTCTGTTAGACAGAAAAGCAGATATCCATTTGTGAAGGGGTCCTGAAATGCCATAGGATTTTAGTTTTAGGAGAAGTTTATCGTGTACTACTGAGTCAAAAGCTTTGCAGAAGTCTTTGTAGATTGCATCTATTGATTTGCCTTGATCAAGATTTGTAGTCCATATGTTTTTACAGTGAAGAAGTTGTAAGTTGCATGATAATTTTTTCCCGAAACCAAATTGTTTGTTGGAGAGTAGGTTGTTAGTTTCTAAGTGTGAGGTAATGGATTGGTTGATGATTGATTCCATGACTTTGCAGGTGACGCAGCACAGAGAGATCGGTCTGTAATTTTCAACTAAGCTGGGGTCTCCTTTCTTGAAGATAGGGATGACTGTGGCTAGTGACCAAAGTTTGGGAAGGGAACTGGTAGTGAAAGCTTTGTCAAAGATTATGCTTAGGGGTTCTGCTATATTAGTGGAAAGTTTTTTTAAGAAGTATGCGCATAGTCCATCAGGTCCAATAGATAGCGATGGTTTCAAGTTATGAAGAGCTTTTTCAATGTTATCTTCTGTGAAATCTATATGGGTTAAGTCATCATATTCAATGCTGGTGCGTTTGTGGAATGTCGGATATGTGTTATTGCTGTTAACAAAAACTGAGCCAAAGAAAATGTTGAAGAATGTCTACATTCCTAAGATGGCGACCAGCAAAGTTGCCTCGGAGGAACGCTCTCTGTAAAAGAGTGAAAACTCTTAAGGAGGGCAGTCCCCGAGGCTTCAAATTAACCCAAAGCTTAAAGCTTTAAAACTTTAAAGATTTAAATCTTGGAACAGCCGCCTGGATAGAAGCGGCTACCACGGCCGCATCTGAGGCGACCGCCTCTGGGATTTGGGTGACTGCCGTTGGGATTCAAACACTGCTGGGACTTAAACGACCTCCGCCACCGCGATTCAAGTGGCTGCTGCTGCCGCGATTTCAGGTGGCCGCCAGCACCGGGATTGAAATGCTGCGGTTGAAGCTGCCTCCTCCGCCACCCCTATCCACCACCGATCTACGCCGCAGCCGCTGCCAATCCACGCCGCAACCGCCGCTGGGATTTAGAAACACCACGGTTGAGGCTGCCTCCCCTGCCACCCCTGTCCACCACCGATCCACACCGCAACCGCCGCTGGGATTTAGAAACGCCAGGGTTGAGGCTGCCTCCCCCGCCACCCCTGTCCACCACCGATCCACGCCACAGCCACCGCCGATCCACGCCGCAACCGCCGCTGGGATTTAGACGACCTCCGCCGCCACAATTCAGGTGGCTGCCGCTGCCGTGATTTCAGGTGGCTGCCAGCACCAGAATTGAAACGCCGCGATTGGAGCTGCCTCCCCTGCCACCTCTGTCCGCCGCCGATCCGCACCGCAGCCGCCACCGCTGCCTGCCACCAATCTTTGAGCCTGCCGCCGATCCACGCCACTGATTCCTGGGCTGCCGCAATTTCGGGTAGCCGCTGGCACTGGGATTGGGGCGGCCACAGCCATTGTACACCGCCAGTCCACGCCGCGATTGAGGCTGCCTCCCCCGCCACCTCTGTCTACCGCTGATCCACACCGCAGCCGCCGCCTCCGCCCACCACCAATCTTTGAGCCCACCGCCGATCCACGCCGCTGATTCCTGGGCTGCACGAGAAGAGGCGACATCTCTCTCCGCAGACGAGCCCTGCTGAAACTCCACTTTTGAATACTTTTGAATACTTTTGAACACTTTTTGAATGAGTAGATTGCCAGGGATATAAAGCTAAGCAGCAACCAGGAATTAAAGCCGTCAAGCGACCACTGGTGAGTTCTGAGGAGACTCCAGTCTCCAAGCTTCTATTGACTTTTTGAAACTCCCCCCATTGTGGCCACCCTTAAAGAGGCTTCTTCAATCACCCATTCTCAGCATTTTAAATTTCCCGCCGAATTTCACCATTACCATAGTGATTCCCCATTACCATAGCAATTGCCATAGTAATTGCCATATAAAGTTAGAGAGAGAGAGAAAATTAAGAAATATTTGATTAAGTGAGAGATACTTCTTCATTACTAAAATTGGAAAGAGTGTGAAATAAAACAAAGAAATAAGAAAGATACTACTTCAATACCAATTGCATAAAAACTCAAAATATCACTATGCCAGCCAGAAAATCCAATGCTGATAAAATCTTAGAAACAAGATTAACCTATTGAACAAAACTTAGACAAAAGATTACTAGCTATTGAACAAAACCTAGGAAAAAAAATACAAGATATTGAACAAAACTTGGGGAAAAAAATCCTAACAATTATTGAGCAAAGTTTCACTAACTTGATAAAACAAATTTCAACACTAAAAAATGACAACTCAAATGAAATAAATCTCTTCCCAACTCATCTATCATTACACAATTCACAACCTAATACACAACCTACAACTCAACCTAGACAACAAATAAATACAACACAACCTAAACAACAAATAACTACTAACCAACTAATCAGAGATGCTATGGAGAGAGGACAGAAAATAAATAATGCAATATTATTTGGACTAGAAAACACTAATGAACCTGTTATCAACAAGATTCAAAACATCATTGGATATAACTCATCAACCATCTCCCCAAATGAAATAATTGCTGCCTCCAGAGATGGACCAGAATATAAAAACAGTGATGGGTCAACAGCACCAAGATTTTGTAGAGTCACATGTATAAATGAGGACAGCAAACGTAAATTCATTTATACCATAAACTCAATTGCTAAAACCAATCCAGCCTACAGTAAACTTAGATCACGTCCTGATCTATCATTTCTACAACGGATACGTTCTCGTGAACTTCGCACAGAACTTAAACGAAGACAAGACAATGGCGAATCCAACCTATACATCGACTACCGCGCAGATTGCATCAAAAATAAAACCTACAATCAAAAAATCACCTCCAAACCCCCCATCACCCATAACAATCAACCAGCCATCCCATTATTCAACCAAGTACCCATCACCCTACCATCCATTCAACCAACCATCCAACCAACCATCCAAACAGCCATTCAACCTGCCATCCAAACAGCCATCCAGCCAGCCATCCAAATAGCCATCCATCCAGCCATCCAAATAGCCACCCAACAATCTACCCAATCAGCCATCCAAACAGCCATCCAACCAGCCAAACTACCATCCAACCAGCCACCCAACCAACCATTCAACCAAACATCTCAATACAAAACATCCAACCACCCATCCAACCATCTATTCAACCACCTGTTGTGCACAACCCCCTACCATCTATTCAACCACCTGTTGTACACAACCCTCAATCTACAAACATCCAAAGCTAGGTATGCATGCCCCTTACCTCTGCAACACCAATTACTACAGATCTCAAATGCAAATTGATGAATGCAAGAAGCATTGTTAACAAATTACCTGAATTTATCCTCTTGTTAAACAGTGGTACATTTGATATCATATTTGTTTGTGAAACATGGCTGAACTCATCCCTTCCTGACTCCATTATCTCAAACAAAGAATATCAAGTTAATAGATCAGATCATGAAAACCGAAGAGGTGGTGGAGTGGCTATCTTTTACAAAAAGTCACTGAATCTAAAAAATATCCAAGTTGCACAAAAACTTTCTCTTCCTGAAACTATTGTATGCGACCTATCCCTTAACACTACTCTTCGATTCTTACTATGCTACAGAGCCCCTGACTATAACATTACCCATGCAAATATGCTAACCTTACTGCTAACATGGGCTACCTCTTGTCCATATCCTCTCATCTTCCTGGGTGACCTAAATCTACCTCTCATAAACTGGATAACTAATGAATGTACAACTGATCCAATCCATACTACACTATACAACGCTGTTCCAAACCTAGGTCTTGAACAACTTGTAACTAACAATACAAGACTCAACAACTGCCTTGATCTCATCTTCTGCAACAACTCCAACTCAATTTATGGACTACAAATTAAAGAACCTTTTTCCAACAGTGACCACTGCATGATTGATTTTCGTCTCAATATACGTCCATACTTAGATCGCAATAAGCTAGTATTCCCAGCTACAACTTCAAAAAAGCCAACTACGATCTTATAAACAACGATCTTTCATTTCTAGACTGGCAAAATCTGTTTGCAACTGTTCTGTTTCCTTCCACCAATACTCCCAACAAAGAGTCAGTCAAAGGCCTCCTCTTCTACTTTATTTACATAGATAAATGTCCTGGCCACGTGTACCCATGGGCCTGCCAAGTTTCTGGAGATAACGAGGAAATTATAGATAAGGCCAGAATTACTCACGAATATATTCTTCCCTCCACTGATACAGTTTGCCTGCGCAAATTCATTGCTTTGTCCAAGACAAAAAACCAGGAAGTCCCGCCTCCTATTTATAGTCTCTGCAGATGTCACTGCATGACCATCATTCCTTGGCTTTATCCCAACGCTGCTTCTGCTGCCGGTCACGTCTGCGCAGTCTTGCATCACTCCAAAACTGTTCTTGGGGCATTGCCAAATCAGAAGAAGGCTCGAGAGAATCAGGCCTTGCCAGCCCCTCCTCCTCCCTTTGAGTGGGTGCCAGGGAGGGAGAGGGCCCAAGAGAAGCAGGGCTTGCCAGGTCTTCTCCCTCACTTTCTGAATCATCTGAGTCCAGGAGTCCGGGTCCAGGAACCTGGGTCACAACAGCAACCTGCACAACCGCTGAAGACCACTATAGAGTTTTCCTACTTGAAATCAATAAAGTCATTAAATTATATGTACCACAAATGACCACCATGACCAGGAAAAGCAAACTACCCATATCAATAAAAAAGCTTCAAAAAAAAAGAAATCCCTCTGGAAAAGAAACAAAAAAGGCTATGTAGCAAATTTCAAAAACCGCTACAAAAATATATGCAACCAAATAAAAACTGAATGCACAAATTACCACACCAAGCAAGAAGAGGACCTTTTGCGCACAAATTCCAATCGTGCCTTTTATAATTTTGTTAACAATAAACTTAAAAACTCAAGATCCATCCCACCACTAAAAGATTCTAACAACAAAGAATACAATGACGAAACAGTTAAAGCTAACCTCTTCAACATTTTCTTTGGCTCAGTTTTTGTTAACAGTATTCTCTGTGAAAATTCTGATAATTCTGTTGGAATGATGATGTCAAAGAACTGCACTATTATATCATTAAACCACCTTCTGATGAAGTCAAAAGGCTGGCCTAGAGCTGCCAGTGATTTGATCTCATGGGGTGCCAGACTGAATGGATTTGCTGGTCAAGGAAATCAAGGATTTCAGGGGTGAAATCCAGCAGGTTCTGAAGAACCGGTAGCGGAACTTTTGCGTAGTTCAGAGAACCGGCAAATACCACCTCTGGCTGGCCCCAGAGTGGGTTGGGAATGGAGATTTTGCAATATCCTTCCCCCAGGAGTAGGGAGGTAATGGGGATTTTGCAGTATCCTTCCCCTGACCTACAAGCCACTCCCACTAAGCCACACCACACCCACCAAGCCACGCCCACAGAACAGTAGTAAAAAAATTGAATTTTACCACTGAATTACTTCAGTAGAAAAAACAAGGATGCACTTGAAATACTCTATATCTGACAAATAGGCACATTACCAAATATTATATTGAAATTGAGCCTAAATTCTTAATGCCTATCTTGGTAGCCCAGTAGTGAAATGTAAAATTTGTTACTACCAGTTCTGTGAGTGTGGCTTTGGGGGGTGGGTGGGTAATGTGACTGCGTGGGCATAGCCAACTTCAGCAGAAGAGGTTGTAGAAAAAATGCTTTTAAAAGGCTCTGATGATCCCAGCTGAGCCGCACGATCATCAGAGGCTTTTTTTTTTACTTTTAAAAGCATTTTCTTGGCTGAAGAAAAAATGCTTTTAAAAGTAAAAAAAACCCAAAACCTCTGATGGTCACGCGGCTCAGCTGGGCATTGGTGGGGGCAGGGATTTTTGCTACCGGTTTTCCGAACACTCACCACCATCGCTACCGGATCAGGGGACATGGTTCGAACCGGGAGCATTTCACCCTGTGGTAGCCGTATTAAAGTGATTTGCTTTGTACTATATGTTGGAGTTTTTTTCCCCCCCAACTTTCCAGTTAGCCTAAAGTCCTGAAATTCCCTGATCTAACCAGGCCAACCCTAGAAAAGCCAGATGCTACCACCAACTGAGATAATGCTTTACGTATAATCTGATGTAATTCCACAATGCTGAGAGGACTAATCTGATTTTGATCACTTGTTTTTACCCTTTTTAAATGTAGGAGGGATTTTCTTATTTCATTAAAGATACTATAGAAAACTTTCAGTTTTGGAAGTCACTGTCAGAATAAGCCTCCTGTGTTAAGAATTTCCAGTTTTAGTTCACACCCACTGCACTCCTGGCTAAAAACTACAAAGCCTTGTGTTGGAGGCTCCTGCCCAGAAAGTGCCACACCCCTGATCCAGCTTCTCCTACTGTCCTAGAAATCTGGGGATCATTGGCAGCAAAGCAGAGCAACAAAGATGATTAGGGGACTGGAGGCTAAAACATATGAAGAACGGTTACAGGAACTCGGTATGCCTAGTTTAATGAAAAGAAGGACTAGGGGAGACATGATAGCAGTGTTCCAATATCTCAGGGGTTGCCACAAAGAAGAGGGATACGGGCTGTTCTCCAAAGCACCTGAGGGCAGGACAAGAAGCAATAGGTGGAAACTAATCAAGGAGAGAAGCAACTTAGAACTAAGGAGAAATTTCCTGACATTTAGAACAATCAATAAATGGAACAACTTGCCTGCAGAAGTTGTGAATGCTTCAACACTGGAAGTTTTTAAGAAGAGGTTGGATAACCATTTGTCTGAAGTGGTGTAGGGTTTCGTGCCTAAGCAGGGGGTTGGACTAGAAGATCTCCAAGGTCCCTTCCAACTCTGTTATTCTATTCTATTCTATTCTAAATAAACCAAATGGCATTGTATAGAAGATCTTCAAAATTTAAAAAAGAGCTGTTCGAGATAGTCAAGTTTATTCCCTGATAAAATTAGGGATGTGGTTCTGTATAAAAATGGGATATGAGTCCTAAATAAGTTCAAGAATCTTCAACACCTCCAATGCCTTATTATATTCTAATTGGGTATGTCCACTCTAATGAAAAGAAGGACCAGTTGAGACATGATAGCACTGTTCCAATATTTGAGGGGCTCCTACAAGGATGAGGGGGTCAAACTATTTTCGAAGCACCAGAAGGCAAGACAAGAAACAATGGTTGGAAACTAAGGAGAGAGGCAACCTAGAACTAAGGAGAAATTTCATAATAGTGAGGACAATCAACCAATGGAACTTGCCTTCAGAAGTTGTGGGTGCTCAGTCACCAGAGGCTTTCAAAAAAAGACTGTACAAGCATTTGTGTGAAATTTTATCGGTCTCCTGCTTGTGCAGGGGGTTGGAGTAGAAGACCTCCAAGGTCCCTTCCAACTCTATTATTCTATGTTCTAAGTGTGATTCCTGCCAATTAGCACTCCTAACAAGACTGAAAAAGTAATGGGGAAAAAAGTTTTTGAACAATTTTGTTTTTCAGTTGGAGTAGCCCCATTCTGATTTGGTTCAAACAACTTCTCTGTAGGGTTTTTTTTTTTGCTAGACAAAGTTGAAATATTGCCCTTGCCTCATCTCTGCTCTCTGTTCATTTTAAAGTGCAGGAAGGATATAAAAAGAAACTTTTGTAATACAACCTTTAAGAATATCTTGGGGAAACTTGGCAAGCCAAAGATTCTATAAATAGTTTATCTCCCCTGATAAAAAATGAAGTGGCTTCAAATATTTTGAAGTTTCTCCATTATAACCCATGAAAACATTTTTTTTACAACTAGTCTCAAAGCAGCTTGAACCTTCAATCATAAACTCAGGCTGAATTACGCCTAAATCCTAGATCCCCAGTTCAAATTCAGGCTGATCTGCACCTGTTGTGCCTCGCCCGCCCCCCTCTCCGCAGCCGGGCCCCTCTCATCTCCTGCTATCTCAGCCAGAGACTGATAGTGCAGACGAATGGCCTGGCATGCCTCCAGCCTCCAGCCCCCAGTCCTGGCATCATGCCCAGACAGACTGAGCAAATAAACCTCCCCCCCACAGCGTGTGAGCATGATGAGCATGAAACCAGTCACAAGCTAGAATTGCCGGCAGCTGGAGAGTGGACAGATCCCCGCTTCCAGACAATGGAGAGGCAATGTCAGCAAAAGGAAGGGAAGGGCAGGCCTGGATAAGTGCTGAGTCATGGAGCCACAGCTCATGGCCTATATAAAGGATCTGCTTTCTGGCATTCCTTGAGTCAGGCAAAGTCTAATCTGGTTGCTGAAGTCACCCCTTGGATTCCTGCCTGCCCTGAGAACTCTGACAGGACTTTGGCAAAGCTGCAGAGGCTTCGTGGCCACGCTTGAGACAGACTTTACAGACCCGGCGTCAGACGAGGAGTGGGACACGACAGCACCTTTCCCAATATCCAGTGGTGGGATTCAGCCAGTTCGAATCAGTTTGGGCGAACCGGTAGTTGCGACCTGTGGGTAGGCATGCCCCCGCCCACACCCACCCACCCACACACACACACACACACACACACACACGCGCCCGGGCACGATCCTGTCCTATATCGGTGTTTTTCACACTGCACATATGCGCGGATGGTGCACATGAGTGAATTGCCATGTTGTTTGCCGTGTTTTGTGATGCCACACACATGCATGGATGTCGCACATGCACTCACATTTCCAGTGCTGGGCAAACCAGTTGTTACCGTATGCAAAGCCCACCTCTGCCAATATCCATTGCCAGACAAAATTTAGCATTCTTGCTTGCCGACTAGCTGGAAGCTGTAGCCCTACCTCTTTCCCTCCCAAGCATCTTTGCATACTATCTCTTTTAGCATTAAGCTGTATAATAGGCATCCACCTGCCATATAGTTTGATAGTAAGTTAGCCACCAGGAATCTTACAAAATTGGCCATAGTGTTGGCATACAATGGCAACACGGCAATTAGAGACAAGACTTAGGCCTAGGCTCTGCATCAAATATGTCTGTGGGAAAATTGTACATTTAAGGAAATGCCTAACTCACACTGAGCAAAAAAACAAAAAAATAACGGTGAATTTATCAGGATTACAACAATGTTTATCATTCAAGGAAGAAGATGATTGATATTGGAGGACTGTAAATAAGAATAGAATAGAATAGAAAGAATAGAGTAGAGCAGAGTAGAGCAGAGTAGAGTAGAGTACGGTAGAATAGAATAGAGTAGAGTAGAGTAGAATAGAATAGAATAGAATAGAATAGAATAGAATAGAATAGAATAGAATAGAATAGAATTTTTTATTGGCCAAGTGTGATTGGACACACAAGGAATTTGTCTTGTTGCATATGCTCTCAGTGTACATAAAAGAAAAGATCATCAAGAATTCTAAGGTACAACACTTAATGATAGTCATAGGGTACAAATAAGCAATCAGAAAACAATATCAATATAAGGATACAAGCAACAAAGTTACAGTCATAAGTGGAAAGAGATGTGTGGTGGGAATGATGACAACATTAATAGTAATGCAGATTTAGTAAATAGTTTGACAGTGTTGAGGGAATTATTTGTTTAGCAGAGTGATGGCATTCAGGGAAAAACTATTCTTGCGTCTAGTTGTTCTGGTGTGGAGTGCTCTATAGCGTCGTTTTGAGGGTAGGAGTTGAAACAGTTTATGTCCAGGATGTGAGGGGTCTGTAAATATTTTCACAGCCCTCTTTTTGACTCGTGTAGTATACAGGTCCTCAATGGAAGGCAGGGTTGGTAGCAATTGTTTTTTCTGCATTTCTAATTATACTCTGAAGTCTGTGTCTGTCTTGCTGGGTTGCCAAACCAAACCAGACAAAACCATACATAATGTATATAAATTCAGTGAGATTTATTTTTACTTGACATTCCTTAATTTATATTCTAAATAAGTACAGTTTGAAAAAAAAATGACATTTTTCCCTCCCTATTTTTTGAGCAATAAGATTGACTTTTCTCTCTCTACATCAGACGTTTTCAACTTTGGCAACTGTGCAGGCTGGGAAATTCTGGGAGTTGACGTCCTCACATCTTAAAGTTGTCAAAAATTGAGAAACACAGCTCTAAGGAAATGAAAACGTATGGCACTCCATTACACTCCATTAACCAAGGAAAATATATTTGCTTTTATATCTGATTAAGCTGTAGACTATATTTTTACTACATCATTAATTTCCTGTGAGAATACAGCCCCCTGAACATTTCACTGAAAGACACAGTTGCATATTTTATTCTTCATGCTTTTTCAAATTTCTTTAAAAGAATAGCTCCATTTGCACATATTTCCCTCAGAAAAGGAACCATTGAATTCACTGGAATCCATGAATGAACAAACATATATAGTATTGTATAAGAGAGGAAAAGAAGGCACTTGGGTTAGTGTGTATTTCTTCAGTGGCCAATGTAAATGAAGGTATTCTTCATGGGTAAACAAGCTTTAGATGTATTTTTGACTGGAGGCTGGGCACTATGTTCATTCAGAGGCCAATCAAAACATGCAGCTCCTTTACCCCTTTCAAAAAGTTGCAAACTAAGTTCTCAAGAACATATTTCAAATCCAGAGGGGGTATTCACTAACTTTCCCTACCGGTTCGCAAATGTGAGCGTGTGCCCATCCACACATGCGCCTATCCTTCTGCGCATGTGCTTTGCCGGCGCGCGCTCCTTCTACGCATTCAACCGGCCTCAAAAACGTGCCTAAATAGGAAGGCGTAGAGCCGTCTCTGAGGTCATGGTCTTTGATTTCCGCTACCGGTTCAGGCGAACCTGTCCAAACCGGCTGAATACCATCTCTGTTCAAATCCCACAATGGGTTCCCAACATGGTCTTGTGCCTTGAGGCTAACCATGACCAACACTGAAAGTGGCATGCATCTTCTACCAAATAAAGTATTTCCCCTCCATCCCTGGGCTTAAGACTCTTGATTTTTAATCAATGACTTTGTCCCATCTTGGAACAAAACCTTGGATGAGAAACTGAAATGCTACTGCTTCTTACCTGATAATATAATAGGAGCATTTAGTGTCAGCCCTTAAACTGGCTTAATATTTTTAAATTTTTAACTGGGGTTTTATCATTTTAGGGTTTGAAATTTTAAATTTTAAATTTTTTAATGTTGGCCATTTTTTCTAATTTGCTCGGTTTTAAATTGTTGTTTTAATTGTATATTTTTTATGTTTTTTACCTTTTGGCTGTACACTGCCCTGAGTCCCTCGGGAGAAGGGCGGTATAAAAATTTAATAAATAATAATAATAAATAAAAACGATATTTGAAAGTCCAATCAAACCTGGCTGCTCTATCCGCAGAGATGCTTTTAGGAGCTCCCTCACCATTTTTAGGCCAGCTAGATATGTAAGCCCCCAAAAAATGTAGACACTGGAGAAGAGAAGATGTGTTTCCTAGGTCCCAATAGATACCATTATTTAATTTGAAGGGACCTGGAGCCTGAAGACTCTGTCCAATCTTGCTAGTGGTCAGAAACTATTGAAGATGGATGGACCTTCAGAAAAGCCAGCCTCATGGCAGGAAGAGCTTTATAGATGATAACCACACCTTGAATTGCACCCAGATGCCAACTAGAAACCTCAGCTGCTCATGAAACAGTAATGCCACACGGGCATATCATAATAATTGAAGAGGGCCGTGAAAATATTTGCAGATCCCTCGCATCCTGGACATAAACTGTTTCAACTCCTACCCTCAAACCGACGCTATAGAGCACTGCACACCAGAACAACTAGACACAGGAACAGTTTTTTCCCAAAGGCCATCACTCTGCTAAACAAATAATTCCATCAACACTGTCAAACTATTTACTGAATCTGCACTACTATTAATCTTCTCATAGTTCCCATCACCAATCTCTTTCCATTTATGACTGTATGACTATAACTTGTTGCTGGCAATCCTTATGATTTATATTGATATATTGACCATCAATTGTGTTGTAAATGTTGTACCTTGATGAACGTATCTTTTCTTTTATGTACACTGAGAGCATATGCACCAAGACAAATTCCTTGTGTGTCCAATCACACTTGGCCAATAAAAATTCTATTCTATTCTATTCTATTCTATTCTATTCTATTCTATTCTATTCTATTCTATTCTATTCATTCTGTTCCAGTGGTAGCTTCCAAGTGGTCTTCAAGGACAGCCTTGTCTACAGCACTTTGCAATAGTCCAGGTGAGGCGATTAGTGTACAGGTGACTGGCTAAATATGCTCCACATTCAGAAATGGATACAACTGACACACTAGAAACTTCTGTGCAAAATCCCTCCTGGCCACAGCTGCCACCCAAGCACTAGTGATTCTGTGATAGGTCTAGTGGACAACTGGAATGGAAACCTGTTAGGGAAATTATCATAATCACTTCTAAGTGCCCTCTTTGACCTACTTCAGAAATAATCCAGGGTGTTTGAATGATATATAGGAGCTGAAGCAGCAAGGGAAGACTCAACTACCGTGTTTCCCTGATAATAAGCCCTCCATGAAAATATTTAACCACATGCACAGCTGGTCCCTGCCATTTCCTCTGGTTAGGGTTAGGAAGACAGAGCTGAAAATCAGGTAAGACAGCAAGAGGAGCCCTGTCTTGCTCCATGTGCCCCAAAATAATAAGACCTCCCCGAAAATAAGGCCAAGCACTTATTTCAGGGTTCAAAACAATATAAGACAGGGTCTTATTTTCAAGGAAACACCATAGCATCTGATAAGACACAGGGGGGTTGGACTAGAAGACCTTCAAGGTCCTTTGCAACCCTGTTATTCCATGTTTTAAGTGCTTGAGAGTTTATGCTATGGCAATGCATAGAGTTAAAAAAAGCCATTTTATTATGCAGTTATCTATATTCACAGCTCATGATCGAATGAGCTTTTTTTAGATTGTGAATTGGCTAGTTCAGCTTATTTCCTTGTCTCCTCCTCTCGGAGTTTGATTTGTAACATCTCTCATATTTGGGCCAATCTGTATGACAAAATTGATGCAGTCAATTATGGGATGTTAGTGTGGTGAGACTAGATCAATTTCAATCTGTAGTACCCAAGGATGTCCGTAGGCTGCCTGGAGCAGAATATTTAACTAATTGTCCTCTTGATGTTTTCAACCTGGCTTGTACATTTCTAGCAATAAGGCGAGATTCTTGGTACCGTGTGTGATTATCTTGTATCTTGCATTTTAATCTTGTTACAGTGTATAGAGTGTGAGCCACAAGCAGTTACAGTCGTGGCCAAAATTGTGGAAACCTTTTGGAAAAGTATATTTTTGAGGTCTGATGGCTAATAACACCACTTTTTTTTTTGGAGTTTTAAGATAATCATATTCCACTGCTAGAATAGCCTGGGAATAGCCCAGACCTTAATCCAATTGAAAATCTATGGAGCCGACTAAAGAAACTTGTTAGTCAGAAGTGACCCAGCAATAAGACCCAGTTAATTGAAGCCATCATTCAATCTTGGTTTCACATTAGAACAGCTGCAGAACTAAAAGACTTGGTTCACTCCATGGTGAACCTGTCTTCACCCGTTCCCCGAGTGGCAGGATTCCCCGGAGGGTTTAGGAGTGGGGGGCACCGTTCTTCGGTGGTTCTCCTCCTACCTCTCCGACCGTTCGCAGACGGTGTTGACGGGGGGGCAGAGGTCGACCGCTAGGCAACTCACGTGTGGGATGCCACAGGGGTCGATTCTCTCGCCCCTCCTGTTCAACATCTATATGAAGCCGTTAGGGGAGATCATCCGTGGTTTCAGGGTGAGTTGTCAACTGTACGCTGATGACACTCAGCTGTACATTTCCACCCCGAACCACCCCAACGAAGCCGTTGATGTGATAACCCGGTGTCTTGAGGCCGTTCGGGTCTGGATGGGGACGAACAGACTCCGACTCAACCCATCCAAGACAGAGTGGCTGTGGATACCAGCGTCCCGGCGCAGTCAGCTAATTCCATCGCTGACTGTGGGGGGCGAATCGTTGGCCCCCATGTAATTGTTGCACAATCTAGGCGTTCTCCTGGATGCACGGCTGTCTTTAGAAGATCACTTGATGGCCGTCGCCAGGGGAGCTTTTTATCAGGTTCGCCTGATTCGCCAGTTGCGCCCCTTCCTTGATCGGGACTCCCTATGGACAGTCACTCATGCCCTCGTCACTTCCCGCCTGGATTACTGCAATGCTCTCTACATGGGGCTCCCCTTGAAGAGCACCAGGAGGCTCCAGCTGGTGCAGAATGCAGCCGCACGGGGGATAGAGGGAGCGTCACGTAGCTCCCATGTAACACCTCTCCTACGTAGGCTGCATTGGTTTCTGGTAGTCTTCTGGGTGTGATTCAAGGTCCTGGTTATCATCTTTAAAGCGCTCCATGGCATTGGATCGGGATACTTACGGGACCGCCTGCTGTCCCCAACAGCCTCCCACCGTCCGGTGCGCTCCCACAAGGAGGACCTCCTTAGGGTGCCATTGGCCAGACAATGTCGGTTGGCGGCCCCCAGGGGAAGAGCGTTCTCTGTGGGGGCTCCGGCCCTGTGGAATGAACTACCCGTGGGGCTACGTCTTCTCCCTGATCTTCGGACCTTTAAACGCAAGCTCAAAACTTTCTTTTTTCATCAAGCGGGGCTGGCCTAACATTTTTTATTGAAGGTTTTTAGTGGGGTTTTTAGAATTTTTAGAATTTTACATCCCTATTTTAATTATTTAGTGCATTGAATCAGTTTTTTTAACTAATTTTGTATTTTAACTTTGTCGATATCTATGTTTTATTTGTGATGTACCCCGCCCTGAGTCCTCGGAGAAGGGCGGTATAAAAATTTAAATAATAAATAAATAAATAAATAAACATGTTGTAAGGCTGTAATTCATGCTAAAGGCTACCCAACTAAGTATTAACTGACATGGTGATAATTTTTGTATATCTCATTTTTTCTATGGTGATAATTTGTGTATATCTCATTTTTTTCTAAGCATTTCATTTTTCTTCTTTATACTGTAACTGCTTTCTAATAGCAAATCCTTCATAAAAAATTATTGCATTACACTCTTGATTAAATTATCTTTCCATTGATATATAATTTTATGGTACTACTCCCCCCAAAAAAGGTGGTGCTATTAGCTATTTTTAGAAAATACACTTTTCCCCAAAGGTTTCCACAATTTTTGGCACTACTGTATATGGATTTGGCATACTAGAAGTATGAGGGAAAGTGGGTTGCCTTCATGTTTAAGAAACCTCATTGGATGTTTGAACACAAGGCAATAATAAGCAGATTGTGACAAAGCTGCATAATGGGATCAGGATGATTTCTGAGCTGCTACCAGTCCAAAACAGTCTGCTGTCTTAGTTGAATGATATTACAAAGTTAACTGGGCACTTCCTTACAGTATTAGCAAACAACCAGAAAGCAAAAAGAGAGAGTGAAGGGAGTAAGGAAACAGAGACAGAATGGACAACCTGCAAAGAAAGAGGGGGGGAAAGGAGATGATTGAGGTATGTAAAACAAAAGACAAACAATGGCTGACCAATGGCACTCAGTGTGTAGTCCTTAAGGGAACTACATCTACATGGTGTCAGGGTTCCAAGCAGGGGTAAAATCCAGCAAGTTCTGACAGGTTCTGGAGAACCGGTAGCGGAAATTTTGAGTAGTTTGGAGAACCGGCAAATACCACCTCTGGCTGGCCCCAGAGTGTCATGGGAATGGAGATTTTGCAGTATCCTTCCCCTGGAGTGGGGTGGGAATGGAGATTTTGCAGTATCCTTCCCCTGGAGTGGGGTGGGAATGGAGATTTTGCAGTATCTTTCCCCTGGAGTGGGGTGGGAATGGAGATTTTGCAGTATCTTTCCTCTGCCACGCCCACCAAGCCACACCCACCAAGCCATGCCATGCCACGCCCACCACACCACGCCCACAGAACCGGTAGTAAAAAAAAAATGGATTTCACCACTGGCTCCGTCACTAGATTGTATTTTTCAAGCGAATTTTTGAGATATAAAAAAGAGAGGCATGACAATAAATAAATACAATTTGGAAAGCAGAAAGATATTCCCTAAGATTTTTCTTCCTCACCCACCCACCCATCCACCCCCAACCTTCCTTCTCTACCTTTTTTTAGCATGGAGCAGGTGATCTTTCTGCAGGCATTTCAGAGGGGGAGAAACAGATTATTTATCAAGGGTTTTTTCCCAGCCTTTTAGAAGTTTCTACTACAGTTTGTAGCAGTGTTTTTCAACCTTGATAACTTTAAAAAAATTGTCAAAAGCTTTTGCCTTGTATGATTTTTGCATTTTAATCTTCTTACAGAGTATAGAATGCAAGCCACTCACAAGTTATATGGATTTGGCATACAATTCTCAGTAAATAAATAATTGCATGCGAATTCATTACATTTTCGATCACATTTTGTTAATACAAACCAGAGAGGGTCACCAAAAAGGGGGTTTTTATATTAGGTAGCTTTGCCCACTCCTTGTCCCTAGGCTATAGACCTGCAGAAAGCCATTTCCTTATTGTTTATCTTCTGAAACTGTGCTGCAAACCTTTTGAGCTAAAGAACAGAGGGGAAAAAAACTTATAAGTATCCTCTGTGTCTTGCATGAGTCCCCAAAATATGTCAAAATTGTTGTCCTTGGTGGTTCTTTTAACCAGAGGTGGGTATTCAGCAGGTTCTGATCATTTCTGGAGAACTGGTAGCGGAAATTTTGAGTAGTTCGGAGAACCAGTAAATACCACCTCTGACTGGCCCCACCCCCACCTATTCTCTGCCTCCCGAGTCCCTGATCAGGAGGAAATAGGGATTTTGCAGTAACCTTCCCCTGGAGTGGGGAGAGAATGGAGATTTTACAGTATCCTTCCCCTGCCATGCCCACCAAGCCATGCCCACAGAACCGGTAGTAAAAAAATTTGAATCCCACCACTGCTTTTAACGTATCAGAAGAAAGATGATGATAAAATATGTGAGCAATGTACTGATTCTCATTTTAACAGAATTTAATTTTTGTTCTGGTCCATTTTGACGCCGCTCATCTGTCTCTCAATTGCCAAGACACTCCTTGGTCCAAAAATGTTGCCTAACCTTGCTTTCAACCACTAGCATTCGTCCCCGAAGCAAGAACATTTTCCTAATGAATCTTCAGTATTCAGTTTAAAACAAAAACTGGACAGTATTAACTAGCAATTCCAGGCAACAAAACAAGCAGCTGTCTGTTTCAATCACCCATGAATTATCGGGCAACACAAGTGACAACAGTGTAGAGTCACAACAGTGTAGATTGAAGGCCAAGCGGCAAGCAAGCTGCCTGGGAAGCTCTTCCTCCCGTCCCAGATGGTGTTTCCATCTGTTGAAAGCAAACCAAGAGCACAAGTTTCTGCCTTTCACCAAAGAAAGAAAAATGGTGCAGTGCTATCTGCAAAAATGTATTTCCATACCGCTAATGACTCTTTGCACAGTTCTCCAAGAAAGCTTCATGTGATTCTTTCAAGCTGTAAGGTCCCAGAAGTTTCCCTGAGCCACTGAGATACCAAAGAGAGTGAGACTCAGGACAAGGCTTGCAAAAAATAACAGCTTTTTATTCTTTGGCCAAAGCAAAAAGGCCGGGTGACAAAACTATATTCAAAAGATGCAGACAAAATGCATGCAAGGAATAGCCACACCCCTGCGAGAGTGGCTCAGAGTAGTAGCATATTTTTCGGAGTATATAAGATGCACTTTTTTCCCTCCTAAAAGAGGCTGAAAATTTGGATGCGTCTTATACTACCAAATGTAAACCGGTGCGGTGCCCAAAATGGCTACCCAGAACAGCTGCTGCCTTCTCTTTCCCCTTCCGCGCTTTGCCTGCTTTAGTCATTGGAGCGCCCTCCGAGGATCAGCTGTGCTTTTGAAGCTGTTTTTCAGCCCCAACGTGAGCAAAGCTATCTTCTGTACTTTGCCTGCTTTCTAATTGCTGCTCCCTCCGACAATCAGCTGTGTTTTAGAAACACATCCCCAATCAGCCTCAACCTTAAAACCAGCGAGCGAACTAATGTGCTGAAGTGGACACCCCAACCAGCACCTACCTCAAAACCAACAAGCAAACTAATGTGCTGGGACTAGCCAGATGAATACCTGGTAGGCAGATTTTTTTTCCCCTATTTTCCTGCCCAAAAACTAAGGTGCGTCCTATACTCCGGTGTGTCTTATACTCCAAAAAATACAGTAGATACATTAGAAACAAAGTTTACCCAATCAGAGACAAAGGTTCATTACCAATGTGATCTTTAAAGCATTTTTTGTTCAGGCCTCTGTTGTTGTGGTCCGTCAGCAGCCTATGGAGCTGGCAACTAGTTGGACAGTGATGAGGCTGAGGTGAGGCCAGGGCCATGAGGAAGTGAAGTGCGGACTCCAGAGCCTCCAGAGATAGTAGTGAGGCAGAGGAACAGGAGGAGCCTGTTCCTAATGCACACATGAGAAGAGCTGCCAGAAGGCAAGAGCAGCTCAAGCGGAGAGGACAACTCTGGAGTAGGGCCAAGTGATGATTGGCCCCTCCCATACGGCTTAAAACAGACCAGCACCGGTGTTTCAGCTTTGCCGGAAAACAATGTTGTAGCTGTGTCTTCTGCTTCATCCTCTGCTTTGTGTACGTTTTTGTGGCTTCTGGACATTTGCCAGGAAGGGCCTTCGGCAGTTTGCCTAATTGGACTAAAGTTTGTGAGATAACTGAGGAATTTGTGTTGGGAGGCATTTGTTTTACTTTGAGTTGAACGACACTGGGAATGAAGTAATTCCCAGCTGTTCGAATAAAGTTTATTTTTCCACGGACTAAGTTTATTACTACCTACTTGGGCCTGGGTCACAACATCTATTATATATGGAGCATTCCTATAGCCTTGTGTAGGAACGGTTTCCCTCCCTGGCCAAGTTGTTTATTCAGCAGAATGCTTTCAGGATTCAGAATTTTTGAGGCAGGAAAATTCCCTACTCTGGTTCCTTTATCTAGGGGGCCTGATATTCCTGGGTAACAGTTTCTTCTATATTTTCAAGGATTTGCCTAGCTTTTGAAGCCAAGAAGAGAAGTGAGACGCAGAAGTGAGATAACAAACTTTGCATTAATGCCAGTGGTGAAATCCTACCGCTTCGCACCAATTTGGGATAACCAGTACTGATAAAATCTGCATGAACTGGTAATAAAAAAAAAAGCTACCGGTTGATCCGAACTGGTATTTCCGACGATTAGCAGTTCCTCACAATTTATATTCACTAGAATGCAGGAAATCCTGCTTTCTAGCGAATCTAAATAGTCCGGTACAGTTGTTCCCCCCATTGCTGTTCTACTTATCTTGTTAAGCATCCTTTTTCTGTGTGAAGTGCGCGCTTGACATGCAGCTTGCGGTTAGTGCACACTGTGCATGCACATTCGGTGTGTGTTTGGCATGCAGTGCACATGCACATGCAGCATGCATTTGGCGTGCACTGTGCATGTGCATGCAACATGTGTTTGGCACACACTGCACATGCACGCACGCACCACGCATGCGCAGACAGCAAACCGGTGGCAAACTGCGGAGGATTTCACCACTGACTAATGCCAACCAGTATCAAGGCTACAATAAGCTAGAATTAGTTCCTAACAACTAATTTCTGACAGTGTGCAATAATATAAGCAGAAGCCACTAACAAAGCTTAATTCCTAATAAACGATTTCTAGCAGTATATCTTATCAGAAGCAAACACTAAATATTGGTTTGATCACTTCAAAGCTATGGAGGAGGTAGTATATTAATACTTGGTCACACTAATGAAAGCCGCCAAACACAGTCTTTTCATCACTCTACAGAGGAAATACAACATATATTCTGAGGGGAAAAAACACAGATCGAACAAATTCATGTGAGGAGCAAACTCTTTCTCTTGGCAGATGGCTATTTTAGGATACAAAAAAAAAACATCTTGTGGAGTACCTACAAAATCCAATTATATGCCTGCCTCAAAATTATGAGTCGAGTTATTTACTTTATTTATTTATATTCCACTTTTATTATTTTGTAAATAACTCAAGGCAGTGAACATATCCAACATACCTTCATCCAGAACAACAACCCTGTGAGGTGAGTTGGGCTGAGAGAGAGCGTCTGTAAGAAGTATATAATATTCTTCCCCAAGTGAGGATGGAATATGTTAAATCTTCAATTTCAGTTATCCTGAATGAGAATTTGGGGCATTCCACTACACCTAGAGGCCACCATTTAATAGAAAGTTATGACACTTTAATAATAATAATAAGAAAAATCCTCACCTGGCCCTTCCAGAAAATCTTCTTTAAAAAATCTATTTGGATGCTGAATTCCAATTCCAAGTAAGATTTTTTTTTATACCTGTTCTTTGGAAAAGCTTGGGGCTGACTCTGGCCCATTTGAGCACACGTGTTTGTTTTTTTCTGAATGCCCAGCCTTCATGATATGTATGCAACATTCCTTCTGAATAGAAACCTATGTGGGTGGATGGAGGGCAGGGGTGCTATTCAGCAGGTTCTAACAGGTTCTGGAGAACCGGTAGCGGAAATTTTGAGTAGTTCGAAGAACCGGCAAATACCACCTCTGGCTGGCCCCAGAGTGCCGTGGGAATGGAGATTTTGCAATATCCTTCCTCTGGAGTGGGGAGGAAATGGAGATTTTGCAGTATCCTTCCCAGGGGTGGGATTCAAAATTTTTTACTACCGGTTCTGTGGGTGTGGCTTTCTGGGCATGGCATGGCTTGGTGGGTATGGCATGGAACGATACTGTAAAATCTCCATTCCCTCCCCACTCCAGTGGAAGGTTACTGCAAAATCCCCATTTCCTCCCGATCAGCTGGGACTTGAGAGGCAGAGAATAGATGGGGGCAGGGGGCAGTCAGAGGTGGTATTTACCAGTTCTCCGAACTACTCAAAATTTCCACTACCAGTTCTCCAGAACTGGTCAGAACTTGCTGATCCTTCTCCTGGAGTGGGGTGGGAATGGAAAAAAGCCTCTGAAGCTCTGTTTGGGGCTTTTTTTCTGAAGCTCTATTTGGTGGTTTTTTTCTGAAGCTCCGTTTGGGGCTTTTTTTCTGAAGCTCCATTTCTGATGCTTTTTTCAGCCTCTGAAACCTCAGTTTGAGAAGCTGGGCGGGGCTACATTCAGAGTATAAGACACACCCAGATTTTTACCTTCTTTTGGGGAGGGGGGGGGAAAGGTAAGTCTTATACTCCGAAAAATACAGGTATGTTTAGGAGCATCATGCCAGCTTTATTCATTGTGCATAAAATGCTAGAGATTTAAGGATTTCAAAAGTCAAATGAAAATATTTTAGAAGGGAAGGAATCTAGCCAAAACTTGCAGGTTAACCTCCTGTGATTTTTGCTGCCAAAGTGAGCAAGGGCAACTACCAGTTTCATTTGGTTTTAATAAAGATAAACTTCATGACTGTCACTGATCAGGTGGAAAGCACGAATAAGCACACAGAAAAATATAACTTGTACAAAGCATGTCATTAGAACACAGAATAAGAGGCAGAAATGAGACACCCAACAAAGTAAAGGAAATAGATAAAAGGCAACAATGAGCATCATCTGCTTATTCAGCCCATAGTACTGCCTTCTGCAATTCAGACATTGAGAAGGGACTTCCCAGAATGAGAAGCTTTTGGTCATGCTGGCTGAGAAATATGAGTGTTGCAGCAGCCATGGACTTGGAAGGTAGAGTGCTGAGGAAAGCTGGCCTTCTAAATTCATCAGTAGGGCAATCCTCTTACAGTAGAGGCCAAAATTGTGGAAACCTTTTGGGAAAAGTGTATTTTCTAAAACTAGCTAATAACACCACTTTTTTTTTTAGTAGCACCATAAAATTATATATCAATGGAAAGATAATTTAACCAAGAAGGTAATCCAATAACTTTAATTGAGACTCTAGAAAGAGTGCAGAGAAGAGCAACGAAGATGATTAGGGGACTGGAGGCTAAAACATATGAAGAACGGTTGCAGGAACTCGGTATGCCTAGTTTAATGAAAAGAAGGACTAGGGGAGACATGATAGCAGTGTTCCAATATCTCAGGGGTTGCCACAAAGAAGAGGGAATCAAACTATTCTCCAAAGCACCTGAGGGTAGAACAAGAAGCAATTGGTGGAAACTAATCAAGGAGAGATGCAACTTAGAACTAAGGAGAAATTTCCTGACAGTTAGAACAATTAATCAGTGGAACAACTTGCCTGCAGAAGTTGTGAATGCTGCAACCCTGGAAATTTTTAAGAAAATGTTGGATAGCCATTTGTCTGAAATGGTGTAGGGTTTCCTGCCTGGGCAGGGGGTTGGACTAGAAGACCTCCAAGATCCCTTCCAACTCTATTATTATTATTATTATTATTATTATTATTATTATTATTATTATTATTATTATTATTATTATTATTATTATTATGAAGGATTTGCTATTAGAATAGCAGTTACAGTATAAAAGAAGAAAAGTGAAACACGTAGAAAAAAACAAGATATACAAAAATGATCACCATGGCAGTTAATACTTAGTTGGGTAACCTTTAGCATGAATTACGGCCTTACAACGTCTTCCCATGGAGTGAACCAAGTCTTTTAGTTCTGCAGCTGTTATAATGTGAAACCAAGATGGAATGATTCCTTCTATTAACTGGGTTTTATTGCTGGGTCACTTCTGACTAACAAATTTCTTTAGTCGGCTCCATAGATTTTCAATTGGATTAAGCTCTGGGCTATTCCCAGGCCATTCTAGCAGTGGAATAGGATTATCTTGAAACTCCAATATTTTTTTTTTTTAAAGAGTGATGTCATGCTGGTCACATCAACCCTGGTCACGCCCACCCTGGCCATGCCCAAACATGACCCTGATGTGGCCTTCAATGACATTGAGTTTGACACCACTTCCACTAGGGAATCAAAAAGGTCCCAGAAGATGACAGTGGCAAAATCACATAGACCGTGTCCAAGAAGCTTCCCTCAAAAGAGACTTGGAACTACTGTACTGCTATGCATCTTCCTTATGTTCCACAGCTCTGATGAAAGTGTTTGTTGGACAGACACCATAACTACAGCATGCTATGATTGTACTCAGGCATGCCTCCACTCCTGAGGATGATCTTAATTTGGGGATATTTCTCCAGAGTCAGTAAAAGTCATCATTCTCTGTGTAATCAGACCTTGTTTTATGAGATGGAGAAATGTGCCACCCAAGAGGAGAGGAGTGAAACGGGCATTGGAGAAAGAAATAAAGGTCAGTTGTTCGTGTTCACATCTCATTTAACAAAAAGAGTGGAACTGCAATCCTGCATTCCTATCTTAGGATAAGTGCAGTCTTATCAAAATGATTCACTTCTTGGCAGGAACGTCGAGGGCCCTGCATGGATACAACAGTCCCGTCGACTCATCTATTCTTTTTGTCTTGAACAAAATTAATAAGCCCAGCCACAAATGTCTATATTCAAACAGAGGACTTTCATCACATTCCAGGTGCTTGTTATGATGTTCAATTTCATTTACCCTTAAGGGTCCTCACAGGATGTGGACCAGCGGTGGTTTTCACATATTCTTACCACTGGTTCACTGAACCCGCACGTGTGCCTTCCGCGCATGCACTTTGCTCTCTCGCACGCCTTCCACGCATGCTCCCAGCCTCAAAAATGTGGCTAAATAAGACGGAATTATGCCAAGGCGGGTGGGCAGGCCCACTCACAGTCGCCGCTACTGGTTCGCCCGAACCTGCCCGAAACGGCTGAATACCACTTCTGACTGAATAGGAGTCAGTTTTCTAATAAGTAGAAGAGCCAGAAAAGGAGAAAACATTATTAAATACTCATAGAAGAACAGAAATAATCCCTTTTTTTCCTCCTGGGATATTAATGGATGGTTAGAGTTAATGGACCTTCATTTAACTTCAGACCGTAAATCTCAAAGCCATCATTAATTCCCATGAAAACATTGAGCTTTGGTCATTAATGCTTAATTACTCAGAAAAACAGACAGATTGTTAATATTAATTTACATTACAAAACTAGTCAGGTCATCCTCAATGCTTTCTGCTGTCATCCCTCAAGAGAGAGAAAACGGGGCATAATAAAATAAAAATGATCATTTACTGAGGTCAATATCATGGAATAGTCAAATACTCATAGCCTCTTGCTGACTTTTATTCCTTGTTAAATCATCTTCTATGTATGGCTTTGTATATTTACCGTATTTTTAAGACGCTCCAGACTGTAAGATGCACCTACCTATTTTGGGGAGGAAAACAAGAAAAAAAACTTGTCTCTGCCTCTCAGCAATTTGCCTCCTTGCAGCAAACAGCCTGCTTTAGTTTCATTTTCATTTTCAGCACAGCTTGATTAGCACAAGAAAAAAAAATGCCTCCCAGCAATTTCCTCCTTGCAGCAAACAGCATGGGGTGTGTCAGGAAATTGTTATTTGCCTAACTAGTTGGCCAGGCAATATATAAACTAACTATGTATGTTTGCAGTAAGAAAGGCATGGTATTGCTTTAAGGCTGTGCTGCATCATGCAAGCATCCTGATTGGTTGAGCTCTGTAGCCAATGTATAAAAGGACTACTAAATTATGGCTTGTGGGGAATCTACAGGGACTCTACAGCATTGTAACCTGATGACATGCTGCAACTGTATATTTGAGCTTTATGATCGTTGCTTGATCATGGCTAGTTACTGATTCCTCAAGATACTGACTGTTGTGTATTGAACTGTATTTTGCGAACTGAAAGAAGACCTTGTTTGTTATGCAAGTCTACGTTGGTAAGAAGATCTGATATTTGTAACATCCCTGACTGGCTTTATATGTGTATGACCTGGATTGTTTTTGGACTATGACTTTGCCTTTTCCCTAAAAGTAAAGGAATATCAAACCCCCCCCCCTTTGTCTGCAAGTGACTGTTATTGTATACAATCAGTCTCAGTCGTTTTCATGCGTAGGGTACTCTGCTCAACAGTCCACAACCTTGTTGTGAACCCAGATTACCCTTAACAGAGTGCGTGGAGGTGGCAATAGGCAATGACAATCCCTGCAGCCTGAAACAGCTGAGGATCGGGAGACCAATCCAACCCACAATCAGCTGCCTATGGTAATCAGGCTGTGCTGAAGCTGAAACAGGCTGTTTGCTTTTTGCTGCTTGCTGCAAGGAGGTAAATTTTGGCAATAGTGGCCAAAATTGTGGAAACCTTTTGGGAAAAGTATTTTTCAGGTTTGATGGCTAATAGCACCACTTTTTGGGGGGGTGGAGTTTCAAGATAATCATATTCCATTGCTGGAATGGCCTGGGAATAGCCCAGATCTTAACCCAATTGAAAATCTATGGAGCCGACTAAAGAAACTTGTTAGTCAGAAGCGACCCAGCAATAAAACCCAGTTAACAGAAGCAATCATTCAATCTTGGTTTCACATTAGAACAGCTGCAGAACTAAAAGACTTGGTTCACTCCAAGGGAAGAGGTTGTAAGGCCATAATTCATGCTAAAGGTTACCCAGCTAAGTGTTACCTGACATGGTGATTGTTTTTGTATATCTCGTTTTTTCTTTGGTGATAATTTTTGTATGACTCACTTTTTCTACATGTTTTGCTTTTCTTCTTTAAACTGTAACTGCTATTCTAATAGCAAATCCCTCATAAAAGTTATTGCATTGCATTCTTGATTAAATTATCTTTCCATTGATATATAATTTTGTGGTACTACTCCAAAAAGAAGTGGTGTTATTAGTTAGTTTTATATAATGCACTTTTCCCAAAAGGTTTCCATAATTTTGGCCACTACTGTATAGCATTCCCCTTTAGAACCCCTGCCTCCAACTTCCACTTCTCTGTGATGTCAGATCTGGAAGAGAAGCACGGCCTGATCCAGTTCATCAGCTAGAGGACTATAATCAACTGATTTGTGCAGGTAAGATTTGGAAGAGGGGGAGAGAACATAACTGAGGTTACCTTTACCAAAACCTTGTTGGAAGAATTTCTTTCCTGTGTTTCATTCCTTGCTCATTCAAATACTAGACACTGTATTGTGGAGCTCAACAATTTTATTTAACACGTAAGGCACACAATGCAGGTGGCTTCACGGAAGGGGCACAATACCCTTTTATAGTCAGTTAGTGTTTGTGTAAGTCTAAAATTCTAACCTTGTAAATAAGATATGGCCAGTGGTGGAATTCAAATAATTTAACAACTGGTTCTCTGCCCTAATGACTGGATGGGTGGGCATGGCCATGGTGGGCGTGGCCAGAAGGTGTGACAGGCAGCACTTGGCCTCCTGCACCCCCCTGGGAGCAAAAACGGGCCTCAGAGGGCACCGCCCCCCTGTGCCCCATTTTGGGCCTAGTAGGCTTCCTTGCCTTTCCTTGCCAAAATAGGGATTTCCGGGAGGGGAGGGGAGGGGCCAGCCAGCAATTTAACAACAGGTTCTGTAATGTATTTAAACTTTAGGAGGGAAGTTTGGGCGGGAACTAGCACGTTGCTGATTGGATGAAGCCTCAGCCAAAATAGTATTTAAAGAGGGGTTTTTGCCTGTTGTCTTTTGCTGGGATCACAATAAACTAAAGAGCTGCTGTCACTCACTGGTCTCCTGCCTCTTCATTGCCCAAACCTAACATTGGCGACGAAGGTGGGATGTTGAGGCAGTAAGATTGGGAAAAAGAGCTGAAGGAGCAAAGGAATTCGCGAACCCAGCCAGTTTCAAAGGGCGGATATTAGCGATGTCCAGCTACACGCCGCCAGCGCCATTTGACCCAGCCAAGGAGAAATGGGGGTCGTACATGGCTCGTTTCGAGTGTTTCCTCGAACGAACTACAAGGCGTCTCGGATAATCGAAAGCGAGCATAATTCCTGAGCCACTGTGATCCAGAGGTTTTCGATACTGCGGAGTCACTTTCAGAACCAACGGTACAATCGGTACCGTGGCCAACACTACAAACAACACTTCGAGCGCACTATGCACCGGTACCCTCAAAGTTCGTCCAGCGGTTCGAGTTGAGGCAACGGGTACAGCGAGAGGGCCAATCGATAAGCGTGTACATGGCCGCGCTAAGGAAAGCCGCGAACCACTGTGAGTACAGAGATTTGGAAGATTCCTTACTCGAACAACTCATTTGTGGGGTCAGGGACATCCGACTACAGAGGCGGTTACTGTCCAAAAGCAACCTGATTTTGGCCATAGCCTTGGACGAGGCCAGGGCTCACGAAATGTCCACCAAAGCGGCGGAAACCTTGCAAAAGCCGAACGCGCAGGGTCCGGAGCGAAAACAACATAGCGAGGAAGTCCAGGCCGAATCGGAAGGTGAGGAAGAGGAAGAAATTTCCACACCAGGAGGCCGGAGAGAGGTGACCGGGACGAATGCGTGAGTTGCGGGGGCCAACACCAATGACAAAACTGCAGGTTCAAGGACGCGGTTTGTCGGCGGTGCGAAAAGAAAGGACACATAGCTCAGGCCTGTCGAGCCCCCCAACCTTCCTGCCAAAAATTCAAACCGACCAATCAGAGCGCCGGAGCAGCGAAGCGGCCCGGGATTGGTCCATTCAAAAAGGGCGCGAAGTTGAATCAGACCACTGTGAGAGTGGGCCACGCATCGACACGACTAGAAAAGAAGATTTTTACCAAAACATACATTGAAGGGGTGCCGTGCCAAATGGAGGTGGACACCGGCTCATCAATCACAATTATGTCCTGGGACACCATTGCGAGGGACTTGCCAGCCATCGCGAAGCGCCAGCTACAAACCCAGAAGCTGAGAGTGCAAGACTACCAGGGAAATCGGATCCCTGTTCGTGGAGTCACGTCCGTCAAAGTCAAGTATGGACAGTTCAGGAAGACCCTGCCAATCACCGTAGTAGATGAAACTCTACCGAGTTTGCTAGGGCTGGACTGGTTCCGAGCTTTGGGCATGGGAGTGACCGGGGTCTACAGAAACGAAGTCAACCTCAAGGATGAACTGCTGAAGGAGTTCGAGGACGTCTTCAAGGACTGCCTGGGCAAGTACGTGGGGACCCCTATTTCTTTCAACCTAGACCCACAAGTTGCCCCCATCAGGTTAAAGGCTAGGAGGGTCGCATTCGCCCTAAAGCCCAAGATTGACAGGGAATTAGACAAACTAGTAAGCTAGGGAATACTAGTCCCCATCGACCATGCAAAATGGGAGACACCCATAGTGACCCCAGTCAAACCGGATGGATCAGTCCGGATTTGTGCTGACTACAAGGCAACGCTTAACAAAGCATTGCAGAAAAGCGCATACCCTGTCCCAGTAGTGCAACACTTATTGCATTCGTTAGGACAAGAGCAGGTTTTCGCCAAACTCAATTTGGCTCAAGCCTACCAGCAACTACCCATAGATAGCAGCACAGCCGAGGCGCAGACAATTGTCACGCACCGCGGCGCTTTCAAATGCACTCGACTCCAGTTCGGAGTTAGTGTGGCTCCAGAGCTCTTCCAAAACCTAATGGAACGACTGTTACAGGGTCTACCCGGGGTGGTACCATACTTCGACGATGTATTGGTATCAGCGGAGAACTTAGATGAACTAGGGGTAAAACTGAGGAAGGTATTGGGCATTTTCAGATCTGCTGGGCTTAAGGTTAAGCTTAACAAATGCCAAATTGGGGTGGAATCCATAGAGTTCCTGGGATACCGAATAGACAGGGAAGGGATTCACCCCACTGAGAGCAAGGTGCGTGCCATTAGAAAGGCTCCAGCTCCCAAAAATAAAGCAGAATTACAAGCATTCTTAGGGCTTGTTAACTTCTATGCGGTATTCTTGAAGAATAAGGCAACAGTAGCCGAACCGCTGCATAAATTACTAGCAAAGAAAGCTCTTTGGACCTGGGGCAGGGTGGAGGCTAGGGCATTTGAGGGGGTAAAAAACCTCTTGTCCAGCGATAGCCTCCTCATCCAGTACAATGGCATGTTGCCACTAGTACTAGTTTCCGATGCAACACCCTACGGGGTGGGGGCTGTGCTCAGCCATAGGTTACCGAATGGGACAGAAGCCCCTATAGCATATTATTCCCGAACAATGTCCTCAGCTGAAAGGAACTACAGCCAACTTGACAGGGAGGCATTGGCCATAGTCTCCGGGGTTAAGAAATTCCACGAATACTTATTCGGGCGAGATTTTGAGATAGTCACAGACCATAGACCCCTACTGGGACTCATAGCGGGCGACCGCCCAACACCCGTTGCACTTTCACCCCGGCTGACCCGATGGACTATCTTCCTAGCAGCATACTCTTACAAACTGCTCCACCGCCCGGGAAAAGACGCTCTTAGTAGATGCCCTTTACCAGAGACTATCGAAGACCCAACCCCGGGGACACCCGTATTGCTAATTGACTCTTTGGACTCTGGCCCAGTCACATCTAAGGAAGTGGCTAGGGCATCTTACAGGGACAATACCATAAGGACCGTAATCGGCTGGGTGCAAAGGGGATGGCCCGCTGCGCCGGGTGATCGTTTCAAAGACTTTGTGAAAAAACGATCGGAACTGTCGGTTCAAGGGGGGTGTCTGTTATGGGGGGATAGAGTCGTTATCCCGGAAAAATTACGCGAAAATGTGTTGGAACTGTTGCATGTGGGCCACCCGGGGATTGTGAGGATGAAGAGTTTAGCGAGGAGTTATGTATGGTGGCCCCTAATGGATAAGGACATTAGCGACAGGGTAGGGAAATACCAATCCTGCCAAGAGTCAAGGCCACTACCCCCTACAGCCCCAATTAGAGAGTGGGAGAAACCCCAGGTCCAGGATTCACATAGATTTTGCCGGGCCATTCCATGGGCAGACCTTTTTAATTGTAGTAGATGCCTACTCAAAATGGCTAGAAATCATCATTATGAAAACCACGATGGCCGAAGCAGTTATCACAGTCCTGAGGCATCTATTCGTAACACACGGCCTGCCCGACACCCTAGTTTCCGACAACGGCCCGCAACTCACGGCAAACCAGTTTGAGGGGTACTTAGCGGAAGAGGGCATCAGACATGTCCTCTTGGCGTCTTTCCACCCGGCGACGAAGGGACTTGTAGAACGTTTCGTTCGGAGCGCCAAGGAAGCGCTATCTAGGATAAGTCCAGGCGATTGGCAAATCAAAATCGATACCTTCTTGGCAGTCCAACATAGAACCCCCTGTGTGACAACTGGCCGCAGCCCAGCGGAACTATTGATGGGTAGGAAACTCAGGTGCCCATTAGACCGACTAAACCCAACCTACACCCCAGATGGGTACAAGGGTATCCAAAGAAAAACTAGGGAGATGACAGCGGGTGACCCAGTATGGGCACACAACTATAGCAAGGGCCCAACATGGTTAAAAGGGACAATTCTAGGCATAACCAGGCCGAAATCATATGTAGTAGACATGGAGGATGGCCGGGTTTGGAGACGCCACATAGACCAATTAAGAAAACGAATGCCAAATGATACAGAAACCAAACAGCCAGGCCCTGACTACCAAATGTGTGAATCTACAACTGACTCAAACCCGAGGCGAGCGGAGGACTTATCTGAATTCGATGAAGTCCAGCGACGCCAACCGGTTCCTCCTGAAGACAGCAGGGATGACTCTGCAAATAATCCAGGGCCGGACTGCCCAGAGGAGGAGCTGGGAGGAACAAACAGTCCCTCCGACCAGCTCGACTCACTCCCAGAGAATGAATTGCGCAGGTCAGAAAGAGTTAGGAGACGCCCTGTCTACCTGCGTGACTACGTGGAAAAATAACATGCAAATTTTATGTAAATAGGGGTACAATGCGTTCTGGGAGGGAAGGAGTGTAATGTATTTAAACTTTAGGAGGGAAGTTTGGGTGGGAACTAGCACGTTGCTGATTGGATGAAGCCTCAGCCAAAAGAGTATTTAAAGAGGGGTTTTTGCCTGTTGTCTTTTGCTGGGATCACAATAAACTAGAGCTGTTGTCACTCACTGGTCTCCTGCCTCTTCATTGCCCAAACCTAACAGGTTCGGCCGAAGTGGTTCGAACCGGTTGAATCCCACTACTGGATATAGCTCAATTTCTAATTGGTACACCTTCTCTCTGTTTTACCATTTCTACACCAGAAGTGTAACCAATGCTCCACATTCCTCCCTTACCTATGTGCTCATCTCATTTCTGCTCAGCTTTCTAATAACTGGTTTCTAAGACCTTCTTGAGATCATTTTGGTAAATGTTTATTTGGAAACAACCCACAGCGAAATCACTCAAGCTGTACATTTAAATCCAAATGTCCCTTATTTCATTTCTGTTTCCCCCCACCCCCCAAACAGCGGGGGGAAAATGATAGCTAACAACAAATTCACAGGAAGAATGGTCTCAGAAGATAACAATGGGAAACTAATTTCATCTTGTTGCCAACAAAAATACATGGACCATATCCAAGAAGTCAGTGTTTCACTCAGAGGAGACTTGAGTTACTGTCACTTCTGTGCCATGGCCCTGATGCAAAGCACATGAGCAGCCTTGTGTTGTCAGTCAAATAGCACAACTTTAATGTTATGTTCCTACTCAGGCATGTCTCCACTCTTGAGGGCAATCTTTGGAGGGACAAAATAAAAGATAGGCTGCACCAATCAATGTACACAGGCAGTCAAAAATCTCTGGCCTTAATCCTATCAATAGGATCTTGCGGAAAATTGCTGATGTCTACAGATTCCTAGCGAATTCCATAAATAATTACAAGGATTGACAATAACATCTGAGCTCTTATCCAGTTCTATGCTGGTCCTGAGATGTGAAGGCTGCAAGTTCAAGCAATATCAGAAAAGTGTATTTTGTTTAGCTGAAAACTTTATGTGTCTCAAGAACTCTTATTTATACTCAGGATATATTAACATTGCCCCTTGTTATCATTGTTAAAATAATAAAGGAAACCTGCATTTTAGGCAATGTAGGAGGTAGTGAAAGTAATGTTACCATTTTTTTTTCTTTGGTATTGATATTTAATTACTTGTGCAGATTCATGCAAACAGGCCATTTCAATGCAAATATTTTATCAAATTACATCGAATATGAGTTTGTGACCTTGAAACACTCAGACAGATGTTTTCTTAAAGCTTTAATTATTTCTGGATTTCATTATCAATTACTGGTCAGTTATTGAAGAATCACTTACCACTAAATGAGCATCAACTGTCATAGTAATTGGTTCCTGACCAGTGGTGAAATCCAAACTTTTTTACTACCAGCTCTGTGGCTGTGGCTTGGTGGGCGTGGCAGGGGAAGGATACTGAAAAATCCCCATTCCCTCCCTACTCCTGGGGGAAGGATATTGCAAAATCTCCATTCCTACCCCATTCTGGGGCCAGTCAGAGATGGTATCTGTCGATTCTCCAAACTACTCAAAATTTCCACTACCGGTTCTCTAAACTGCTTATCAGTCCTGGCAGAGAAATCACAGCTGCTTGCCAAAGTTCAAACAAATGACTCGCAGAGTAAGACTTCAGCTCTCTTTGAAACGAAGCTCCTTATATATCCTGTGGGGTGGGGCTCCTGCCCCACCCTTCCCTTTGATGCCTCTCTAATCTTCTGAAGCGTGGGTTAATCCAAGCTTGATTATTATTATTATTATTATCAGCTGGGTCTGAAGGTGTAGCCTGAGGAAGGGAGGAATCAGGGGATGACGGCCTCATTACGTCCTCCGACTGGCCTGGTTCTGGCTCCTGGAGCTGGGCCAAAGGCATCGGTGCTCCCAAGGTAAGCCTTACCGGCCCTTTCCCCTCACTCTCGGAGTCACTTTCAGGCATGGGGCCAGGTTCGGGGGCTGGAGTCATAACAATATGCTAACAAGCAACGAAATCTATCAGATTTGCCAAATCCTTCAAATCCAGTTTATGGATTGGATCTTCATTGAATCCAGTATTTGGCCTTGATGGTACTTTGCATGAATTGAGAAATTATTTTAAAGGACATGACATATTCCTGTACTGTTTTGTATCTTAATCTAATCCAGTGGTGGAATTCAAATTTTTTGACTACCGGTTCTGTGGGCATGGCTTGGTGAGCATGGTGTGTGGCTTGGTGGGCGTGGCTTGGTGGGCATGGCAGGGGAAGGATACTGCAAAATCTCCATTCCTACCCCACTCCAGGGGAAGGATATTGCAAAATCTCCATTCCCATCCCACTCTGCCGTCAGCCAGAGGTGGTATTTGCCGGTTCTCTGAACTACTCAAAATTTCTGCTACTGATTCTCCAGAACCTGTTGAAACCTGCTGAATAGCACCCCTGATCTAATCTCTAATAAGATTCCAAGAAATTCCAAGATTCCTAGGCAACTGAAAAATCTCCTAAATATGAAGCTTGCTGAAATTTTTAATTCAACCTAATAAAAAGGTGGTCCTAATCCTTTTCATTTTCTGAAGGATCAAATGATTAAAGGTGTGCGCTCTTTACATAGCAATTTAGGTGCAAGTTATAGTCATATGGCAAGAAGACACAAAACAAGATGCATTTTAAAGCTTGGCTCACTCCATCAGATCAGAAATGCATAAAACTTTGAAGTGTTAATCATTTTTGTGAAAAGAAATGGAATGAAAGACTGACACAATGCAATGAAAAAATTCTCACTATTATAAGCCAGTCTGACAAGTCCAGGGTTACACAGTCTGAGGCAGCCCAGCCTTGTTGAAACAGAAGACTCACTACTTGTCAGGCAGAGAAAACCTCTTTTTTTGAAATCTGAAACAAGTTTCTCCCAGGGGGGTAGGGACACTCTGTTCACAGACATTTCTGAATACAGCTCATCTGCCTGGAACCCGCACTGCATATCAGACATTAATACAATTGAGGGAGTCCAGAGATATTTCACGAGAAGAGTCCTCCACTCCTTTGCTCGCAACAGAATACCTTATGCCACCAAGCTTGAAATTTTGGGCTTAGAACTATGCTGCCTTCGTTCTGACCTAAGCGTAGTACATAAAATCATCTGCTACAATGTCCTACCTGTCAATGACTACTTCAGCTTCAACCACAACAATACATGAGCACACAATAGATGCAAACTTAAGGTAAACCACTCCAAACTTGATTGCAGAAAATATGACCTCAGAAACAGAGTGGTCAATGCCTGGAATGCACTACCTGACTCTCTGGTTTCATCCCCAAACCCCCAAAACTTTAACCTTAGACTGTCTGCTGTTGACCTCACCCCATTCCTAAGAGGTCTGTAAGGGGAGTGCATAAGCGCACCAACGTGCCTACCATCCCTGTCCTAATGTCCCCATTTATTTGTATCCATTTCATGTATTCATAATCACGTTTATATTTATGTCTGTAATCTTATATACGCTTGACAAAATAAATAAATAAATAAAAATAAAATAACTAAAAGTTTTACTGAGTTTCAACTTAAAAGTGAAATGGTATGGGTACTGCAAGCTTGCACTTTTGAAAATTGAAATTGTTATTAAACAAATGAATTTACAGATCAACTTTCATTTCTCTATTTATACTTTGGTGGAACTCTGCTGCCTTTCAGCCATTTCAAATACATATACAATGGCATTCATGCAGTGCCGATTTACATTGACTTGAATATAAATGTGTACATTGATAAAATTTCAAAGGAATCTAGCACTAGCTTTCCTGTAAAGGCAGCAATCCTAAATGGAATTTACTAAAACTCATATTTTTCTCATTTAAAAATAGCCTCTCAACTGTTATTTGTACTTCATATAAATTCCTTTCCATATACTGTGAGTACATTTTTTTCCCAGTTCTTGGTCTTCTTTATGTTTAAAAAAAAAAGTACCTAAAGGTCAGTGGTGTCTGTAGTCTGTAGGTCAAAAAAGTCAAGATTAAAGCTCTATCTGTTTTGCCAAGGGTGTGATACTCACAAGAAACAAGGAGCTTTGATTGCATCATTGTAGTCACCCCTGTCAGAGTTTGTTGCCGCACACACAATCAGACAATTCAGCAGGGTTCAAAATGTCTTTATATACATAACGACACATAAGGCATACAATACCCTTGTAGGTTTTTCCACATTGTAGAGAAGAGAAATAGCAAGTACAAACACAGCACAAAATGGAGAAGGCAAAATGAAAGAGAGAGAAGCCAGTGCCCTCAAGGTTATATACAGAACAGTTAAGCCACACCCAGGCTCCAAACTGTCTCTTATGGCCCCATACAACAAATATGTTTCAGTTACCAAACAGCCCTCATTGGCTGACCTGTTGCTATGCCCTATTCCAGTTCATGAATATACTCTGACAATCCCCATTTTGACTATGAGGCTCTATGACCCTTGGAACAGGGAAGCTAAGAGAGCTGCCTCCAAATGCTTCTTGCCTTTGGGGCAAGTGAACTTGAGCCTGATCAAACTGGTGGTTTTTTCCCCCAGACATTTCTTCTTATACAGTTTTATTATTATTCTGATTTATTGTTCCATGCTGCACACCATTCAGACTGTGATGGAGCTGAGTGCCTTACAAATTTAATAAATAAATGCATTTATTTATTATGCATTTCTCCCACTAACAAGGGAGATCAGAGCAGCAAAAAGAAGCTACTCTGAAAAGCTAAAGAATCAGTTTTCAGCAAATGAACCAGCAAACATGTGGAAAACTCTTAAAAATATCACCGGCTATGGCAAACCTCCTTCCCAGGCTGAAGGTAATCAACAACTGGCAGATGACCTGAATGAGTTTTACTGCAGGTTTGAAAGGAAACTACAGCCACCTATCTCCACAACCCTCATCTCAGACACACCAACAACAGCCAAGCCTCCTACAACTGACCCCATTTCATTGGGTTCACAACCCCTAGTGATCACAGAAAAGGAAGTGCGAGACCTATTTCACAGACAAAAGCCAGGAAAAGCTCCAGGCCCAGACAAGATAACTCCTTCTTGCTTAAAAGTCTGTGCTGACCAATTGGCCCCCATCTTCACCCATATTTTCAGTAAATCACTAGAGATGTGTTATGTTCCTTCTTGCTTCAAACGCTGTACCATCATCCCAGTGCCGAAGAAGCCCACCATCAAGGAACTGAATGACTACAGACCAGTTGCTCTAACATCTGTAGTCATGAAAACCTTTGAAAGGCTAGTGCTTTCCTACTTGAAACCCAACACGGATCCGCTGTTAGACCCCTTGCAATTTGCATACCGAGCAAATAGATCAACAGATGATGCTGTTAATATGGCTCTGCACTACATCCTACAACATCTTGAGTCTCCAAAGACCTATGCAAGGGTCCTTTTTGTAGACTTTAGTTCAGCATTCAATACCATCATTCCAGACATTCTTCTAACTAAGCTAAACCAGCTACAGGTACCGGAACTGACTTGTAAGTGGATCACAAGCTTCCTAACAAACAGGAAGCAGCAGGTGAAGCTAAGCAAGATCACATCAAATACCTGTACAATTAGCACAGGGGCCCCCCAAGGCTGTGTGCTCTCCCCACTTCTCTTCTCTCTGTATACCAATGACTGCATCTCCAATGATCCATCTGTTAAGCTACTGAAGTTCGCAGATGAAACAACAGTGATTGGTCTCATTCGAGACAATGACGAATCCGCATATAGACGAGAGGTCGAATGACTAGCCTTGTGGTGCGACCAAAACAATCTGGAACTGAACACACTCAAAACCATAGAAATGGTGGTAGACTTTAGGAGAAACCCTTCCATACTTCCACCTCTCACAATACTAGACAACACAATATCAACAGTAGAAACCTTTAAATTTCTAGGTTCTATCATATCGCAAGATCTAAAATGGACAGCTAACATCAAAAACATCGTTAAAAAAGGACAACAAAGAATGTTCTTTCTGTGCCAACTCAGTAAACTCAAACTGCCCAAGGAGCTGCTGTTTCAGTTCTACAGTGGAATTATTGAGTCTGTCATTTGCACCTCTATAACTGTCTGGTTCAGTTCTGCAACCCAACAAGAAAAACACAGACTTCAGAGGATAATTAGAACTGCAGAAAAAATAATTGCTACCAACCTGCCTTCCATTGAGGACCTGTATACTGCACAAATCAAGAAGAGGGCCATGAAAATATTTACAGACCCCTCACATCCTGGACATAAACTGTTTCAACTCCTACCCTCAAAACAACGCTATAGAGCACTGCACACCAGAACAACTAGACACAAGAACAGTTTTTTCCCGAAGGCCATCACTCTGCTAAACAAATAATTCCATCAACACTGTCAAACTATTTACTGAATCTGCACTACTATTAATCGTCTCATAGTTCCCATCACCAATCTCTTTCCACTTATGACTGTATGACTATAACTCGTTGCTGACAATCCTTATGATTTATATTGATATACTGACCATCAATTGTGTTGTAAATGTTGTACCTTGATGAACGTATCTTTTGTTTTATGTACACTGAGAGCATATTATTATTATTATTATTATTATTATTATTATTATTATTATTATTATTATTATTATTATTTATATCCCGCCCTTCTCCGAAGACTCAGGGCGGCTTACACTATGTCAAGCAATAGTCTTCATCCATTTGTATATTATATACAAAGTCAACTTATTGCCCCCAACAATCTGGGTCCTCATTTTACCTACCTTATAAAGGATGGAAGGCTGAGTCAACCTTGGGCCTAGTGGGGCTTGAACCTGCAGTAATTGCAAGCTGCTGCTGTTAATAACAGACTGTCTTACCAGTCTGAGCCACAGAGGCACCAAGACAAATTCCTTGTGTGTCCAATCACACTTGGCCAATAAAAATTCTATTCTATTCTATTCTATTCTATTTTACCTTATTGGAAGAAATGCCCATCTGGGTTCAGTTCCAAGTGGGGAGAAAGACACTGGAAACATGGAGACTGCTTGGAAAGATGGTTTAATGGTGGACCGGACCACATGGTTTTGAGGTCCTCGGCAAAAAAAGCACTTGGGAGAGAGAGAGGGAAGGAGGGAGGGAGTGGAGAGAGAGAGAGAGAGAGATTTATAACCTTTGTTGGGCTTTGAATTTGAGCTTGTGTTCTGATTGGTTGTCAGACTCCCATGGGGCCATACAGGAATAACTTTATAGGTTGTCTTTTGAGTCCCAGGCTTGGTTGAGCCTTGCTGGGTGATGCAGTCGCCCCAGGTGCCATGTGGTGAGTTCTGTTGCTAGATGGGTAGAGGGCTAATCCTATCTTTGTTGGATTTTGAGTGAGGGCATTTGCTTATGAATAGACCTAGCTATCTCTATCCCTTAAGTGCTGACATCTGCTGTGGGCTATTGAGGGTGGGTGCTATTTATAGTGAGTCTGCTTCCTGCCTAAAAAACATGTTTCTCCTTGTCTCATCCAGGGAAATATAATATTCTGCCTTTTTAATATTTCCTAGAATATTTCATTCTTCTAGGAGAGGGGTGGGTGCTAACTTCCTACAACCTATTAATCAGTATTCTGAAAATAGCTTAAAAAGGATATTCCAATGAACAATGCAGAACAATTTCAGGCTGCTGGAATAAATATATATTTTAGCTTTTCCCCACATCAAAAGGTGGGGAAAAGATTTTAAACACCTGTTGTCGCTTCCTGCTGATTACAGAGATACAGGCTGCAGGCGTCTTTCTTGGCAACAATAGGAAAATGTGCGATTTTGTTTTGTTTTACTTGAACCAAGGTTAGTCAGCAACCCTGATTTCCTGAGTCTTGAACTAAAAGTTTCAACCTGCTTATCTTTCTCTCTAAGCACCAGGGTTAGCTCTATATTGCCACCTGTTCTGCTATAGAAAACAAGAGGGGAAGTGTCAGGTGTGCCTCCGTTCAAAACTCAAGAAAGAAAACCCCCCAACTCCATGTTTATAGAGAAAGTTACTTTTACTGAGTATTTATTTTATTTATTTATTTATCAAACTTCTATACCGCCCTTCTCCCGAAGGACTCAGGGCGGTGTACAGCCTTCATTTAAAACAATTAATATACATATTAAAATAACCATTAAAAAGCTTATTCAATAAAAGGCCAAATTAAAACCGTCGATTGACCATAAAAATACCCAATAAAATTACCATTAAAAGTTTAAAATTTAAATTTAGAATTTAAAAAGTCAGGCCAGTCCTGCTTGTATAAATAAATAAGTTTTCAGTTCCCGGCGGAAGGTCCGAAGGTCAGGCAATTGGCGTAAACCGGGGGGAAGTTCGTTCCAGAGAGTAGGTGCTCCCACAGAGAAGGACCTTCCCCTGGGGGCCACCAGCCGACACTGCTTGGCGGACGGCACCCTGAGAAGACCCTCTCTGTGAGAACGTACGGGTCGGTGGGAGGCATGTGGAAACAGCAGGCGGTCCCGTAAGTATGAACTGAATGCAACCAAAGAAAAGCAAGGTCTGAGGCAATAGGCGCGAAAATTAAATATTGAAGGCAATCCCAAATCCTTCCCCACAAAGAACCCGGTTCAATGTCCAATCCACATCTCCCCAAGCTGTCATGTGGGGCTCTTCTTCAGATGGGCCCCATCTCTCTGGCATGCCGGAACCATTGACCTTGACAGCTATCAGTTCTTTTCACAGCTACTTGCCGTTTATTTATTTTTATTTATTTACATTTATATCCCGCCCTTCTCCGGAGACTCAGGGCGGGTTACAGTGTGTAAGGCAATAGTCTCATTCTATTTGTATATTTACAAAGTCAACTTATTGCCCCCCCAACAATCTGGGTCCTCATTTTACCTACCTTATAAAGGATGGAAAGCTGAGTCAACCTTGGACCTGGTGGGACTAGAGCCTGCAGTAATTGCAGGCAGCTGTGTTTTAATAACAGGCTTCTTACAGCCTGAGCCACACTGCGGCCCTTTGAAGCCTGTGAGAAGTTTCCTTCCTTTTTCTTGAGACGTCTCTACCGGTTTGCTTCCCCCCCACCATATACCAGCTAAACTTCCCCCCTCCCATTACAATGGCAGCCGATAGCAAAAGCAAGCATCATAGGCAGAAGTTGACAGGAAGTTGTGGAATGTAAACTAGAACAGGGCTCTCCAATCTTGGCCACTTTAAGACTTGTGGACTTCAACTCCCATAATTCCTCAGCCAGCGAACTCCCAGAATTGAAGTCCACAAGTCTTAAAGTTGCCACGGTTGGAGACCCCTGAACTAGAGCACCAAATGGTATAATCAGAGGTGGTATTCAGCTGGTTCGGACCGGTTCGGGCAAACCGGTAGCAGAGACCGCAGGTAGGCCCATCCGCCTACCCAAGCTCTATACTGTCCTATTTAGGCATGTTTTCAAAGCCGGGCGCATGCACAAAAGGCACATGAGCAAGCAAAGCACATCTGTGGAAGGCCGGGCAGATGTGCAGACGGCACACGCGTGAAGCGAGTAGGCGCAGCGAACCAGTGGTAAAAGTAAGTTAAACCCACCCCTGGGCATAATCATTATAAAGGGCAAGGAGTTAATTAAAGGCCCCATTCTGTGCAACAGACCAGATTCTGTTTATGACATACTTTGCGAGAATGGAGATATACAAAATATATGGGAAGAATCCTGCAGACATTTTACTGGAGTTATTTTTTTCATGTTTCTCTGCTGCCAGAGTCTTTTTCATAATCCCTTTTAGGGGGAATAAAATTACTGTATCTTTTTCTTCTGTTTAGGTAGATTTATACTTCCGAATGCCTCTGAAATAGGTCTGATAGGTGGAAGATTTCCTTCCTTTCTGCTCAGATAATTATTGACCTTTAATCAATCGCATTTTTCATCTGCCCACTTCAATTCTGTAAAAAGCTCCTGGCTAAGGTGAGATTAACTGCAAGCATCATAAACTTTGATGCAAAAGGCATACTTTTATTTACAGATTTATTTACAGGCGCCAAAGGTGGAGACCGTTTTGAGAAATGAAATAAAGAAAGCAAAATAAGCTTATAAATCAAGATGAGGATATGGAAGCAAGTGATTACTCAAGACCCACCAATTGAAAAAGAATGGAATGATTACTCCGATGATTGAAAAAGGCAAAAAAGAAAAAATTACATTTCAGTAGCTCTGCTTTAATGCGCTATAGAACAGAAAACAGAGCATCCACATTAGGGGTTTTTTTCCCCAGATCTACAAAACAAATTGCTACCCATCCATTTATATCCTATATTTTCCAGAAATATTTATGCTCCTAGATGAGACATTTTCAATATATTATTCCCGTTTGTTATACGTAATATAATGTAACAATTCAACAATCACAGTTCATTTTAAATGTCTCCTTTGAGTCAAGTTCAATCTCTGATAATTCTAAGAACAAATACAGGTACTTTAGCAATAACAGTTAGACTTATATACCACTTATTTTATTTATTTTTATTTATTTATTTTATTTTATTTTATTAGATTTTTATACCGCCCTTCTCCCGAAGGACTCAGGATGATGTACAGCCAAATAATAAGAACCCCACAACATACACATTAAAACAAAACTTAAAACCAAGCATATTACATAAACGGCCGAAATTTAAAACAATTTAAAACCCTAAAATACATAAAAAACCCAATTAAAATTTAATAAAACTTAGAGAGTGCTTTTACAGCCCTCTCTAAGTGGTTTACAGAGTCAGCCTATCGCCCCCAACAATTGGATCCTCATTTTTACCCACCTCGGAAGGATGGAAGGCTGAGTCAACCTTGAGCCTGGTAAGATTCAATCTGCCAAATTGCAGGCAGCTGGCAGGCAGCAGAAGTAGCCTGCATTACTGCACTCTAACCACTACGCCACCACAGCTCTTATTTAGCTGGAATTTAGCTGGAAATAATACAGAAGTAGATCATTATGGAGTTTTTCCAGGAAGTTTTTTGGAGTTCCTTCAGCTGTTTTATTCCTCAGTGGTCTCCTTAACCAAGCCCAGCCTTATTTAACTTCCAAACCCAAATAAAGTTAGCCAAATACCGCCATCCCCCGAAACATTAGATGTTTAATTAAGCATTAAAAATACAGCCATCCACATTAGATGATTCTTTTTTTTTTCATATTAGCTTTAATCTGCAGGTGCCTTTATTAAATGGCAAAGTGATTAAAGATTGCATAGGCAATCTTCATTTCCCCAAAGAAGTCCCAGGTTGATAACTTTAATGCTTCCCATAAGTTTGTATAAATAGACTGAGAAACCCAGTGATACTTCCTTCTGTAGGACAATTCCTGGGAGCAATACATTGTATTGCAGATACTCCCAGTGACTCCATGAGCTAGTAAGTTCTTCCATGGAAATAACTTGCAAAGATAAATGGAGTAAAAACAGTACAGTTGTATCAAAAATCACATTGATCAGACTAATATATAAACAGCAAATAAACATGTTACAACTCATTTTACTCTCCTACCTGTATGGTGCCATTTGATGTCATAGCTGGTCGTGTTAGCTGCACATATAACGTGGCCCTGTGAATTAGTGTCAAATCCCATCTAGTCACAACCATTAATCTATCTATAATCCTTTATTATTTTCAGGATTACGTTTACTCTAAAGCAAGGCTCTGGTTTTCCCAGTTGCAATGTCTGGCTGTGGAAGTTGGACCATAAGGAAGGCCGAGTGCCAAAGAATTGAGGCCTTTGAACGCTGGTGCTGGAGAAGACTCCTGCAAGTCCCTTGGACTGCAAGGCGATCCAACCGGTCAGTCCTAGAGGAGATCAACCCTGACTGCTCTTTAGAAGGCCAGATCCTGAAGATGAAACTGAAATACTTTGGCCACCTAATGAGAAAGAAGGACTCACTGGAGAAGAGCCTAATGCTGGGAACGATTGAGGGCAAAAGAAGAAGCAGGGGATACAGAGAATGAGGTGGCTGGATGGAGTCACTGAAGCAGTTGGCGTGGCTTGGTGGGCATGGCAGGGGAAGGATACTGTAAAATCTCCATTCCCTCCCCACTCCAGGGGAAGGTTACTGAAAAATCCTCATTTCCTCCCGATCAGCTGGGACTCGGGAGGCAGAGAATAGATGGGGGCGGGACCAGTCAGAGGTGGTATTTACCAGTTCTCCGAACTACTCAAAATTTCCGCTATCGGTTCTCTAGAACTGGTCAGAACCAGCTGAATACCACCTCTGGCCCTATCTAACAAAATGAAATTCAATGTAGAGAAAAGTAATGTCTTACACCTAGGCAAGAAAAACTAAAAGTAAGACATAGACTAGGTGAAACATGGCTTAATAGCAGTAACTGTGAGAGAGATCTTGGAGTCTTAGTAGACAATCAATTAAAACATGAGCCAGCAGTGTGTGGCAGCACCCAAAAAAGCCAATGCAATCATAAATTGTACTAACAGAGGGATACAATCAAGATCAAGTGCGGTACTAATACCACTCTATAAAGCCTTAGTAAGACCACACCTAGAGTACGGCATCCACACTATAAAAAAGAAGTTGAGACTCTAGAAAAAGTGCAGAGAACAGCAACCAAGATGATTAGGGGAGTGGGGGCTAAAACATATGAAGACCAATTGCAGGAACTGGGCATGGCTAGTCTAGTGAAGAGTAGGACCAGGAGTGACATGATAGCAGTGTTCCATTATTTGAGGGACTGTCACAGAGAGGAGAAGGTCAACCTATTTTCCAAAGCACCTGAAGGCCAGACAAGGAATAATGGATGGAAACTGATCAAGGAGTGATTCAACCTAGAAATAAGGAGAAATTTTCTGACACTGAGAACAATCAACCAATGGAACAGAAGTTGCCTTCAGAAGTTGTGGGAGCTTCATCACTGGAGGCTTTCAAGAAGAGACTTGACAGCCATCTGTCAGAAATGGCATAGGGTCTCCTGCTGAGCAGGGGGTTGGGACTAGATGACCTACAAGGTACCTTCCAACTTTGTTGTTATATTCTTTTATTTCACGATACCAGTTCTTTCTGAGGAAACACAGCTTCATCCTTATCCAAAGCTGGTATTCTGGTATTTGGTTTCTGAATCCACAGTCACTCTGTTTTGCTAGGCACTCAACCTGTTCCTCCTTATCTGGATTCTTATAGCCTTCAGTCATCAAGACAAGACTTCTATCAAATCTGCTGGATGGCCTAGAAGATATAAATAGGATAGGATAGGATAGGATAGGATAGGATAGTTGGAAGGGACCTTGGAAGTCTATTAGTCCAACCCCCTGCTTAGGCAGGAAACCCTACACCATTTCAGACAAATGGTTATCCAACATCCTCTTAAAAACTTTTTGAAGCCCTTAGCAAAGTAGTAGTAGAGGGAAAGCAAAATCTTTGAAACTCTAAGGCACAATATCTTTCCAGCCAGCCTTGGTCTCAGCTATATTACTATTTAACAGAGATATAAAGGTTTTCACGAGAAAATTCCCAGTTGCTATTTTATCAGCATTTAAGCATTCAGGCTAAAATGTGGAGAGCACATGAAGTCCCAAGAAGGAATACAGGAACATAGATAAAAGATTAGGGACTGAGACCTCACTCTCTTTGCTGTACTGTGCTGTTGTTTCTGTGATTGATTTTTACCAGGTTTATTTATACATTAATAAAAGTCTCCTTCCCCAGCTTTTCTGCTAAGATACTACTGCTGTTTTGTAGCCTGCTGAACATATTTCCTTTCTTCTAAGATGAAACGTAAATTCTGTTGGTCTTAACCACTTTAGAATAAATAAAACCCTTGTGACTACATCCAGGTTATGGAGCAAAACAACATACTTTCATATTTTTCAAATCAATTTCTGATATTCTTTCTTCCTTTGTGAGGTGAACCGTTGTGGACGCCAAGAATCATTTTCAAATTCTGAAGCTGAAAACAATAAACAGGCCTTTCCAAAAGTTGGTTCTCTCAATCAAAATCTTTTTAAAAACCCAAGATTTAAATGGACAATATTCACTGTAGCTCTTTAAAAACCAAGGAAGTGAACTATTAATTTATTTTTAAAAAAAATAAAAGATGTGGAGACTCTAGAAAATGTGCAGAGAAAAGCAACAGAGATGATTAGGGGACTGGAGGCTAAAATATATGAAGAATGGCTGCAGGAACTGCGTATGTCTACTTTAATGAAAAGAAGGGCTAGGGGAGACATGATAGCAGTGTTCCAATATCTCAGGGGTTGCCACAAAGAACAGGGAGTCAAGCTATTCTCCAAAGCACCTGAGAGTAGGATAAGAAGCAATTGGTGGAAACTAATCAAGGAGAGAAGCAACTTAGAACTAAGGAGAAATTTCCTGACAGTTAGAACAATTAATCAGTGGAACAACTTGCCTCCAGAAGTTGTGAATCCTCCAACACTGGAAGTTTTTAAGAAGATGTTGGAAACCATTTGTCTGAAGAGGTGAAGAGTTTCCTGCCTAAGCAGGGGGTTGGACTAGAAGACCTCCAAGGTCCCTTCCAACTCTGTTATTTAAAAAAAAAAACATTTTTACTACCAGTTCTGTGGGTGTGAGTTGGTGGGTGTGGCATGGCTTGGTAGGTGTGGCTTGGTGGGCGTGGCAAGGGAATGTGGCTTAAAATTCATCATTTCTTTGTTCTTTTTTTTTAAAAAGTGGTGTTTATGGACTTGTGGGGGAAAAAATTGCAACATAATTTGTAGCATTTCAAGAGTTGCCCAAATATGTCAAGTTCACATATAGCCTAGAAATTGAACATCTCTAGGCTATATGTGAACTCAGCATCTGCCCTGTAATTACTATGGAGCAAGAGTCCTGTTGGGAAATTCAGAAAATGGCTATATTTTGTTAACTTGCCAAACTCTGCTATAGGTCAATTTGGTAAGATTGCATTCACATCCCAAAGGAGAAATCAAGGCATAAAAATCTACTAAGGTATACCCGGGGTGGGATGCTGGGGGTTTGTAAGGGTTCTAGAAGAACCTCTAGCTAAGATTCTGTGCAATTCGGAGAACCCCCAAATCCCATTCCTGGATGGCCCCACCCACCCTGCCCCACCCCTCCCAGGAGTCCCCACGTGGCCCATTATGGATGCAGGCAAGTGCAGGGCATGGCAGAGGCTCAGGGAGGGTGAAAAATGGGATTACCGAAAGTTCAGGAAAGCCAGAAACAGGCCTGTTTCCAGGCTCCAGAGGATCTCCAGAGCCTGGGGAGACTGTTGTTGTTGTTTTTTATTATTATTTGAATTTATATCCCGCCCTTCTCCGAAGACTCAGGGTGATTTACACTATGTTAAGCAATAGTCTTCATCCATTTGTATATTATATACAAAGTCAACTTTTATTGCCCCCAATAATCTGGGTCCTCATTTTACCTACCTTATAAAGGATGGAAGGCTGAGTCAACCTTGGGCCTGGTGGGACTTGAACTTGCAGTAATTGCAAGCAGCTGTGTTAATAACAGACTGCTTAGTCTGTTGAGCCACCAGAGGCCCTGTTTTTGCCCTCCCTGAGGCTTAAGGAAAGCCTCCGGAGCCCAGGGAGGGCAAACCCCTCTCCCCCGCCGTGGTACAGGAAGCCAACTAGGCCACACCCACCATAGCCACGCCCACCAAGTGACCAGGCAGAGAACCCCTTGCTAAAATTTTTGAAGCTCACCCCTGAGTATGCCCGAACTCTGGAGGAGACTTAATTCTCCACTATGTGAAGAAGATATTTTAGATTCAGCCTCTTATAACTACTAGTAGAACAGAAGTCGGAAAATCTGAGGAGCAGGGCTGCAAAAAATGGTGAGATCCAGCACATCTGTGAACAACATCTATGATATTCTGCTATTGTATGCTGTCATGGTATCTTTGTTTATCTTCTTTTAAATATTTCCCCCATTTTGACTTTGGGTACATGGGGACAGTTATAGTCACCATGGTAGCGATTCCATAAATAGGCAACTTGCCATGGGAGACGTTTTGGGGGAATGTCCCTAACATGTTTTGCAAAAAAGATGGCCGAACAAAACCAAAGTTTAAGAACATTTCAGGGACGGGTCAGCATCGTATGCTGGTGAGCCACAGTCATCTCGAAGGCCAATCTGTCCTAGGAGCTGTTTTAGAATAGAATAGAATAGAATTTTTTATTGGCCAAGTGTGATTGGACACACAAGGAATTTGTCTTGGTGCATATGCTCTCAGTGTGCATAAAAGAAAAGATACGTTCATCAAGCTACAACATTTACAACACAATTGATGGTCAGTATATCAATATAAATCATAAGGATTGTCACCAACAAGTTACAGTCATACAGTCATAAGTGGAAAGAGATTGGTGATGGGAACTATGAGAAGATTAATAGTAGCGCAGATTCAATAAATAGTTTGACAGTGTTGATGGAATTATTTGTTTAGCAGAGTGATGGCCTTCGGGAAAAAACTGTTCTTGTGTCTAGTTGTTCTGGTGTGCAGTGCTCTATAGCGTCGTTTTGAGGGTAGGAGTTGAAACAGTTTATATCCAGGATGCGAGGGGTCTGTAAATATTTTCACTGCCCTTTTCTTGATTCGTGCGGTATACAGGTCCTCAATGGAAGGCAGGTTGGTAGCAATTATTTTTTCTGCAGTTCTAATTATCCTCTGAAGTCTGTGTCTTTCTTGTTGGGTTGCAGAACCGAACCAGACAGTTATAGAGGTGCAAATGACAGACTCAATAATTCCTCTGTAGAACTGAATCAGCAGCTCCTTGGGCAGTTTGAGCTTACTGAGTTGGCGCAGAAAGAACGTTCTTTGTTGTCCTTTTTTAATGATGTTTTTGATGTTAGCTGTCCATTTTAGATCTTGTGATATGATAGAACCTAGAAATTTAAAGGTTTCTACTGTTGATACTGTGTTGTCTAGTATTGTGATTCAAAATTGAAATCTGAACACGTTGTGTAATGTAAATAGGGGGGGAAAATGCTTCTAAAATACCTTCATTTGCTATTACAGCAGTTGACAAAGCTACAGCAACTTTTATGTGGAGGGGCTTTTTTTAGAAAACCGCTGAAATGTAAACCTATGAAAAGTACTTAACAAGAATTTAAGTCATTAAGAACTTGCAGTTGGCAGCTTGTGAGAATGGAAAGCTTACAGACCTCTGCTTTTGGTATTTCGTAGTGAAATTAAAGTATGTTCATTTTCCGGTGACAAATTGCAGCATTTAGTGGGTTTTGTTGTTGTTTTTTTTGGTCCCAGAGCAGTGTCTCATTTATTGCTGTTTCATTGTCTCTGAATGTAGAAAAACTTTAAAAAAAACATATTCCATTTCCAGCAACTAGGCCTAGGTCTGTGATGGCAAACCTGTGGCACGCGTGTCAGAGGTGGCACACAGAGCCGTCTCTGCTGGCACACACGCCATCGCCCCAGGTCAGATCTCCATGGCGTTTCTTTCGTGACCTTCTGTTTCCCTACAAACGACGAAAGAGAAGCTCATGAAAGAAAAAGATCTCACCTCTTGCTGCACTGCTGGTATTGGGATGCCACGCCTTCCTCCTATTGTGGCTCCGGCCGCCAAGCCGGCCCCCGAGCCTGCCCTCATGGAGGAGAGTGACTCGGAGAGTGAGGGAGAGGAGCCAACAGGGCCTCCCTCGCCAGGACCTTCCTCGCTGGCACCGCCCCAAGTTCCAGCTGCAGGCCAGGAGGAGGAGCTGACAAGGCCTCTCTCCCCCGACCCCTCCTCCTCCACCCTGGCAACGCCCCAAGTGCCAGCTGCTGAGGATCAATCTTGGCTCGATCCGAGACAGCGATGCCGAGATAAGTGTGCGCAGCAGAGGAAGAGGTGTGGCAGGCCCAGGGAGTGCTGAGTCATGGAGCCACACCCCACAGGGGATAAAAGCAGGTGGAATTGCTTCATAGGCCCTTGTGTCAGACAAAGCTACAAGCTACTAGCTCTTGGACTGCTTCATGTGAGCTACTGACAGCTTTTGGACTGAAGGTTGGGATTTCTTCGTGAGTAACTGTTTGATCATCCTGCAGACTCCTGGTTGCCCTGGCAACAGTCCGTCAGCATGCTGCTACTTGATAGAGACTTGGCAGGCACGTAACAAAACGTTGCCAAAACTTTTCACTGCCAAACAAAACCCAGCCAAGTGTAAATAAATTGCTGGCAGATGGCCCTCGGCTGGCGTGCTTTCTTAGGGGAGGTGGGGGGGGCAGAACACCGCTGGCCAGGTGGTCTTCGGGTCTCTGCGGCGCATGCACACATACATGTCCGTACATGGGCACATTTCTGCATTTGCGCGCACGCATACACCTTTCGGTTGCATGCACACAGTTTGGGCACTCGGTGTCTAAAAGGTTTGCTAGCATTGCCCTAGGTAATTCAGAAGAATCTTGACAAACTTGAGCATTGGTTCTATCCAACAAGATGCAGTTCAGTGGTGTGAAATGCAAGGTCCTGTCCTGCTCGCACAAGCTCACACCTCCAGGAGTGAAGTCTTTATTGAGACTTTGTCAATCTCAGGTAGAATTCCCCAGTATTCACCCAGCACAGGAACCAATACAAACCCAATGAGTCCAATTCTCAAGTTTGGAAACACATAAAGTTCCCCCACCAAGTTCAAAATCAGAACAAGTTCATGGTCCAAGCCCAATTCATCAAAGCCAAAATCTGAAACCACCATTCCAGAAGCAAAGTCCCAAGTCCAAGAAGCAGAGTCCAACTCCAGCAGCAGAATCAACATTTTAATTTATGCAAAGAATAACAACAGCTGAACCAGGGATGAAATGCTACCGTTTTGCCCGAACCGATAGTAAAAAATGTTACTGGTTCGCCAAACCAGTAGTAAAAAAAAAAAAGTTCCGAAGATCAGCTGAGCGATGTGCGGTCGTCAGACTTTTTTTGTTTTACTTTTTAAAGCATTTTTAACTACCAGTTCTGGAGAACCGGTAGTAAAAAAATGCTTTAAATGTATTTTTATAAAAAAGGTCCAATGATCCACGTTGCTCAGCTGATCTTCAGAACTTTTAAAGCATTTTTTACTACCGGTTCTCCAGAACTGGTAGTTAAAAATGCTTTTAAAAAGTTTTTTTTTAAAGTTTCCAACCGGTTCTGGAGAACCGGTAGTAAAAAATGCTTTTAAAAGGTATTTATTTATTTATTTATTTATTTATTTATTTATTTATTTATTTATTATATTTGTATACCGCCCTTCTCCTGAAGGACTCAGGGTGGTTCACAGCCAATAAAAACAAAATACATATAATACAAATTAAAAACAGTATAAAAAACTAATTTGATGAATGGCCTAAAATTTTTTAAATATAATTAAAACCCCATTTAGAACCCCCAATTTAAAACCCTGATTTAAAACTATGTTCAAGCTAGTCCTGCACGTCGAAACAGCAACGTCTTCAGCTCGCGGCGGAAGGTCCGGAGGTCGGGGAGTTGACGAAGCCCCGGAGGCAGCTCATTCCAGAGGGCAGGAGCCCCCACAGAGAAGGCCCTCCCCCTGGAGGTCGCCAGCCAACATTGTTTGGCTGACGGTATCCGGAGGAGGCCCTCTCTGTGACAGCGCACTGGTCGGTGAGAGGCTACTGGTGGCAGTAGGCGGTCCCATAAGTACCCCGGTCCTAAGCCATGGAGCGCTTTAAAGGTGATGACAAGTACCTTGAATTGGACCCGGAAGACCATCGGGAGCCAGTGCAGACTGCGCAGGAGAGGTGTCACACGGGAGCCACCTTTAAAAGGTTCCTGAACTCACGCACCACAGCTGATTCCCCCCCCCTCGCTGCTTACTTACTTTCCCAAGCCTCTTTTTGATGCATACTGTGCATGCGCGTGTGGAGCACATTTGGTGCACACTGCGCATGCACATGCGCAGCGCACATTTGGCACACAGTGTGCATGTGCAGCCAGTGAACTGGTGGCAAACCGGTTCAAATTTCACCACTGGGCTGAACCAATGCATAACAAAGAAGCAGGTAAGTTGTTCGCAATGCCATTTTACTTCACATGCTGGGCTAAATAGCCACTGGCCTGGGCAGCTCATCAGAAGGGGCAAGGCTGCCACCTCGCAAGTAGCCTCACTGACTTCTGTTGTGCCTAGCCTGCATGGAATTCACTAGGCAAACTGCTGGGAGTAGCACATTCTTTTCAATGTGAATTCTCCATTGTGTGCCATCTTATTCTATTGTAATCTCTTCAGCCTTTGCTCGGCAAGGGGTTGTTTTGACCCAGGCCCAAGTAGGTAGTAGTAAACTCAGTCAGTTCAAAAACAAACAAACTTTATTAGAACAGCTGAGAATTAACTCATTCTCAGTATAGTCCAAACTAAATCAAAGCAAATTCTTCATAACACAATTCTTCAGTCTTATTACAAACCTTGCCCTTGGTGTAATTAGGCAAACTGCCAAAGGCTTTTCTTGGCAAAAGTTCAAAAGCAGAAGACGCCGTCAAGAAATAAATGCAGCAAGACAAGGTTATGAACATTGTTTTCCGGCAAAGAGCCCAAATGCCATTGCTGGTCTTTTAAGCCTTGCAGGAGGAGCCAATCATCTCTTGGCCCTACTCCCGAGTCGTCCTCTTTGCTTTAGCTGCTCTTGCATTCTGGCAGCTCTTCTCATGCATGCATTAGGAACAGGCTCCTCCTGTTCCTCTGCCTCACTACTGTCAGCCTCTGGAGCCTCCGGAGTCTGCACATCATTCCCAGATGGCCCTGGCCCCACCTCAGCCTCCGATGCAGAGCCCTCATCTGGGCCTTCCCCAGCCTCCAGGACTGGCCCATGTTCTTCCTCAGCCTCATCACTGTCCGACTCCGTTGCCAGCTCCATAGGTTGCTGGCGGACCACAACAGGAGTAGGGAAAACAAACAGATCAGGAAGAGATTGCCAAAAGAGGAAGTAATTCAGCTAAGCACACAAATAATCTGAAAGTTCAGACCAAAATATAAAGTCAGTGCAAACAATTGTAAATAAATACAGTCTCGCCGTCTTTCCAGCAGCCAGGAACAATTACACAACACTAAAGGTCTAATCATAGCCATTTTCAGCTCCGGCTGATCTGGATCGCAAAAGTGCTCAAAGTGTAGGGCTTGGAGTCTAGGGAACCCCAAATAAAATCCTGGGCAACAGACTAAGTTAGGAAATAACTTAAAAATAAAAGAGACAAGAAGGTCACGGCAAGCCATTCTTGCCAAGAAAACAACACAAATTGGAGACATAACATTTTTTGTAATATTCTAAAGCTGAAGTATGCAGCATCCTACAAGTAAATGTAAGCAATGTACAAATTCTCAAAGAGCCGCCAGTTCAGCCACATGTAATATATCTAGAGTGGAACATCCTTCATCTCAAGGTGATTCCTGCTGTAGAAAGTTAGCACTCACCCCTCCTAGAAGAATGAAATATTTTAGGAAATGTTAAAAAGATAAGATAAAATATTTCCCCTAAAAAAGAAGTAAAAACCTTAAAGGAAACAGAAACCCAGAAACCCAGCTCCCTGCCCCCAGCAGATATTTTGGTGCACATTAAGAAAGACTGGGCCAGTAGCCTCTCACCGACCAGTGCGCTGTCACAGAGAGGGCCTCCTCCGGATACCGTCAGCCAAACAATGTCGGCTGGCGACCTCCAGGGGGAGGGCCTTCTCTGTGGGGGCTCCTGCCCTCTGGAATGAGCTGCCTCCGGGGCTTCGTCAACTCCCCGACCTCCGGACCTTCCGCCGCGAGCTGAAGACATTGCTGTTTCGACGTGCAGGACTAGCTTGAACATAGTTTTAAATCAGGGTTTTAAATTGAAAAGACTGGGCCAGCCTATCTACAAGACAAAAGCTGCAGGGTGATGGGATTAAGACATGACCCCTCAGGACATAATAGGATTAGTCCTCTACCCATCTAGCAGGGTTCACTGCATTTCAAAATTTCCTAAGGACATTATATCACCCAGCAACGTTCAACTAAACTTATCTCAGGCAACCTTAATTATGACCCCTGCATAGCCCCATGGGAGTCTGACAGCAGCCAATAGAATATATATTCTTGCACAGTAACAGGAAGCTAATTGCCTTATACACTGTAAGCCGCCCTGAGTCTTCGGAGAACGGCGGGGTATAAATGTAAACAAACAAACAAACAAAAAAAGCTCAAGTTCAAAGCCCAAGAGAAGGTATAATACCTCTCACTCTCCACTCCATGTGATCAGCTGCCCAGCACCTCAAACCCATGTGGTCTTGTCCATCAATAAACCATCTTTCCAAACAGCCTCCATGTTTCCAGTGTCTTTCTCCCCACTTGGAACTGAACCAGATGGATATTTTTTCCAACCCTGCCTTAGCTCACAGCTTGCATGCTGAAGGAACTGTTTCTTTTTTAAAAAAATATTTTGATTAAACATTTTTTTAAAACAAAAATAAATTTTAACAATTTTTTCTCTTCAACAGTTTTGCGTCGGTAACCAATACTTATGCATTTTTTCTCCATAATCCTAATGTATCTTTTATACATATATTTCTAATATTAATTATTTTATTTACATATATACATAGACATAAATGTGTACACAATTTCCTTTCAATAATTTTTCTTTCCTCCTATTTGTTCTTATATTTCTACTCCTATTTCAACCATTATTTAATTTTTTTTCTTTTGCCTCCAACCATTTATACCATTTCTCCCGTACTAGGTAATATTCTGTTTCCTCTTTTTCTTGTATCTCCTCTGAAGGAGCTGTTCCTATTCCAACCAAAAATATACCCTGCTTCCCCTAAAATAAGCCCTCCCCAAAAATATTAAACCGCATGCGCACCTCTGATTAGGGTTAGGGAGACAGAGCTGGAAATCAGGTAAGATGGCAAGAGGAGCCCCGTCTTGCTCCACACACCCCAAAATAATAAAACCTCCCCGAAAATAAGGCCAAGTGCCAGTAGTGGGATTCAAATAATTTAGCAACCGATTCTCTGCCCTAATTAATTCTTCCAACAACCAGTTCACCAAATTGCTCAGAAAGTTAACAACCGGTTCTCCCGAAGCGGTGCAAACTGGCTGAATCGCACCATTGCCAAGCGCTTATTTCAGGGTTCAAAAAATATAAGACAGGGTCTTATTTTCAGGGAAATACGGTATATGCATAGAATCACACTGATAGTAATCAACAAGTTTCCAACAGCGCATCAGTTGCTAGATAACGTGCTTAATACACTCAGGTTTGCTCTTAAGGCGTCCACATATTACCATATTCAAAATCTCTCCTCTGTCCTTGAAGTGCAATTATTTAAATGGATTAAAGTGCCTTAACTTGGTCCTGAAAAGCTACATGAAGTTGGACCTAGTCAATACTTGAATGCAGGTCATCAGAATCACCAGGGCAGGAGGCTAGTCTAGAAAATCAGAAAAAAACATCCCAGAAAAAGCGTAGCAAACCATTTCAGTATTGTCAGCAGCAATCCAGTTCAATGTGAAAGTAACTGAAAGGAGCATCATCTATTCTACAGCCCACCAAATTGTTTTCTTTGTGGTGTAGAATTGCCTGCTGTAGTCTGTTCCGTTTCTATTCTTCCTGCCATTATGAACAAAAAAGCTAGATTAGAATAATCCAAGCCCCTCCTTTGCAGATTCTCCTGCTGTGGAAAGTTGTGTTGATTGATTGACGGATGACAGAAGTGATAGATGGAGAGACAGAGTGTGTGTGTGTGAGAGAGAGAGAGAGAGAGAGAAAGAGAGAGAGAGAGAGAGAGATGACAATGTACATTTTTGCCACTGATATACATCTCTCTACTTGTCTGCCTTTCATCCCATTTTGCCAGTTAACTATTCTAAAGTTTTGCTGATGTTTAATAAATAAAGATTTATTAATGCATTTTTGGGGGGGGGGACATTAAGTGGTGTGTGTTAGATTCGGGCAATAACGAGGCAGGAGACCAGGATAGTGACAACAGCTCTTTACTATATGGTGAACCCAGCAACCAGTGCTGGAAAAACCTCTCTTTATATACAGTTTAGCCGGAGGCTTCAACCAATCAGCAACGTGCTATTTTCCCGCCAAAACTTTTAAAGATACATTACACTCCTTCCCTCCCAGAAAACACTTTACCAATATTTGCATAAAATTAGCATCTTATTTTTCTACGTAATCACGTAGGTAGACTGGGCGTCTCCTGACTCTTTCGGACCTGCGCAATTCACTTTCTGGGAGTGAGTCGAGCTGACCGGAGGGACTGTTTGTTCCTCTCAGCTCCTCCTCTAGGCCATCCGGCCTTGGATTATTTGCAGAGTCGCCCTGCTGTTTTCAGGAGGAACCAGTTGGCGTCGCTGGACCTCCTGGAACTCAGATAAGTCCCGCGTTTGCCACGGGTTTGAGTCAGTTGTGGATTCATTCGTTGGGTAGTCAGGGCCTGTTTCGTCTGTTTCTGATTTACCGGTTATGCGTTTCCTTATCTGGTCTATGTGGCGCTTCCATACCCGGCCATCCTCTATCTCTACTAGATATGATTTTGGTCCTGTTATCTCTAGGATTTTTCCTGTTACCCAGGTCGGACCCTCGCTGTAGTTGTGTGCCCACACTAGGTCGCCTACTGCCATCCCTCTTGTTTTACCCTGTACCCCTTTGTAACCGTCTGGTGTGTAGTTTGGGTTTAAATGGTCTAGTGGGCACCTGAGCTTCCGACCCATTAATAGCTCTGCCGGGCTTCTGCCAGTTGTGACACAGGGGGTTCTGTGTTGGACGGCGAGGAAGATATCGATTTTTGTTTGCCAGTCGCCTGGCCTGATTCTGGACAATGCTTCCTTTGCGCTCCGAACGGAACGTTCTGCAAGGCCATTCGTCGCAGGGTGGAAAGGCGCCGAGAGGACATGCCGGATGCCCTCTTCTGCCAAATATCCTTCAAACTGGGTTGCCGTGAATTGCGGGCCATTATCAGAGAGTAACGTGTCGGGCAGCCCGTGCGTTACGAATAGGTGCCGTAGGACTGAAATCACGGCCTCGGCTGTCATGGATCTCATGAGAATGATTTCCAGCCATTTGGAGTAGGCATCGACTACTACCAGAAAGGTTTGGCCGTGAAAGGGGCCGGCAAAATCGATATGGATCCTAGACCAGGGGCCCTGGGGTCTCTCCCATTCCCGAATCGGGGCCGTTGGGGGTAGCAGTCTGGACTCCTGGCAGGCCTGGTATTTCCCTACCCTTTCAGCAATTTCCGAGTCCATTAGGGGCCACCACACATAGCTTCTCGCTAGACTCTTCATTCTCACGATCCCTGGGTGACCTTCGTGAAGGAGATCCAATACCTTTTCCCTCAATTTCTCCGGGATCACCACTCGATCCCCCCATAGCAGGCACCCCCCTTGAGCTGAAAGTTCCCCACGTTTTTTTACAAACTCTTTAAAACGCTCGCCCGGCGCAGCGGGCCAACCTCTTTGTACCCAACCAATTACAGTTCTTATTGTAATGTCCTTATACGAAGCCCGAGCCACCTCTTTGGATGTGACTGGGCCAGAGTCCAAAGAGTCAATTAGCAGAACTGGTATCCCCGGAGTGGGGTCTTCGATAGTCTCTGGTAACGGGCATCTGCTCAGGGCGTCTGCATGCCCTAATTCCTTTCCGGGCTGGTGTAGTAATTTGTAAGAATACGCTGCCAGGAAGATAGTCCATCGGGTCAGTCTGGGCGAAAGTGCCACGGGCGTCGGGCGGTCGCCTGCCAACAGGCCTAGCAAGGGTCTATGGTCCGTGATGATTTCGAAATCACGACCGAATACATATTCATGGAATTTCTTTACTCCGGAGACTATAGCCAAGGCTTCCTTATCAAGCTGGCTATAATTCCTTTCAGCTGATGACATGGTTCGGGAGTAGTATGCAATAGGGGCTTCTGTGCCATTTGGCAACCTGTGGCTGAGCACAGCCCCCACCCCATAGGGAGATGCATCGCAGCTTAACACTAATGGCAGCGTGCCATTGTATTGGATAAGGAGGCTATCACTCGATAGGAGATTCTTTACCCCTTCGAATGCCCTAGCTTCCGCCTTTCCCCAAGACCATGCAGCCGTCTTTGCTAGTAATTTATGCAGCGGCTCGGCTACTGTTGCCTTATTCCTTAAGAATACCGCGTAGAAGTTGACCAGACCTAAGAATGCCTGTAACTCCGTTTTGTTCTTTGGAACCGGGGCCTTCCTGATGGCCCGTACCTTGCTCTCAGTGGGGTGAATCCCTTCCCTGTCTATCCGGTAGCCCAGGAATTCCACAGACTCAACCCCGATCTGGCATTTGTTCAGTTTAACTGTGAGACCGGCAGACCGGAAAATGCCCAAAACCTTTCGCAGTCTTACCCCTAATTCCTCTAGATTCTCGGCGGATACCAGTACATCGTCAAAGTACGGTACCACCCCTGGTAGTCCCTGCAATAACCGCTCCATTAGATTCTGAAATAATCCTGGAGCCACACTAACCCCAAACTGTAACCGGGTACACTTGAAAGCCCCTCTGTGAGTCACAATTGTCTGCGCTTCGGCTGTGTTGCTATCTACCGGCAGCTGTTGATAGGCTTGGGCCAAGTCTAGCTTGGCAAAAACTTGCCCTTGCCCCATTGAGTGCAGTAAGTGCTGTACCACCGGAACGGGGTAAGCACTCTTTTGCAACGCTTTGTTAAGCGTTGCCTTGTAGTCAGCGCAAATCCGGACTGACCCGTCCGGTTTGACTGGGGTGACTATAGGGGTCTCCCACTTAGCATGGTCAACTGGTACTAGAATTCCCTGGTTTACTAGCTTGTCCAGCTCCCGGTCAATCCTGGGCTTTAGGGCGAACGGGACCCTCCTAGCCTTTAGACGGATAGGGGCAACTTGGGGGTCTAGGTTAAAAGAGATAGGGGTCCCCGTGTACTTGCCCAGGCAGTCTCTGAAAACGTCCCCAAATTCTTTCACGAGTGCGTCTTTGAGGTCGACTTCGTTTCTGAAGATTCCAGTCACTCCCATGCCCAATGCTCGGAACCAGTCCAGTCCCAACAAGCTTGGCAGGGTCCCATCGACTATGGTGATGGGCAGGGTTTTCTTGTAGTGTCCATACTCGACGTGGACGGACGTTACCCCTCGAACAGGGATGCGATTTCCTTGGTAGTCTTGTACCTTTAATTTCTGTGGTTGCAGCTTGCGCTTTGCGATGGCGGGTAAGGCTCTCACGAGATTGTCCCAGGACATGATCGTGATCGCTGAGCCGGTGTCCACCTCCAATCGGCACGGCACCCCCTCAATCTTTGCCTTTGTAAAGATTTTCTTCTCTAGGCGTGTTGATGCGTGACCCACTCTCACGACAGTCTGATTCAACTTCGCGCCTTTTTTAAACTGACCACTCGCGGGCCGCTTTCGCGTTCCCCGCGCTCTGATTGGCCGGTTTGAATTTTTGGCGGGAAGGTTGGGGTGCTCGACAGGCCTGTGCTAGGTGCCCCTTCCTTTCGCACCGCCGACACACCGCATCCTTAAATTTGCATTGTTGTCGTTGGTGTTGCCCTCCGCAACTTGCACAGTCACCCCGGTCTTCTTTCTCCGGCCTCCCGGTGTGGAAGACTCCTTCCTCTTCCTCACCGTCCGACTCAGCCTGGATCTCCTCGTTGTGGATCGGGGTTGATTTCGCACCAGCCGTTGGTGCGAGCGGCTTTTGTAGGGTTTCCGCCGCTTGGGTAGACATCTCGTGAGCCCTGGCTTCGTCCAAGGCGTTTGCCAGCGTTAGGTTGCTTTTAGACAGCAGCCGCCTCCGCAAACGGATGTCCCTGACCCCGCGGATGAGTTGCTCCAGCAATGCCTCATCCAAGTCTCGGTACTCGCAATGTTTTGAGGCTTTCCTCAGGGCGGCCATGTATGCGCTGATGGACTCACCCTCTTGCTGTCTGCGCCCCGACCGAACCGTTGCACATACTTGACGGCGCCGGTGCATAATGGGCTTTCAATAAAGTCTGCAGAGTTTGCCACGGTACCGACTGTACCGGCGTTGGCTCGCCAGGATTCTGCGGTGTCGAAAACGTCTGGACCGCAGTGGCTCAGGAAATACGCTCGTTTCCTGTTGTCTGAAACTCCTTGAAGTTCGTTCGCCTCGAGGAAACACTCGAAACGAGCCATGTATGACCCCCATTTTTCCTTAGCTGGGTCGAATGGCGCTGGCGGTGTGTAGCCGGACATCGCTGCTTTCCGCCCCTTGTTTGCTGGGTTCGCGTCTTCCTGGTGAGTTCAGCTCTTTTCCTGGCGCTCTTAGCCTCGAGATCCCACCTTCGTCGCCAGTGTTAGATTCGGGCAATAACGAGGCAGGAGACCAGGATAGTGACAACAGCTCTTTACTATATGGTGAACCCAGCAACCAGTGCTGGAAAAACCTCTCTTTATATACAGTTTAGCCGGAGGCTTCAACCAATCAGCAACGTGCTATTTTCCCGCCAAAACTTTTAAAGATACATTACAGTGTGCATGCTTGCTCTGATCTGGATATAGAATACAGAATAATAGAGTTGGAAGGAATAGACTGGGAGTGTGCTGCATGCAAATGAGTTTGGAAATTATCCTCAATAATTTCCAATGTGAAATAAGTCCTTTCGCCAACTCCCACTTTCTTCAAAGTCCTATTCCTCAATCAAAACTAGGTATGCTTAATTGCTACATACGTCAATGTCTCTGTAACAAAACATATTCGTTAGCATTCCGAAAACTGCCAGAGTCTATTCTCCCAATAAAACATCACACAAAATATGAATAGCCTGCTCTGCACTAAAGGTATAATTAGCTGGCTTCTAGGCCACCATCTTGCCTTTCATTGATACCCGGTGTGTGAGAGATGGATGCTCCAGAAGAATTTGGGAGGTGGAATCAGAAGGGATTTAGTCCTAATAAAAAACTTCAACCTTAGCCAAATGGATTCCATTATAAAGATGCAAAATTAGGGGAAACAACACAGAATAGATGATTTTAAGAGTTGCTATGCTTACACCTGGGCAAAGCCACAATTTGGGTGTGGTGGAATTGAACAGGGTGCTTAAAAACAGATGTGATAGTTAACACATTAAACCCTATATGTTAGGTTTTTACGAAAATAGCATTTCTATATGCATGTGTAAATATAATCTAGATATTTTTACAGTCCAAGGCAATAAATGACCTGTATATAATACAGTGCCAAAAAAAGTATCTTAGAATTACAAGAAGATCCTAAAGCAAACAGCAGCTAATGATTAATAATATGAGGGAGGAACCAGAAGGTTTCCAATAGCTATTGATAAGACTTTTGCAATCTTCTTAGAGGTTGTGGAAAAGTAGTCACCCAGGAGAATGGTAACAGCCTCCTAGTCACAATGGCAATTAGAGTTAATAATTGAGAGTATTAAATACTCTCAATTAATAGCTGGTCATCAATACCCCAATCTATCTATCTATCTATCTATCTATCTATCTATCTATCTATCTATCTATCTATCTATCTATCTATCTATCTAAATGGATGTGTGTGTGTGTGTGTGTGTGTGTGTGTGTGTGTGTGTGTGTGTGTGTGTGTGTGTGGGTTCCAGCCTAACTCTGGAATGCCTCAAGCAATTTCAACCAAACTTGGTACACAGATGTCTTACTCTCTGGAAAGAAATACTGTGGGGGTAAGACACCCCTAACACCCTTTGGGGTGTGTGTTCTGTTAAGATACAGCCTGTTGTGCCTTAAAATGGCTTAGGACCGGGATACCTTCGAGACCGCCTTCTGCCACCGACTGCCTCCCAACGACCCGTGCGCTCCCACAGAGTGGGCCTCCTCAGGGTGCCGTCGACCAAACAATGTAGGTTGGCGACCCCCAGGGGGAGGGACTTCTCTGTGGCGGCACCAGCCCTGTGGAACGAGCTTCCTCCGGGATTACGACAACTCCCCGACCTCCGGACCTTCAGATGTGAACTGAAGACTTTATTATTTCAGCGCGCTGGACTAGCCTAAAAATAAAATGTTTTAACTAAATTTTAAGGGTTTTTTAATGGGTTTTTATCATTTTTAGTGATTTGGCCATGATAGTATTTAGTTTTAATTGGGTTTTAATGCTTATTTATTATATTGTTTTTAATATGCCTGTGAACCGCCCTGAGTCCTACGGGAGATGGTGCGGTATAAAAGTATGATTAATAAATAAATAAATAAAAAATAAATAAAATGGTTTCTACTGGACTGCCTTAAAATGGATTCTACTATACAGCATGGTGGAGTTGCCATGGTAACAGCTTCACAGTAGTCCACAAGGGGGCTCCCTCTGGTAAGGGGGAAAATCCAACATTAGAAATTACAGTTGGTCCAGACATTTTCAACAAGACTTTGATTATTCTTGAGGACAAATGTATGGCCATGATCAATAAAAAATTACTGCAACTTGGCCAGCCTGCACCACTATGAGACCGATATGATGTACTTCACGCAGATTACATACGAGAAAAGAACTATGTCAAACAGCTTAGTGCGTATATCGCAGACAATAAGCCACTTCTAAATCACGATCAGAAAAAAGCATGCCAAATGATCATGGATCAGCTAGCAAAACCACAAGGTGGTATTGGTTTACTTGATGCTTCTGGGGACACAGGGAAAACATTTTTAACTCATTTAATTCTGGCTGAAATCAGGGTTCAGGGTGAAGTTGTTCTTCCTGTTTAATACAGGATTGGGATGAATAAATACCTGGGCAATGCTGGGTTATCAGGTAGATAACAACTAAAAGCGATACATAATCAGGCACCATATAAATACTATGCATAGATCAGGAGAAAGAGAAGTTTCCTGAGGGATGGGCTCCAGCACATGTCCAAAAGATTGGAAGACTAAAACGCTAATCCCAGAGACTGACTCCGATTGGATCCTGCAACATTATCCTGGGACAGGTATAATTTGCCTTCATTTGTGAGAGTATTAAACTTGATTGCCACTGGATGCACCATGGACATTTTAACAGTACATGAGAGACCAGATTCTATCTCCAAGTCTGAACAGAAAAAAGTCCAGCAATCATATTTATTTATTTATTTATTTATTTAATCGTATTTATATACCGCCCTATCTCCCAAGGGACTCAGGGCGGTTTACAGGCACTAAAAACAGATAAATAGAATATAAATACAATATAAAACATTTAAAAAACTTATTCTAAAGCCCGTCCAATTAAAAATAGAAATAAAACCCAATTTAAAATCCAAAATTTAAAATCTAGCTCAGTCCTGCACAATTAAATAAGTATGTTTTAAGCCCGCGGCGGAAGGTCCGAAGGTCCGAAAGCTGACGAAGTCCGGGGGGTAGATCGTTCCAGAGGGTGGGAGCCCCCACAGAGAAGGCCCTTCCCCTGGGCGTCGCCAGCCAACATTGCCTCGCTGACGGCACCCTGAGGAGACCCTCTCTGTGAGAGCGCACGGGACGGTGGGAGGTATTCGGTCGCAGTAGGCGGTCCCGTAAATAACCCGGCCCAATGCCATGGAGCGCTTTAAAGGTGGTCACCAAAACCTTGAAGCGCACCCGGAAGGCCACAGGAAGCCAGTGCAGTCTGCGCAGGATAGGTGTCATATGGGAGCCACGAGGGGCTCCATCTATCACCCGCGCAGCTGCATTCTGGACTAACTGTAGCCTCCGGATGCCCCTCAAGGGGAGCCCCATGTAGAGAGCATTGCAGTAATCCAGGCGAGACGTCACGAGTGCGTGAGTAACCGTGGATAGGGCATCCCGGTCCAGAAAGGGGCGCAACTGGCGTACCAGGCGAACCTGGTAGAACGCTCTCCTGGAGACGGCCGTCAAATGCTCTTCTAGAGACAGCCGTTCATCCAGGAGGACGCCTAAGTTGCGGACCCTCTCCATCGGGGCCAATGACTCGCCACCGATGTTCAGCCGCGGATTTAGCTGACTGTACCGGGATGCCGGCATCCACAGCCACTCTGTCTTGGCGGGATTGAGCTTGAGCCTGTTTCTCCCCATCCAGACCCGTACGGCCTCCAGACACCGGGACAGCACTTCGATAGCTTCGTTGGGGTGGTCCTATTGTAGGAAGTTAGCACTCTTCTCTCCTAGAAGAATGAAATATTTTGGAGGATATTGAATAGGGCCGAGTATTGTTTCCCTGGATGAGAAATGGAGAAATCTGTTTTAAAGACAAAGCAGCTCTCTGCCTCCTCACACCTTTGTCAGTGGGCCATTAAGGCTTCAGCCAAACTCACTCATTCCCCCCACCTTTGTCAATGTACCATCATCTGCAACACAATAGGACCCATCTAGCAACAGAAACTCACCACATGGCAAGGCTCAAGCAAGCTTGAGAGACAACCTGCAAAGTTAGCTAAGACCCCTAGACCACCTGGGAGTTTGACAACCAATCAGGTACATTTCTTATAGAAGAACAGGAAACACCAAGATGGGGTCCCACAGAGAGTATAAACTCAGGCACTCAGCATCTTGTCTCTTCTCTTCTCCTTTTCTTCTCTTCTTCTCCTTTCATCTCTGGTTCTTCACCCAACACCTTGAAACATGTGATCACCTTTTCTACTCAGGAAAAAAATTCAGGCAGTTTCAAGTCCCAAAGCAGTTAAAGCAGTAAGACTGCAAGATGACAAATAATTGTGGGAAGTTAGCACCCATCCCTCTCCTAGGAAAATGAGATATTTTAGAAAATATTAAAAGGGCAGAATATTTTCCCTAAAAGGAAGCAGAAACTCACCCCCCCCCCACCTTTGTGAAAAGGCCATTAAGACCTGGGCCAGTCTATTCTACATAACAAAGATCTACCTCCTTCAGGCACAGCCATAGCACGAATTGCCCAAAGCCCTTTCATTACATCATCACCCAGTAAGGCTCAACCAAGCTTGGGACTCAAAAACACAACCTGCAAAGTTACCCTTGCATGGCCCAATGGGAGTCTGACAACCAGTCAGAATACAAGCTCAAATTCATAAGACCAGAGAGGGTATCAAACTCAGGCACTCTCAGCATCTCTTCCCTTGTTTTCTCTTCACCCAAGATCTTCAAGGCATGTGATCCTTGCCACCATTAAAACCATCTTTCCAAGCAGCCACCATGTTCCCAGTGTCTTTCACCCCACTTGGAACTGAACCCAGAAGGATATTTCTACCAACATAATTATTAATTAACCTTCTTAAGTTAGAAGAGAACTTATTCAGCAAGGTGAGATTAACCAAGGAAATTTCTCAGGAGTCAACACTGATTCAAAGGCATGCCCACCCACAGTGTGCCTTGCAATCCCTGTGTATTCTGCAAATCTCCTTCAAGGGTAGTAAAGACGGCATGCTGAAGAGAGGAAGGAAGTTTGGCAAACCTCAGCTGATTTCCTTCACCTGAGCAGGTGTGTTCTTCACCAGCTGTAATCCACAATGTGGAATAGTCAACTCTTTCTGCACAGGACCAACCAGTCAATTTTCCTAGCAGCAGTTTAGCTTTGATCCTCCTTTGCCTTCGTTAGCATGGTTCCTTTTCATGAGTTAATTTATTCTGATAAGGTAACTTTTATTATCTAGTTCATTTCCATTAACCTGGATTTCTGAGAATGTTGATCACCAGCTATTATTTTATCAACATTACCCGCCCACCCGCCCTGGATGTCTCTGCACAAACCCCTACTGGCTTCTAGTTGTAATTTTATTTGTTTCTACATGATTGCAAATCTGGTTTTTTAATTATGTTTTCCAGTATCTTCCCAGGTATTGATGTTAGGCTGAATGATTTGTAGTTTTCTGGGTCTGGTTCCCCCTCCCCTTATTTTTTTTTTGAAGATGAGAACCATGTTAGCCCTTTTCCAATCCTCAGGTAGTTCCTCTGTGCTCCAGGAGTTTTGAAAGATAGCATATAATTGTTCTGAAATAACATCTGCCAGCTCCTTCAAAACTCTTGGGATGTAATCTGGCAGGTCCCTGTGATGTAGGACAGGATCAGATAGGTGTTCTCTTAACATTTTCTTGCTTATTTTAATTTTCATTTCTACTCTCTCTTTTACAGTTATGTTTTGGTGGTTGAGCCATAGTTTCTTTTTGTGTGAAGACTGATGCAAAGAATGAATTAAGCAACTCTGCTTTCTCGGGTATAGGTATCATATATCATATTATCATATTTATCATATTTATATACCGCCCTATCTCCCTAAGGACTCAGGGCGGTTTACAGGCAGTTAAAACACATATAAATACAGATTAAAACGACAATTAAAAAACTTATTCTAAAGCCCAAATCATTAAAACAGTATAAATAATAAAAAAACCCTTATGTAGGTATGTAGGTCTTGGCGTATTTGGGTCTTTTCCTGTGTAAGGTTGAGTATCTTGGTGACGTTTCGATGAGGTAGATGGATTGGTAGGTGGAGTGCAAATACCCACTCCACCTACCAATCAAGATGCAACCACACAGCCAACCAACCAACCACAGCCAACCAACCCGCTTACAGCAACAAAGCCAACACTCCTCACCCCCCCCCCACCAGTATTTATAGAGAGACGACAGCTCCGACCACGCTTTGCTCACACAAGCATGAAGCCGCAAGCACCAGCCTGAAGATGATGAGTGAGACCTTGTCGAAACATCGCCAGGATACTCTCAACCTTACACAGGAAAAGACCCAAATACGCCTGACCTATATATATATATATAGTATATAAATTTTATATTTTTGAGTATAAATATAAATATATATTTATATACTTTATTTCTTTGTCAGTAAATTTATATTTACTGACAAAGAAATAAAGAGAGACTAGTACAGATCTATTTCAAGCTATTTAGCTCTCATCAGCTAGCCATACCCTTACTGGGATTCAAACCTGGGCTTGCTTGCATATTAGGCAAATGTATTAACCTCTAAGGCAGGGATCTCCAACCTTGGCAGCTTTAAGACTTGTGGACTTCAACTCTCAGAATTCCTCAGCCAGCTTTGCTGGCTGAGGAACTCTGGGAGTTGAAGTCCACAAGTCCTAAAGTTGCCAAGGTTGGAGACCCCTGCTCTAAGGCACAGGTTCTCCTCCTTGCTTCGTCAGCTGTACTAGGGGAAAGATTAAGTGGGGTTTTTTTTTCTATTACACAACGAACTATTTTGTGTTAAATTTATATTTACTAACAAAGAAATAGGAGTACAAAAAATATGACTGATTGTGAGGGCTCCTGCAATGCTGATGTTAAAATGGGATGCAAATTACATGGGTACATCCATCTTTTATTGGCAGCAATATCCATTAATCTCTCTTCCCTTTCTGTCTGCTAATTCTTTTATCACAAACCGCTTCCTTAATCCTGTTACGTTTAAAAGCAGGTTTTTAATAGCTGCCCATTCCAGCAACTTAATTTATTATCTACATAACCTTATATGTCTCCGTATACTCAGTTTCTTAAATTTGGTTTATACGTAACACACCATGAAGATAGGTCTAACTGCTTCACTATAATATTGTCAGCAATTATGGCCCATGAAGGTGGGGAAATTAGTGTTCCTTAGATGCCTTTCTATATTTTTATGCATAAAGCATGTTTCTATTAAGAGTGTTTCTTCATAGATATGCTGCTCAGGATAATCTGTAATATGGCTTGGTTTTTTTAAGGAGACCAAAGCACAGATCCCTAAAAAGGATCTTAATTTGCCCATTTTTGACAGGGTTTTTCAAACCTGCAATCGTAAAATGTGTGGACTTCCAGAATTGCCCATACAGCATTCTGGAAGTTGAAGCCTACACAGTTGGAAGGGACTTTGTAGGTCATCTAGTCCAACACCCCACCTGTTGTGTCCACCGCAGCCTGCAGAGCTGGCAACGGAGTCGGACAGCGATGAGGCTGAGGAAGAACATGGGCCAGTCCTGGAGGCTGGGGAAGGGCTCTGCATCGGAGGCAGATGCAGAGCCAGATGAGGGCTCTGCGTTGGAGGCAGAGGTGGGGCCAGGGGCATCGGGGAGTGATGTGCGGACTCCGGAGCCTCCAGAGGCTAACAGTAGAGAGGCAGAGGAACAGGAGGAGCCTGTTCCTAATGCACACATGAGAACGGCTGCCAGAAGACAAGAGCAGCTAAAGCAAAGAGGACGACACGGGAGTAGGGCCAAGAGATGATTGGCCCCTCCCACAAGGCTTAAAAGACCAGCAATGGTGTTGGGCTCTTTGCCGGAAAACAACATTGATAGCCTTGTCTTGCTGCATTTATTTCTTGACGGCATCTTCTGCTTTTGAACTTTTGCCAAGAAAAGCCTTTGGCAGTTTGCCTAATTAGACCAAGGTTGATGATAAGTCTCCAGGAGAGCTTTTTATCAGGTTTGCCTGATCTGCCAGTTGCGTCCCTTCCTGGACCGGGATGCCCTATGCACGGTCACTCATGCTCTCGTTACCTCTCGCTTGGACTACTGCAATGCTCTCTACATGGGGCTCCCCTTGAAGAGCACTCGGAGACTCCAGCTAGTCCAGAACGCGGCTGCGCGGGTTATTGAGGGAGTGGTGCGGAGCTCCCACGTAACACCTATCCTGCGCAGACCGCACTGGCTACCTGTTGTTTTCCGGGTGCGCTTCAAGGTATTGGTTACCACCTTTAAAGCGCTCCATGGCTTAGGACCGGGATACCTACGGGACCGTCTACTGCCGTCTTCTATCTCCCAGCGACCGGTGTGTTCCCACAGAGAGGGACTCCTTAGGGTGCCATCAGCCAAACAATGTCGACTGGCGGCCCCCAGGGGGAGGGCCTTCTCTGTGGGGGCTCCTACCCTGTGGAACGAGCTTCCCCTTGGGCTTCGACAATTACCTGACCTTAGGACCTTTCGCCGCGAACTTAAAACCTATTTATTTCATATGGCTGGACTGGCTTGATATTTAAAATTTTAATTTCATTTAAGGGGTTTTTAAATTTCTGTAATTTTATAGGGTGTAATTTTTATCTTAAATTTTCTGGCTAATTGAATAAGTTTTTTAAGGGTTGTTTTTTAATATTGTGTGTGCTTTTGTCTGTATTTCATTTGCCTGTTCACCGCCCTGAGTCCTTCGGGAGAAGGGCGGTATACAAATTAAAATATTATTATTATTATTATTATTATTATTATTATTATTATTATTATTATTATTATTATTATTATTATTATTATTATTATTATTATTATTATTATGAATTGTGTTATGAAGAATTTGTTTTGATTTAGTTTGGACAATCCTGAGAATGAGTTAATTCTCAGCTGTTCTAATAAAGTCTTTTTGTTTTTGAACTGAGCGGATCTACTACTACCTACTTGGGCTTGGGTCACAACACCGCCCAAGCAGGAGACCACAAGTTGGGACTACATCTACATCCATTTTTTTCCAATCCTCTGGTAGCTCGCCAGTGCTCCAGGATCTTCTGCCAGCTCCTTCAGAACTCTAGGATGTAATCCATTTGGTCCTGATGATTTGAACTCATCTAGACTGGATAGGTGTTGTCTTATTTTCTTGTCTGTCTTGACTTGCATTCCTATCTCTCTTTTACAGTACTTGCTGCTGTTGATAGGTTGGACTTTTTTTTTCCCTTTTGTGTAAAGACGGATGCAAAGAATGAATTTAGCACATCTGCTTTCTCCCTACTGCCTCTCACATGCTTGCCAGCTTGCCAGCTTGTACCATTAGTGAACCAATAGTTTCCTGATTTCATCTTTGCATATTCAATGTATATACTGGTGCTCTGCCTTAATTATGTACTCCTCTTTCCATTTTTTTGTCCTTTTTGTCTTTCAGTTGATCAGAGAGTTCTTTATGCAACCATGCTGGTTTCTTCTCAGACCTCTTGTTTTACTTTTTCAGTGACTTAATTATTTTAGTAAGCTCCTCCGTCACATCTTTGTTTAATTGGATTCTCTTTATCTAGTTTTAGGACTTGTTTGGAAAACAGATCACATTTTAGGTCTAGAAATATTTAGAAATATTTGAAAATCCAAAAAGGTTCATCAACATATGTGCATAAGAGCACAAACGTGCCTACCGTTCCTGTCCTATTGTTTCCTTTCGTTATATCCAATTAATATAGAATAGAATAGAATAGAATAGAATAGAATAGAATAGAATAGAATAGAATAGAATTTTTATTGGCCAAGTGTGATTGGACACACAAGGAATTTGTCTTGGTGCATATGCTCTCAGTGTACATAAAAGAAAAGATATGTTCATCAAGGTACAACATTTACAACACAATTGATGGTCAATATATCAATATAAATCATAAGGATTGCCAGCAACAAAGTTACAGTCATACAGTCATAAGTGGAAAGAGATTGGTGATGGGAACTATGAGAAGATTAATAGTAGTGCAGATTTAGTAAATAGTTTGACAGTGTTGAGGGAATTATTTGTTTAGCAGAGTGATGGCCTTTGGGGAAAAACTGTGTCTAGTTGTTCTGTTGTGCAGTGCTCTATAGCGTCGTTTTGAGGGTAGGAGTTGAAACAGTTTAATATAGTCAATACATACTCATACTCATATATGCTTATATACTGTACTATTATTTCATGCTTATGCTTATTTATACTGTGTGACAAAATAAATAAATAAATAAACTTTTAAGCACTCCTGTATATAGCCAATACAATCAGACTTCTAATAATCATTACTTCAAAACCATTTGGCAGCAGAGCTTTGTTGCCTGAGATAAATGTATTATGTGTGAGTGCATGGATTGAGCACGGCTACATGAAAGAGATATTAAGCACGAGAAAAACATTTCTATTTCTAAACCAGGGAGATGGGAGGATAACGCACAATGCTAGAGCCATTTTTCTGTATTAAATGCAAATTGTGCTAGCAATGCTTTGATGGCTTAACCGGTTGTGTATTACTGTTCAGTTCAATTATTTGTTTCATACATCTTCATTGTACAATCTATTTCACAATAAGATCTTGGTTTCACTGAAACGGGAATGGATAATTAATGGTCTGTCTCTAGTTCTGAGGAAGTCAATTCCACACTAAAAGGATTCAATTCTTTTTACTCAGCCTTATAAAAGGATTTGTTGTCACCTCAGAGCAAAATAATGCCTGGATATTTAGGTCAAAAGTGTGGGGGGGAGGGAATACTTTTCACTTCTCTGAAAAGTCTAAATGAAGATAATGGTACAATTGGAAGAGACTACTGTTAATTGGACATTTGCAGGTACGTGAAAAGTTAATGGGATGAAAATAGGTAAAGGTAAAGATTCCCCTCGCACATATGTGCTAGTTGTTCCTGTTTCTAGGGGGCGGTGCTCATCTCCGTTTCAAAGCCGAAGAGCCAGCGCTATCCGAAGACATCTCCATGGTCATGTGGCTGGCATGACTAAATGCCAAAGGTGCACGGAACGCTGTTACCTTCTCACCAAAGTGGTCCCTATTTTTCTACTTGCATTTTTTATGTGCTTTCAGACTGGTTGGCAGAAGCTGGGACAAATAACGGGAGCTCACTCCGTTACGTAGCACTAGGGATTCAAACCATTAAACTGCCAAACTTTTGATCGACAAGCTCAGGATCTTAGCCACTGAGCAACCGCGTCCCCTTGGGATGAAAATATCAGCCTGCAATTTTACTTGAAATCACTAATTTGGTGGCCATATAGTAGACCTCTCTTTCAAACTGTAGCAAAATCTATATGCAATTTTAAAAGACATAATTAGGCAGCCCCAAAGGTGCATTTTCAAGAGGCAACTGGACTTTCTGGTTTTTCTTTGAAGATGTTTCACTTCACATCAGGGGTGAAATGCTCCCGGTTGGGACCGGACCGGATGACATTAAAATTAGAGAAACGTTTTGCACTAATCCTTCCTAGTCTGAAATGGAATCGTTAAGTATAATTTATTGGAAGCCTAATGTATTGGTCATCAATTTTTGATTCTAGCCAACGCAGAAAAATCATGTTCGGCATCTGTAAGCCATTCCTTACAGGTGAAAATTAGAATCAAAACCTGTGAAAATATCAGGCTGAAATTATACTCATTACAATCTCAGTTTCCACCTTTATTTATCAGACTTACAGTGTTTCTAACCAGGACAATAACATCCCTAAACTAGAATCAAGATCACGTGACGTGTTAATACCACTCTATAATGCCTTGGTAAGGCCACACTTGGAATATTGCATTCAGTTTTGGTCGCCACGATATAAAAAAGATGCTGAGACTCTTGAAAGAGTGCAGAGAAGAGCAACAAAGATGATTAGGGGACTGGAGGCTAAAACATATGAAAAACAGTTGCAGGAACTGGATATGTCTAGTTTAATAAAAAGAAGGACTAGGGGAGACATGATAGCAGTGTTCCAATATCTCAGGGGTTGCCACAAAGAAGAGGGAGTCGGGCTGTTCTCCAAAGCACCTGAGGGTAGAACAAGAAGCAATTGGTGGAAACTAATCAAGGAAAGAAGCAGCTTAGAACTAAGAAGAAATTTCCTGACAGTTAGAACAATTAATAAGTGGAACAACTTGCCTGCAGAAGTTGTAAATGCCCCAACACTGGAAATTTTAAGAAGATGTTGAATAACCATCTGTCTGAGATGTGTAGGGTTTCCTAATTACTTCATTCCCAGGGTCGTTCAACTCAAAGTAAAACAAATGCATCCCAACACAAATTCCTCAGTTATCTAACAAACCTTAGTCCAATTTGGCAAACTGCCAAAGGCCTTTCCTGGCAAATGTCCAGAAGCCACAAAAACAAAGACATACATAAAGCAGAGGACACAGCTACAACGTTGTTTTCCAGCAAGCTGAAACACTGGTGCTGGTCTGTTTTAAGCCTTATGGGAGGGGCCAATCATCTCTTGTCCCTACTCCAGAGTTGTCCTCTCTGCTTGAGCTGCTCTTGCCTTTTGGCAGCTCTTCTCATGCGTGCATTAGGAAGAGGCTCCTCCTGTTCCTCTGCCTCACTGCTATCAGTCTCTGGAGGCTCTGGAGCCCACATCTCACTTCCCAATGGCCCTGGCCTCACCTCAGCCTCATTGTTGTTCAATTCCGTTGCCAGCTCCGTAGGCTGCTAGCGGACCACAACAATGCATGGCAGAGGCCTGAAGACCAGCTGGCCAGTGAGAGGAGTGCGCGCATGCGCAGAGAAGCTCAACTGGGCAACGACTTGCGTGCCATCAGAGAGGGCTCTGCGTGCCACCTCTGGCAACATGCCATGGATTCGCCATCACAGTTCTAGATGGCAAATTAACTTAGATGAATTGCAGTAGTTTCTCCTGACTACAAAAATTCATGCTAAACATAATCAATTCTGAAACAGGTTGTCTTTTCTGGCTGATGTGAGGTATGTTCATTCCAGATATTTATATCGCATTTGAATGCATGATTGAAGTCTTAAGAATGTCTGTATAAATATAAGAAAAGCACTTTACTTTAGAACAAGAATGTCTTACCCGCAGCTTAGAAAGAACAGTAATTAAAGGAAAGGGCAAAAAAGTTAATATTCTTTTTTCTTATTCAAGATATATTGCAAGAATAATTAAAATGCTGAGGAGTCCTCGATGGAAAATGAAGCCAAAGTATAAAATGTATTGTCTATATTATTAAGTGTAGACAGTCCTTTATTATCACCTTTTTTTTTTTTTTTGCTTAATTGAAATGTGGCTTTTTTATTATAAAAAATTTCCAGCTTTCACATCTTTGAAAATATATACTGTTATTACTTCTTTAGAAGTAGAGATTAGTGGGAGGGAAACTTTTCTTCTAACCAACTTTCTATTCCTTCTAATTGCACCAGTTGCCATGTATATATGATGTGTATATACATACAAGTCAACACACATACACGCACAGACCTATTTCTTCAATAAACTCGTGCAACTTTTTATTTTTAGCACCAGCGTTTCCGTGCATCTGTCTGACTGTAGCAGTGGGCAATCATAAAAATCCACGAGTTGTCCCTTGAAACAAAGTTCTATTTTTGTCTGTCAAAATTTCACTGAATAAACCACATGGTTTCAGTATTTCAGCTCAGTCTCTTTCGTAAATGTGAAGCACGAAGGATGGAAATGCTTCCGAGGCGATGGATCAGGGCTAAAACTCTGAGCTTGTCGATCAAAAGGTCGGCAGTTCAGAGGTTCGAATCCCGAGTGCCGCGTAATGGGGTGAGCTCCCATTACTTGTCGCAGATTCTGCCAACCTAGCAGTTTGAAAGCATGTAAAAAATGCAAGTAGGAAAATAGGGACCACTTTGGTGGGAAGGTAACAGCGTTCCATGCACCTTTGACATTTAGTCATGCCGGCCACATGACCATGGAGGTATCTTCGGACAGCACTGGCTCTTCAGTATTGAAACGGAGATGAGCACCACCCCTAGTCAGGAATGACTAGCACGCATGTGCGAGGGGAACCTTCACCTTTACCTTCCTTCTTCATTCTTCCACATCAGGAATGAGAATGTTCTATCCTTTTCCACCTCCGTCCGAATGATGGCTTAATTAGCCAGCACTATCAGCTCTGGCGGCAAAAGAGCCAGCATCTGCCAAGAGCCCTCGTTATTTTCCGCGACACTGGTGAGTCACAAACTTCAGCTCTAGTCAATCAGTGGATTTGCCTGTTACAAAGAGACACACCAGCTCTCGCTGCCTTTTATATCCTGTGGGGTGTGGCTCCATGACTCAGCACTACCTAGGCCTCATTATCTCTTCCACCTGGCCTGCTTCTGGCTCCTGGAGCTGAGCCAGGGAAGCCGGTGCTCCCAAGGTAAGTCCTGACGGCCCTTCCCCCTCACTGTCCAAATCACTTTCTGGCAGCAGGCCTGGCTCCAAGTCACTTCCGGGCATGGGGCCAGGTTCGGGGGCTGGAGTCACAACAGAGAATCCTATATGGCCTTCCAGATGTTAGGTTCGAATCCCAACATCACTTATGGTCATCGTCTAGATTTATCACATCTTTTTAGAAGGCTCCTTACATGGTGTGTGTTGGAACCATTGTTTTGGGTCCATTATATTGTGTATAAGTGAAAGGAGAACTGCATGCCCTATTCTGCTGCTAGCAATTCTCTAAGCTAATGTTGGCGAACCTTTTCGACACCGAGTGCGAAAATGGGAGCACGCACACACAGGAGCACCAAAAACCAGAAGAGCAGTTCCCTGGCACACTTGCACACACCGGGAAGTTGAGCTTCCGATTTCCAGCGTGTGCATGCATGGTCACCTGGTCTTCCGGTTTCTAGCACGCATGTGCATGCGAAGCGCGCCGGAAACCAGAAGCTCAGCTTCCTGGCACGGGCATGCGCGGCAGGGAGCTGCTCTTCCAGTTTCTGGCACTCCGCACACATGAAGACCAGCTGGCAGGCACGCATATGCACGCTGGAACCTTGAAGAGCAACAGCTGGCATGCTTGGAGAGATGGCTCTGCATGCCACTTCCGGCACACGTGCCATAGGTTGGCCATCACAGCTCTAAGCAGTTACTGCAATTTTTACTTTGCAACGAGAAAAGAATAAATCACCAAGTCAGCAATGAAAAAACGTCTCTATGATTTGCCAGCTCAGCCTTGCTCTTCGTAAAATCTATTACGGAAAGGTATATATATATAAAAACCCCAGAACTAAAAGAAAAAGCATGTTTCATTTATAGCATTTTTCACTTTGCGTCATCCTCAATACTAGCAGCTGAATTAAGATTGCTTTCTCATACTTCACGAGGGACCTTGAGCTGTCAAATTTAAGCAAGTCTTAAAATTCTTTTTGCAAAATTAGAGTTACTTAAAGGCTATCATCTGGTGACAAATGCTGGTGGAATAGAAATATACCTTAAAAGCCAAATGTCCTCCCCATTTATTAATGCTCATCTTTTCTTACAATTCAAAAGCACATCACTGGCCCATGCTTAATGCTTTCCATTATTAGACCAAAACAACACCTCCTCCTGTTTTTCTTGAACCCATCATCTGACAAAAAAAAAATCAAATGAATGGCCAATGCCTATTTGAAATAACCTTTCTTAGCTTCACAGACAATAGATAAATGGCATTGACCACAAACACTTAAAAGAAATTGGAAAGCTTCACGAACATATGATATTTACTTCCATGATGGAAAATTTTAAATTTAAAAAAAGGGAATTAAAATCTCAAAATGTAAGGGAAACTACCTCAGCCTGTTACAGCCTTATTATATCAGGCAAATAAATATGTAAACTTTGCTTAGGTAAGGTAAAGGTAAAAGTAAAGGTTCCCCTTGCACGTATGTGCTAGTCGTTCCCGACTCTAGGGGGCGGTGCTCATCTCCGTTTCAAAGCTGAAGAGACAGCGCTGTCCCAAGATGTCTCCATGGTCATATGGCCAGCATGACTCAACGCCAAAGGCGCATGGAACGCTGTTACCTTCCCACCAGAGGTGGTGCCTATTTTTCTACTTGCATTTTTTACGTGCTTTCGAATTGCTAGGTTGGCAGAAGCTGGGACAAGGAATGGGAGCTCACCCCATTACGTGGCACTAGGTATTCGAACCACTGAACTGCCAACCTTTCAATCGACAAGCTCAGCTTCTTACCCACTAAACCACTACGTCCCTTTTGCTTAGGAGTTTATTGAAAATTAGACCTTGTTTTATCTCTGTCCAAAGTGATAAGTGATGGAACACAGAACTAGGTAAATGTTAAAGTTGACATTTGGGATCCCTTAAAACCTGGCCAAGAAGTCCAATATTTGAATTTTGAAATCTCAACTTGACATTAGAATGTGAAATTTTACCGCTTGGGGTATTCTAACCCTAAAGGCATTATTTTGTAGAATAACAATAAGAGTTGGGAAGAACCGTGGAGGTTTTCTAATCCAACGCCCTGCTCAAACAGGAGACCCCATAGCATTTCAGAAAAATGGCTGTCCAGTCTCTTTTTGAAAGCCTTCAATGATGGAGCACCCACAATTTCTGAAGCCAAGCTTTTCAGAAGTGGGCGTCACATAATGTAACAACCAGTGGTGAAATCCAATTTTTTTTACTACTGGTTCTGTGGGCATGGCTTGGCGGGCATGGCAGCTTGGTGGGCATGGCTTGGTGGGTGTGGCAGGGGAAGGATACTGCAAAACTGCCATTTCCACCCCTCTCCAGAGGAAGGACACTGCAAAATCCCCATTCCCCCCCCACTCCTGGGCGAAGGATATTGCAAAATCTCCATTCCCACCCCACCCTTGAGGCCAGCCAGAGATAGTATTTGCAGGTTCTCCAAACTACTCAAAATTTCCGCTACCAGTTCTCCGAACTGCTCAAAATTTCTGCCACCGGTTCTCCAGAACCTGTTGGATTTAACCTCTAGTAACAACCAGTTCACTCAGAACTGAAAATGTGAACGTGTACAGCTTCAAACACACGGTGATTATATAGGGCGGGATAGCGCCAGGGCAGGTGGGTGAGCCCAGCCACTGGTCAGAGTTACCGGTTCGCCCAAATTGGTCCAAATCGGCAGCAGCCCACCTCTGAAGCTATTCCATTGGCTGAGTGCTCTAACAGTTAGGCATTTTTTCTTTCTTCCAGACAGGCAGCAGTTTGACTTTTAAAAAAAGAAGAAAAAGCAAAACTAAAGAAACGGATGTCTTCTCTTTCCTGCTATAGACAGAATTAGAGATAAGTAAGAAAGGTTACCTAGCTATGAATCTTCCATCCTGGAAAGGTATGATATGCAGCAATTGAAGCTCAGTGGGAATGTTAAGGAACCATCATTCAGTGAAAGTTGAATGTACTGTAGTTGCAGGTTCATTATTAATGGGTATTCTGCCTCTGTTTTTCTGTTTTGCTCGTTTTTTTTTCATATGTCTCAGTCACAGCAACAAAATCACTCGATTTTCTTGTCACAATATTATTTATTTATAAATAAATTTATATAACTGGCCATTTCACTAGATGTGACTCTGGGCAGTGTACAGCCAATAGTTAAAGCAATGCCACAACTATTAAAACACTTTAAAAATGAATAAAAACTGTCATTTAAATGTATCAGAATTATATAGGTCTTAAATAATACTTGCATGATAGACAGATAGATAGATAGATAGATAGATAGATAGATAGATAGATAGATAGATAGATAGATAGATAGATAGATAGATAGATAGATAGATAGATCTTTGAAACAGAGATGAGCACCGCCCCTAGAGTCAGGAATGACTAACACATATGTGTGAGGGGAACCTTTATCTTTATCTTTATTCATCAGAAAAAAAAATATTTTCTGTTTATTGAAACACCCCCTCCAATAATGTTTAAAAAGAGATAGACATTACATTTTTTAATCCGTAACAAATTTGAAGATTCTTTAATTTATGTGATCTGCCCTTGTCCATCTACAGCAGGGATATCCAAGCTTGTCAACTAAGACTTGTGAACTTCAACTCCCAGAATTCCCCAGCCAGCCAGCCATGAAAAGTATGAGTATGAAAAGCTCCTCAGGGATCAGAGCCAGCCTTCTGATGATTATGATATGATGCTTTCCACTTCACATAAAGAGTTAGACTTTAAAAAAAAATGCTCCAGTAATTTCTGTTATTTGCTTCCATTGTTTTTATACAAGCAATAAGACCAGCAACTTAATTTGGGCTGAGAATAGGTAAAAGGCCTGTGTGAGACAGCCATGGATCGCCTTGCACTAGGTGCATTGTGGAAAAGATGGCCCATTTTAGAATAGAATAGAATAGAATAGAATAGAATAGAATAGAATAGAATAGAATAGAATAGAATAGAATAGAATAACAGAGTTGGAAGGGACCTCGGAGGTCTTCTAGTCCAACCCCTGCTTAGGCAGGAAACCCTACACCACTTCAGACAAATGGTTATCCAACATCTTCTTAAAAACATCCAGTGTTGGAGCAGCATTCACAACTTCTGGAGGCAAGTGGTTCCACTGATTAATTGTTCTGACTGTCAGGAAATTTCTCCTTAGTTCTAAGTTGCTTCTCTCCTTGGTTAGTTCCCACCCAGTGCTGCTCGTTCTACCCTCAGGTGCTTTGGAGAATAGCTTGACTCCCTGTTCTTTGTGGCGACCCATGAGATATTGGAACACAGCTATCATGTCTCCCCTAGTCCTTCTTTTTATTTTTATTTTTTATTTATTTATTTTTTAATTGTTTTATTACTTTTTTCCAACAAACAAAAAAAGAAAATACATTATTACACCCTTGTGCTATACATAAAAAAAGGAAGATTTGGGTCTTCGGATATATCCTCATGATTGCCAAAATCCACGTTCTCGAGGTACAGGTACCGAAGCGTCCAATGTTCCAAGCGCATAGTCCACAAATGGTTTCCAAGTCTTCCAGAAAATATCTTCTTTATACACACCACTTCTAATTTTAATATCACATGTCATTTTATCATTTAAAGCCAATTTCCACATTTCAGAATTCCACTCTTCTATTCTAAAAATCACATCTAGTTTCCAATATCTAGCTATTATAATTCTACCTATTATAATCATAATTCTAATCAATTCTTTTTCATATTTTGTTAATTCTATTTCCTTAATTACCAACAATAATATAGTTTCCACTCTCAATATTATTACTTTCCCCATCATTTCAAATATCATTTTCTCCAATTGTTGCCAAAACTTTTTAACCTTATCACATTTATACCACATATGTTCATAAGTCCCCAATTCCATCTCACATCTCCAACATTTTTTACTAATTTTTTTATCCATTTGTGACAATCTTACTGGAGTCAAATACCATTTCCAAACAACTTTATAATTATGCTCTTTAATCCTTATAGATAAAGTTCTCATAATTCTACTATTCCAATTCACATTCCAATCTGACTCTGGTATTTCAATATTAAGATCTTTTTCCCAATTTGTCCTCATCACTCTTTGTAATTTTTCATCAGAATTTATAATCTTATAAACCCTACTAACGAGTCCCTTTAGCCCAATTTCATCTTTCATAATCCGAGATACTAAATATTCAAATTCAGTTTCACATCTATTTATCGAATAATTTTCCCTTAATTTTTTTGTCCATTTTTCTATCTGTATTTTTTCAAACCAACTTAACCCTAATTTTTCAATAATTTCTTTATTCCTCCTTTCATTTTCCATAACTTTATATTCAAAGAAATCAGTTAATCGGGGAAAATTGCAAAGCTATTTAGAAAAATATGTGGTGTCCTTCTTTTTATTAAACTAGACATACCCAGTTCCTGCAACTGTTCTTTTGTTTTTGAACTTCGCTTTGCTCTGTAGTTCCACCTCCATGTCTACATATTGCTATTCCTTCCATGCATTTGGGTTAGCCATATTAAAAAAGTGTGTGTATGTGTGTGTGAGTAGTGAATTTCACTTATCTTCGCTACCAGTTCGGAACTGTGAGCGCTCGCGCATGGCACTTCTGCGCATGCGCAGAACCTTCTGCACATGTGCAGAGCGTCCGTGATGATGTCCAGGCAGGTGGGTGGAGCCTCCTCCTGCTGCTGCCGCTACTGGTTTGCCCAAAGCGGGGCAAACTGGTAGAAACCCATCGCTGATGTGTGTATGTGTGTATGTTGGGTGGAAGGGGAAGTACCCTAGAGAATAGGGAGGGTAGTTCTCTTTACAGCTATAATAAAATAATAGCTTGGAAAATAAGGATAAAGATGTTTTTCAGGAATACCAGTGGGTTAGCAACAGGTATTCCTGAGAATTACATAACACTTATTAAAAAAAGATTTTAAACATGACACTGGATATAACAAAAGGATATAATAGAAACTGTTATTTTAATGATACCTGAATTTTGACTACTTTGTTGGCCTTTTATCAGGTACCTGGAATCAAATCATTTCTTTCGCCCAAAAGTTTGTTTACTCTACTTCTTAACAAATGCCTATCTTCTTTGAAAAAAATATATTCTTATCGTGTTTCCCCGAAAATAAGACTCTGTCTTGTATTTTTTTGAACCCTGAAATAAGCGCTTGGCCTTATTTTTGGGGAGGTCTTATTATTTGGGGGTGCATGGAGCAAGATGGGGCTCCTATTGCCATCTTACCTGATTTCCAGCTCTGTCTCCCTAACCCTAACCAGAGGAAATGGCGGGGATCGGCTGTGCATGCGTTTAAATATTTGGGGGGGCTTATTTTTTGGGGGGGCTTATTTTCCCAGGGGGGCTTATTTTGGGAGGGGGGGCTTATTTTCGTGCATGTGCTCAAAAGCCTGATTGGGCTTATTATCAGGGGATGTCTTATTTTCGGAGAAACACTGTATTTAATTGGGTGTGATTTGAATATACAAAAGTGTGTAAAAAGCATCCAAAGTAAGTAAAAAGGGATTGTACTTTACAGATACTACATATATTAATTTACCTACTTCCAGGGTGTGGAAAACTCTACTAAGTAGAGATTCAGTCACACTGCCTCAGTCACCATATTAATTTCTTGACCATACACTGCAGAAATCCCTGCCTATTTACTAGGGTTTATTCTGCTAGTTTGAGGATTCTGAGCAGCTTGTTTCCCTCCAATAAGAAAGTTGAAAAGAAAGAAAAAACAAGCAGGGTAATAGAATATTGATAATTACATCTTAAATTACAAATGTTTTGGATTGGAGGATGCATGGCCATAAAATGAAGTTTTCTCCTCATCTCCTCGTCCACACAAGTTACAGCTCTCCTGTAGTTCTACAGGTTTTCAGTTAGCCTGATCTCTCTTGGATTTCAGCTCCTATTTGAATGGGCAGCAGTTGCAGAAGCTGTAAAATAATTCTTGCATTTTGTTAATTAATACACTTTTCATGCCTCAGCCCTTGGCTGACCTTCTAAGAGAAATTGGCCCAGGGTAATTTGCAAGAGGGTATAAATTTGAATAAAGCAGGTCATCTTTCCTTCGCATTCTTTCACATTTTCACCTCAGGAAAGGGGAAATTGTAGAACTTGGAAATAGGGTTAAAATTCTGCCTCTGCTTCTTCTTTAATTTGTTTCACCTCATAATGAGGTGTTCTAGAGAATTCAGCTACTTGTTAATGTAATGTACTATTCCATCTCTCTCTTTCTCTGTCTCTCTCCCCATCACTCAGTGTGCGTCCATAAGCACATGTGCATATTCTCTCTGTTTTGGCTCCTAATATAGCTTTCCCACTCTGTATTTGCACAGACGAAGACAATAAAAGTGGTCCATATTTGGAGAATATCAGCCACAGAAAGGTGATCCGACATATCTGGTTTCTTTAAAAATGAAATTATGCCTGTAGATGAAAAAGGTAATAAAGAAAATATTAGAATGCGCTGAAATGGACAGGTTAACGATGGAAATTAAGGATAAAAAGGAAACAGAGTATGACTTAACATGGGACATTGTACAAATGGTTAGAAAACAGGCGCAGAGATTAGTAACTTAATAACGGAAGAAGATTAACAAGATAGATAGATAGACAGACAGACAGACAGACAGACAGACAGATAGATAAATAGATGATAGATGGATAGATAGATAGATAGATAGATAGATAGATAGATAGATAGATAGATAGATAGAAGCATGTATACTATAAGTAATATTATCATTGGATACTGGTGGATTGCCCCTGGTTCGCACAAATTGGTAGTAAAACAGGCGGGAGACTCCGCCCACTGACCCAGACATCATCAGGAAGCTTCTGTGCATGTGCAGAAGCACACATGCCCACGCGCACGCAGCCCCATTGCAAACCGGTAGTAAAGTTAAATAGAAACCACCCTTGCCATTGGACTGTACTTGACTATAGATTAAAGGGTATAGAGTGACAAGTGTATAGGGTATTATGATATAACTATGAGAATAACGGTTATAACGAAGACCTACTTTGAAACAAGGTCATATGTAATTTTGAGGTTTCTGTTGTAACTTTAAATGTTTGATATCATATCTCAGGGATTATCTATATTTGCAGTTCTGTATCTTCCAATTAACTGCCAAGGTGCTTTACAATAATCAACACTAAAAAAAAAATCCAAACTGACCTCAACAAAACCAGAAAAAAAAATAATCACAATAATAAAAGCAGTTCCTTTCTGTCCATAACAGCAAATTGAAGTAAAATGCAGCAGCTGAAAATTACCACAAAATCTAATATAGAAACAAAAAAAATTACAATTCAAATGCCAATTTGAACAATTTAGGTCAGTGAAGAGGATTCTCCTCTTAGGGCTAACTACTCCTGTGGTGAAATTATTATTATTATTTTTTACTACCGGTTCTGTGGGCATGGCTTGATGGGCGTGATGTGGCTTGGTGAGCGTGGCTTGGTGGGCATGGTAGGGAAAGGATACTGAAAAATCCCCATTCCCACCCCACTCCTGGGGGAAGGATGTTGCAAAATCTCCATTCCCACCCCACTCTAGGACCAGCCAGAAGTGGTATTTTCTGGTTCTCTTAACTACCCAAAATTTCCACTACCGATTCTCCAGAACCTGTCAGAACCTGCTGGATTTCACTTCTGAACTACTCCACAGCTCAGATACCATAATGATCTTCAGGACTTCAACTTTCCTTGCCTAGACACCTCCGTACAACAAAACAATAGTCCATAAGGAATATAGACTCTACTTTAACAAATATGGGACTTCAATAAAATGCCAGCTTTTGGAGGTCACCTGAAAAAGAGAGAATTGTGCTTTACAATTTGAAATGAAATGCAAATATTTTGAGTTGCATAGTTTTCAATTTATGAAGCTGGCTAGACTCCTTTTCAACAAATAAGATTAAGTAAATTGAATTTAAATCTGACCTGCTGCTGTAGAGAATCCTCAGCATAGCAGGCAATATAGAAATAATTTTTTTTCTGCTTGGTTACACCCAAAACAATACATAAGGTTGCTGAAGTAATTTAACGTGTTGACTCAGTGGGATTCCCTCTCTGTTAATCTATCTAGAGCACTGTTTTTCAAACCTGGCAAATTTTAAGATATCTGGGACTTCAGTTCTCAGAATTCCTCAGCCAGCTTGGAGAATTCTGGAAGATGAAGTCCACACGTCTTAAAATTACCAAGTTTTAAAAAACAGTGCTCTAAAATTTACAGCTTCAATGTTATTTTTGTAACTAGATATCAGTCTTACAAGGTTATCCAGATCAGAAAACCATAGATACAGATACAGATTAACAGAGTTGTAAGGGACCTTGTAGGTCACCTAGTCCAACCCCCCTCAACTCCCACCCACCCAAGCAGACCCTAGACCATTTCTAACAGATGGCAGTTTCCAGTTTCTTCTTGAAAGCTTCCAGTGATGAAGCTCCTATGCGCTAGTAGCAGAATTTTAGAAACCTGATTATGCTTTTCCACTTCCCCCTATTCTGAATGAGTCTGGGAGATGTCAATCACTTACATATGAGTCAGCAATGTGCTACAGCTGCCAAAAAAGCCAACACAGTCCTAAGCTACATCAACAGAGGAATAATATCAAGGTCATGTGAAGTGTTAGTACCGCTATATACTGCCTTGGTAAGAACACATTTGAAACACTGCATCCAGTTCTGGTCACCATAATCCAAAAAAGATATTGAGACTCTAGAAAGAGTGCAAATCCAGATGGATTACACCCCAAGATTCTGAAGGAACTGACAGATGTGACTGCAGAACCACTGAACTATATCTTCCAAAAAACCCCAAAACCCCAATAAGTTTTAGGTTAGTAGATGGTAATTTAAGACTAGACAATTTAATTGAAGTATTAATATTAACAGTGTGTTAAAAGATATTGTGAATTTAAAATATTAAGGATTAGAAATGGTGGGGACTTTGAGATATACTCCCATAGATGGATTGATATGATTAATAATTGGTATCATTTGTAATTCTATACATTTGGAATATTGATGTTATGGTGGAATAATGAGTGATTTTTAAAATATTGAATGATAATATTTACTAAGGGATAATAAACACAGGATATGAAGAAATGTTACTTATGCTTAAATGAATTAAAGGGAAAATGTAAAAGGAATATGAAATGAGACTAGTATTGTTTGAAGTTGGAAGATTAGAATTCTACATACTATTTGAATTATTATTGCTAACATTGTATAAAAAAGACCTGACCCAATCCATGTACTGTCCACAAAATATGTATGTTTATATTGGAAAAATAAAAAAATTAACATATTTTTTTTAAAAAACCTGTATCTTCCAAAGATCCTGGAGCACTGGGAAACTACCACAGGACTGGAAAAGAGCTGATGTAGTCCTCATCTTCAAAAAAGGGAAAAAAATAGATCCCGGAAACTACAGACCTATCAGCCTGACCTCAATACCAGGGAAGATTCTGGAAAAGATAATCAAGCAACGAATCACCAAACACCTAGAGGCAAACAAAGTCATAACCAAAACCAACATGGGTTTGTCAAAAACAGATTATGCCAGACAAATCTTATTACATTCTTTGACAAGGTGACAAAATAATGGACCAGAGGAATGCTCAGGATATAATTTATTTGTCATTCAGCAAGGCATTTGACAAAGTAGACCATAATCTACTACTTGATAAGATAGAAAAATGTGGGTTAGACAACATCACAATGGATATGTAACTGGCTGACCAACTGCACTCTACATGTAGTCCTCAACGGAACTGCATCTACATGGAGAGAAATATGCAGTGGGGTACCCCAAGGCTCTGTTTTAGGCCCAGTACTCTTCAACGTCTTCATCAATGATTTGGCTGGATGAGGGGAAAAATGGGGAACTCATTAAATTTGCAGAGAACACCAAGTTGTCAGGAACAGCCAACACTCCAGGAGATAAGCTTAAGATTCAGAATAATCTTGACAAACCTGAACATTGGGTGCTTTCTAACAAAATGGAATTCAATGGTGAAAAAAGTAACATTATACATATATGCAAGAAAAACTAAATGCACAGTATAGGTGGTACCTCGCTCAATAGTAGTAACTGTGAGAGAAATCTTGGAATCCTAGTGGACAACCATTTAAATATGAGCAAGCTGTGTGCAGCAGCTGCCAAAAAAGCCAATACAGTTCTAGGCTGCATAAACAGAGGGATAGAATCAAGATCAAGTGAAGTGTTAATACCGTTTTATAAAGCCTTGGTAACACCTGGAATACTGCATTGAGTTTTGGTCGCCACAATATAAAAAAGATGTTGAGATTCTAGAAAGACTGCAAAGAAGAGCAACAAAGATGGTTAGGGGACTGGATGCTAAAACATATAAAGAGAGGTTGCTGGAATTGGGTATGTCTAGTTTAATCAAAAGAAGGACTAGGGGAGACATAATAACAGTGTTCCAATATCTCAGGGGCTGCCACAAAGAAGAGGGAATCAAGCTATTCTCCAAAGCACCTGAGGGCAGAACAAGAAGCAATAGGTGGAAACTCATCAAGAAGAGAAGCAACCTAGAACTAAGGAGAACCTTCCTGACAGAACAATTAAGCAGTGGAACAACTTGCCTCCAGAAGTTGTAAATTCTCCAACACTGGAAGTATTTAAGAAGAGATTGGACAACCATTTGTCTGAAGTGGTGTAGGGTTTCCTGCCTGAGCAGGGGGCTGGACTAGAAGACCTCCAAAGTCCCTTCCAACTCTGTTATTCTATTCTATTCTATTCTATTCTATTCTATTCTATTCTATTCTATTCTATTCTATTCTATTCTATTCCATTCCATTCTTGATGGGAGGCAGGACTGTTATTTGGACAAAGCTTCAGCATTTCTTTTAAAGCCAGTTCTGAAGTGGAAGGTTCTTGACAGAGATGAATCTCCCATGGAAGACCAAAGAATTGATCCAATGGGGAATGACTTTTGTTGCTGCTAGAAAAAAGGGGCGGGGCTCTAAGGAGAGGGGGAGCTAGCTGGACACTTCTGAAATTTCTGTTCTTAAGCCTATTGCATATAAAAATTACATTCTCTGTTACAAGTCAAAGCAAAAAATAAAAATGAAGGGTCTCCTTTGTAAATGAAATATTAGTAAATGCTGGAATCCATAGTATTGCAACACATATTATTTAGTAGATATTTTAATCCTAGGTTCCTTTAAGGCAGTGGTAGTCAACCTGGTCCCTACCGCCCATTTGTGGGCGTTCCAGCTTTCATGGTGGGCGGTAGGGGTTTTGTCCAATACTGAAACACTTTCCTTTTTTTAAATTTAATTGACTTTTTTAAAAAATTTCATAGCATTATTTAAAAACATTTTCATTAGGTTTTCATAAAATTCCCTGTGACAATTTAAATTTCTGAAAATATACTATTTGTATCGCCCGCACATAAGTTTAGTTCACGTTACGTAAGTGAACTAAATGGCGCTATAGTGTGACAGCAAACAAAAGAGCCTTGTCCCAGAATAGCTCGCGCATCTCCCCCCACACCACCCAGCTGTAACAGACAAGAGAGCTGGTAGCCTGCGCCCCCCCCAACCCTAATCCACAATGCGCGAGAGGCATGCGCAGACAACAATACATGGCGCATTACTGTAGAACTGGTGGGCAGTTAGAAAATTTTACTACTAACAGAGATACAAAAGTGGGCAGTAGGTATAAAAAAGTTGACTAGCCCTTCTTTAAGAATATGATGTGTGCCACCAATCATAACAGTTGTAGAAATGTCTTGGGAAATTTTATAGCGTAAAGTCAACAAATATATCCTATGTTTTAGTGTATTGTGCACTGATTTATTAACCCTGGGAGGTTTTTGTTCTTATCTATCTTCATTCCGAATTTAATTGAAGGGGAAAGGCCTATGGTTTTCAAGAAAACATTCTTGCATTCATTTTATCCATAACAATCTCCTGAGCATCTTAGCATTTACTCTCTTTTTTTGGTGGGGGGGGATGGCAACTATCTTTGAGTAACCCTAAGTCAATATAAACAGACAGTTCCAGACATAAGGTACATGCAGATATTATTTTTTCTGTTTCTCAAAATAATCATAAAATCAGACATAGATTTACATTTTTTGACTTTGTGTATAAACTATGTTATTTTTAAATAATTTATAATCTCCTAGCCAGACTATTTGCAGGGTACAATAAAAGATCAAAATTGCAATAAGAAGATTGGCTACTCATGATTTTTGATGCTATCTCTCTATTGATGCAGCCCAAGACTGCATTGGCTCCTGGTCTGAATATAAACGACATACTTCCACAACTTGATGTTAATTTTCCCACTTTCTTTACACTGTATATTATCTAGCTCCTACAAATTCACACTAATTGCTGTATCTTGTCATACCACTTCTTATTCTTTTTCATTTAATTTGTCCCATAGACCAGTGATGGCTAACCTTTTTCAGACTGAGTGCCCAAAGCTTGCACGCACATGTGCAAATGCCAGGAAGTAATGACACCTGGGCAGGTGGGCAGTGCTTTTCTCCACCATTGCTACTGGATCGCCGAACTACCAGCCACGATCGCTACTGGATCACCTGATCCGGTCCGATTCAGTAGCATTTTACCCCTGCACCCCTGCCATTATACCATTCATGCCGTCTGACACACACATGAACCCAATTACCAGAAACTTTAGTCCTCTTTCTGATCAAGTAGTTACAAACTTCCTTCTAATCTAAGCCTAACGTGAACAACCATTACAGATGTTGCCAAATTTCCTGCAATAGCTACGGCTTGCAGAAGCTTGGTCAGATCCTCTTCTCATTACGAATTGTTTTAGCGGTTTTCATTTTGCTTTGTTGTTCTGTCGTTTAAATTCTGTGTTATGCTTTATGGGTGTCAGTGAATTTTAAATTCTGCATTTGTGTCTTTGTAGGTCTAAGACTCTAAATAAGTACATTTTCAATAAACATACAAGATAGAAATAAGAGGGGAATAATTATATATATATATATATATATATATATATATATATATATATATATATATATATATATATATATATATATATATTAATATAACAAGATATATGTAATAATAATAAGGAGGTCTAGAAATTGATGGGCGGCAATATTAGGTATGTTTAAAAAATAAAAATGAAATGTAATAATTATGAGTAATAATATGCCTATTTGTATCAAAATGTATGATACCCAGATATAACACTATTCAAGTATTGCTATGCATAAATAATATAAAATAAAAAACGTGAACAATCAATAAACATACAACTGTACTGTATGATTATTTTTAGGGCAGAAACTTGTGCTCCCATTTTGCAAGAATTGCTCTCTTGAGTTAATATGAATTTTAAACAAGAGAAATATGTTAGCTTTGGAACTGTAGTTTTATGACAGAAATATCTGCAATGAAATGTCATGTTCCAGATAGTGTTTTCACCCAGCACATTAATATTATTATATGAGCAATTACTGTGGAGCAATTAACAGAGACAATCTCATAGTGGAAAAATAACTCTCTTGTGCTCTTACTTACATAATTCCCTTAAAATATTGTTTCTGGTGGGTGTTATCTAGAAATGCTGCATCTTTTTCCTGCCTAAGCAGTGAAAATGACCAATTGGGGATAGGATAGAACAATTATTTAAGAAGATTTGTTTCCTGTGAGAAAACAATAATCCATAGTACTCACTCCATTCCTAAGAGGTCTGTAAGGGATGTGCATAAGAGCACCAGCGTGCCTACCATCCCTGTCCTAATGTTCCCTTTAATTGTATTCATTTTATGTATTCAGTTCATGCTTATGTATATTATCTAATACATACGCGACAAATAAATAAATAAAATAAATAAAATGAGTGGATGCTATCCATTTTCTCAAGCCTATTTCTGCTGCAAGGAGAGAGAAAAGAATGGAATGAATGATACGTTGGTACCCTGAAACATTCCCATCTCATCTCCTGCTTTTTGTCATCTTGTCTGAAAATGAGAGACAAAAGCAAGATTCTATTACAGCCAGAAACAAGTTGTTGGGAACAAAATATATGCAATTACCTCCCCTCCTTACTGCAAAGAACTGCCTAATAAGGCAGACATAAAAAGAGCCCGAGGCAGGAGGAAGACCAAATCCCCAAAACAATGTCGGCAGAGGTAAATGAACAGGCTTCTGTTTTGCTTCCATTTCAACATGTCTGCCTCGCATCACTATCCCTTCTTCACCTGTACATCTTGCAGACCTCAGCTGCCTCCATGAAGTGCCCAAGACAAATAAAATCATATTAGCATTGGAATGAGCCAAAAATGAACCTTAGGGGGTCAGTGGTGGGTTTCAATTTTTTTTACTACTGGTTCTGTGGGCGTGGCTTGGTCGGTGTGGCCTGGCTTGGTGGGCGTGGCATGGCGTGGCGTGGCTTGGTGGGTGTGGCGTGGCTTGATGGGCGTGGCAGGATACTGCAAAATCCCCATTTCCTCCTGATCAGCTGGGAATTGGGAGGCAGAAAATAGATGGGGGCAGGGCCGGTCAGAATTTTTACTACGGTTCTCCAAACTACTCAAAATTTCCGCTGCCAGTTCTCCAGAACTGGTCAGAACCTGCTGAAACCCATCTCTGTTAGGGATATTTTTCACAATACAACGTTTCAAGCTAACATCAAACTGATTGATGGAACCATTTTTACATAGGATTATGAGGTAGGAAAACAAGCAATAAATGCACTTAAAACATGTTTATATAAAGCACAAAGAGTCCATCGGTATTTTTAGAGAATAGCTATGGGAGTGCTTGGGAATGACGATATCTAGACTACTAGAAGGAATTGAGGAGTAAACTTTTAAGAGCACAAGAGAAGGAAGATCTGTGAGGCTCTGCTCGTGGTCACTCATCCCTTAGTCACCTCCAGATTGTACTCCAGATTGTACTCCAGATTATACAACGTTAACTGGCCATTTCCTTATTAGAAAGCAGCCAGAAAATCAAAACAGAGAGTGAAGAGAGTAAGGCGGGGTGAAATCCGGCAGGTTCTGGAGAACCGGTAGCGGAAATTTTGAGTAGTTTGGAGAACCGGTAAATACTACCTCTGGCTGGCCCCAGAGTGGGGTGGGAATGGAGATTTTGCAATATCCTTCCCTGGAGTGGGGAGGGAATGGAGATTTTGCAGTATCCTTCCCCTGCCACACCCACCAAGCCACGCCCGCAGAACCAGTAGTAAAAAAAATTGAATTTCACCACTGGAGTAAGGAAACAGAGAGAGAATGGATAACCTAACTAGTGAGAGGAGAAAATGAGATATATAAAACAGAAGAGAAACAATGTCTGACCAATGACACCTAGCATGTAGTACTCAATGGAACTACATCTATGGATTCACAGTTGGTTGAGCAACTGTACTCAGTGTGTAGTCCAGAGGTGGTATTCACTTACCTTCGCTACCAGTTTGCATATGTGAGCGCTTCGCTCGTACGTGCCACTAAATTGAAGTTTAATTGAGACATCCTGGAAGGGATATAACATTAAGACATACCATTCCTCCATCCATATCATGAAATTCAACTACTTCACCTACTGGTGATGCTGGAATGCAACAACCAACTGCCAAAAATAATAAATAAAACATTTTCTTTCAATATGTAAGGGACAAGAAGAAAATTAAGGAAATTATAGGCCAGATAATGGGAGCAGATGGCAAAAAGGTGACAGGCAGTGGAGAGAAGCAGAATTCCTTCTTTTGCATCTGTTTTTATGTAAGAGGAAGAAAAAGCCTAATCTATCAAAAGCAGCACTGAGGGAGACAAAGCAGGTGTACAAGTCAACATAGACAACGAAGTAGTAAGAGAACACCTATCCATCCTGAGTGAGTACAAATCACCTGGATCAGATGGTTTGCATCCCCTCAGTTCTGAACGAGCTGACAGATGTAATCTTGGAACCACTGAGTGCAATCTTTCAAAGCTCTTGCAGCACATGGGAACTACCAGAAGACTGGAAAAGTATTGATGTGGTCCAGTGGTGGGCTGCAACCGGTTTCATAACCGGTTCTGTGAGCACGTGCTTTGCAAGCACACGCGGGCTTTGTGCGCGCCTAATGTGCTTGCGCGTAGCGTTCAAAATACAGCAATTTGAAGCTCAGCTGCTTACCTTCTAAGGCAGCCCCGGTAAGTAGAACAGTGGAGGCGCAGAAATCAGCTGTGCTGCACGAATCTGCTGAGTCAAAAAGAAAGAAATATAGGACAGGATAGAGCAGGGGTGAGTGGGTGGGTGTTTTGGTCCGCCAGCAGCCCGCAGAGCTGGCAGCAGAGTCGGACAGTGAGGAAGCTGGGGAGGACAATGGGTCAGTCCTGGAGTCAGGGAAGACCCAGATGAGGGCTCTGTGTCGGAGGCAGAGATGGGGCCAGGGCCATCTGGGAGTAATGTGCGGATTCCAGAGCCTCCAGAGGCAGACAGCAGATAGGCAGAGGGACAGGAGGAGCCTGTTCCTAGTGCACGCATGCGAAGAGCTGCCAGAAGGCAAGAGCAGCAAAAGCAAAAAGGATGACATGGGAGTAAGGCCAGGAGATGATTGGCTAGTCCCATAAGGCTTAAAAGAGCAGCAACGGCTCTTGGGTTCTTTGTAGGAAAGCAATGTTGCTACACTTGTTTCTTGTCTCCTGTTTCTGAACTTTGTGGGGTTCTTGCCAAGAAAACCCTTTGGCAGGGTGCCAAAGAAGTCAAAGCCGAAGGACTTTTTCTGAAGGACTTTGTTTTGGACTTAATTTGGACTATGCTGAGAATGAAGTAATTCTCAGCTGTTCTAATAAAATATGTTTGTTTAGGACTGATTGTGTCTGGTAACAACTACTTGGGCCTAGGTCATAACAGCAAGTGCAGCTGATCGTCAGAACTACCAGTTCACCTGAACCGGTCTGAACTGGCAGCAACCCACCACTGATGCGGTCCCAATTTACAAAAAAGGGTAGAAAATGGATCCAGGAAATTATAGGCCAATCAGCTTAACATCACTGGCTGGGAAAATCCTGGAAAAGATAATCAAGTAGAAAACTGACCACCTAGACATGAACTGGAAGCCAGCATGAGTTTGTTAAAAATTGCTCATGCCAGACAAACCTTATTGCCTTCTTTGACAAACTAATGTACTGAAATGCTGTGGTCGTAGTATATACTTACGGATATTGAATTCGAAAAGACTCATGATAAATGGATTTATGTGTGATAAGTGTCTTTCAACAACTGGCTCCCTCAGCTAAGAAACGGGGATGAGCACCGCCTTGTAGAGTCAGACATTGTTGTGACCCAGCCCCAAGTAGGTAGTAGGAAGCTCAAGTCAGTGTAAAAACAAACAAACTTCATTAAAACAGCTGAGAATTACTTCATTCTCAGTGTAGTCTAAATTAAAAGCAAATTCCTCCCAACACGATTCCTCAGACCAACCTTGGTCCAATTAGGCAAACTGCCAAAGGCCTTTCTTGGCAAAAATTCAGAAGACACCGACATGAAACAAATGCAACAAGACAAAGCTATCAACATTGTTTTCCGGCAAAGAGTCCAAACACCTTTGCTGGTTTTTTAAGCCTTATGAGAGAGGCCAATCATCTCTTGGCCCTACTCCCGAGTTGTCCTCTTTGCTTTAGCTGCTCTTGCCTTCTGGCAACTCTTCTCATGCGTGCACTAGGAACAGGCTCCTCCTGTTCCTTTGCCTCTCTACTGTCAGCCTCTGGAGGCTCTGAAGTCCACACATTACTCCCCGATGGCCCTGGCCCCACCTCTGCCTCTGACACAGAGCCTTCCCCAGCCTCCAGGGCTGGCCCATGCTCTTTCTCAGCCTCATCGTTGTCTGACTCTGTTGCCAGCTCTGCAGGCTGCTGGCGGACTATAACAGACGTGACTAAAGTGGGAGGAACCTTTACCTTTACTTTTATATGTAGTAAATACAGCAGAATCATTGTATGTGCAAGGATGGAAGAATGATGAAATTCCCACAAGGGAGGAATGGATTTTTAAAATGTCAGATTTGCAGAAATGGTGGAACTGATTTGTTTGATCAGAGTACAAAAGCTTTTCTGAAACATTGGACGCTTTTATACGGACTTTGTGTTGATAGAGGAAAGAAATGAATTTATGATTTATGGATCTAGAGACTAGGAAAGCTGACTAAATGAAGAAGTGAAAGGACTTAAAATACTAAAGAGGGAGGAGGGAGACTAGAAACATACTGTCGAGCCCAGCGCCGGCTCGACACATGACGCTACAGGGATCCGGATCATGGGAGTAGCCCCTAATCAAAGATCTAAATGGATGACATATCGAGAGGACTTGTGTGAGGGGAGCAGGGATCTGTGTTTGGGAAGCATGAGAAAAGAATCAGTACACTGGCGGCCGGGATAGAGGGAGATGAGGGCTGGGCATTACGAAGAGCTGCTTTATTTCTGGGATTTGGCAGATGACATAGCAGCTGAGGCTGTCAGACGAGGAGGGAGAGAGCGGCTGGGCGTCCAATCAACGGAGCAGTTCAGCCATGCGGCGGGGCCTGAACAGCGCGGGATGTTTAAAAAGGGGCTGAGAGGCAGAAGCTCTCAGCGCTGACTTTGTACAGAGAGACCTCGACTATCACTGAGACCCAGTTTGTAGCAGATCCAATAAATGAAGTCACTATTGGAAAGAAAACCAAGTTGGCTTGTTTCTTCTCACGGCGTCTGACACAACTGTGATTGAGCTAGCTGAGACATACAGGTAGTGAACGTTCAGGGTTACCACGGCATTGAAAAAAGTGACTTATGGCCGTTTTTCACACTTACAACCATTGCAGCTTCCTCATGGTCATGTGATCAAAATTCACACACTTGGCAACTGACTCATATTTATGACGGTTGCAGTGTCCTGGAGTCATGTGTTCCCCTTTTGCGACCGTCTGACAAGCAAAGTCAATGGAGAATCCAGGTTCACTTAACAACTGTGTCACTAACTGGATAACTGCAGTGATTCACTTAACAACTGCGGCAAGACAGGTCATAAAATGGGGCGTAGCTCACTTAACAAATGTCTCACTTAGCAACATAAATGTTGGGCTCAATTGTGGTTGTAAGTGGAGAACTACCTGTAATTTATATGTTGAAAATAAGCTTGGGAGTCCTGTGCTTTCTTTTTCTTTTCTACTTTTCCGCCTATTTTTATTTTGTTTTGTCACTATTATATGAAAATTTTCAGTAAAATCCTAGTAAAAACTCTCATTCTGAACTGTAGAAAATCTGTTTATAACTGAATAGAATAGAATAGAATAGAATAGAATAGAATAGAATAGAATAGAATAGAATAGAATAGAATAGAACAGAACAGAACAGAACAGAACAGAATAGAATAGAATAGAATAAACAGAGTTGGAAGGGACGTTGGAGGTCTTCTAGTCCAACCCCCTTAGGCAGGAAACCCTACACCACTTCAGACAAATGGTTGTCCAATCTTTTCTTTAAAACTTCTAGTGCTGGAGCATTCACAACTTCTGGAGGCAAGTCGTTCCACTGATTAATTGTTCTAACTGTCAGGAAATTTCTCCTTAGTTCTAGGTTGCTTCTCTACTTGATGAATTTCCACCCATTGCTTCTTGTCCTTCCCTCAGATGCTTCGGAGAATAGCTTGACTCCCTCTTCTTTGTGGCAGCCCCTGAGATATTGGATACTTTAAAAACATTAAATTGTAGCAGTGAATATTTTGATCGAAATTGGACAGGGCCTCCAGGGACCGGATGACCTTGTTCCGAGAGTCGTCTACAGTCTTCCCAGAGCTACCTGTCCCTTTCTGATCAAATCAATGACAAACTTGCATCAGATAACAAGGACATGTCTTACGGCAGGCAGTCTTGTGTGAAATCCTACATAGAGGGAATGTATTTTAGCTAATCAGCTCTATTGGTTTTATTCCAACCTGTGCAAATTGTTTTTGACATGTACATACGGTAATGCAGGAAGCGATTCAAAATTACCCTCCCGTGAAGTAGATTAAATGACAAGACTGGATGCAGGAAAAGACACCGTGCAGGGACATACAGCACACAGGTATCCTGTGATGAAAGAGTTTCCCACAAAGAGAGACTATTGTTTTCATTACAGCATCCCAAAAGCCTCCATGTGCAAACATAATGATTGAGGGTGTCCCTTGAAGAATCACCATCTCTCACCAATTAGTTTTGCACTGGGGGTTCGGTGGGGTTCGGGTGATCCTCTAGCCAAGGATCGCCTGGGTTCAGTGAACCCTCAAATGCCACCCCTGGCTGGGCACACCCACCCTGCTATGCCCCTCCCGGGAGTCTCCATGCGGCCTGTTCATCATTCCAGATAAGTCCAGGGACCGCACGGAGGGCAAAAAAATGGGCCTACTGGAGGTTCCGGAAGTCCGGAAACGGGCCTGCTTCCGGCCTCCGGAGGGCCTCCAGAGCCTGGGGGGAGCTGTTTTCACCCTCCCGAAGGCTGGAGGAAAGCCTCCAGAGCCTGGAGAGGGTGAAAACACACATACACACACACCATGGAGCAGGCGGCCGACTAGGCCACACCTACCATGACCATGCCCACCCAGCAACGGGGCAGAGAACCCGTTGCTAAAGGATCTGAAGCCCACCCCTGGTTTTGAAGCAATGACAACAGGAAGACCAATTTTTTTTAAATTTTATTTTATTTTGTCACAACAGTATACACAAGCATCAACATAAAACAACAAAACATCATATAAGCATATATATGAGCAAAAGTATGCAATAACTATATTAATTTGATATAATGAAAGGAAACAATACTGTTGCATGAAGCAACAGTAGGACAGAAACGGTAGACACTTTTGTGCTCTTATGCACGCCCCTTATAGTCCTTTTAGGAATGGGGTGAGGTCAATAGTAGACAGTTTTTGGTTAAAGCTTTTGGGATTTTGAGAAGAGACCAGAGTCAGGTAGTGTGTTCCAAGCGTTAACAACTCTGTTACAAAAATCATATTTTCTGCAATCAAGATTGAAGCGGTTAACATTAAGTTTAAATCTATTGTTTGCTCTTTAATTTTTTAATTAATTAATTTTTTAATTAATTAAATTAATTAAATTAATTCCCAATCAACTATCCTTTATCCGCAACCAATTTTCCCTCCCAATGACAAAACATCACTTGCTTTTACCAAACCCAATTTCCTATCTCCACAGTTATCCATTCTTAAATACAATGATCCCAAAGTGATATCTTACAAAAGTACATAATAAGCAGTGTTTCTATCACATCATAATGTTTGTTTCCCCACATGGTCCCTGTGCCTTCAGACTCCTCTGTTTATATCCCCAAGAGTTCTTTTCTTTAATTATGTTTTAATAGGAGCTCAAGCCAAGCTGAGCTCACCTACCATATAATCCAACTAGAAAAGGACTCATATTTAATTTAATTCCAGAAGACAAAAGAACATTCGGTTGCTCCCAAATAGGCCATGAATGGAATTTTGACCACAGTACCTACTTGGGGACACGGTGGCTCAGTAGCTAAGATGCTGAGCTTGTCGATCGAAAGGTCGGCAGTTCAGAAGTTTGAATCCCTAGTGCCACGTAACGGGGTGAGCTCCCGTGACTTGTCCCAGCTTCTGCCAACCTAGAAGTTCGAAAGCACGTAAAAAATGCAAGTAAAAAAATAGGGATCACTTTTGGGGGGAAGGTATCAGCGTTCCGTGTGCCTTTGGTGTTTAGTCATGCCAGCCACATGACCACGGAGACGTCTTTGGACAGCGCTGGCTCTTTGGCTTTGAAACGGAGATGAGCACCGCCCTCTAGAGTCGGGAACAACTAGCACATATGTGCGAGAGGAACCTTACCTACTTGCAGCATTTTGGTCAACACCTTTGCACCCAAGAGAGACGGTGAGTTTTGCTCTTTCCCTTCATGGGGAAGAAATAATCCCAAGGATATTACAGAAATCCAACACTTTCCGAGAGGGTGAAATTTGTTTTTAGTTGAATGAAAAGCGGTCCTGGATCTCATCCCTCCAGAATCAAATAGTAAAGAAAATACAGCTACAAAAGCAAAGAAACAATTACTTCTTTTATACTTCTTTTACATCAGCTTTTTTATTTTGGAAGTTTTATATTTTATATTTATATTTATAAAATAAAATATATTTTATATTGGAAGAATACAACAAAATACCTTATGCCACCAGACTTGAAATCCTGGGTTTAGAAAATTTAGAACTACGGCACCTTCAACATGACCTGAGTTTAACTCATAGAATCATCTGTTACAACGTCCTTCCTGTCGAAGACTACTTCAGCTTCAATTGCAGCAATACACGAGCACACAACAGATTTAAGCTTAATGTTAACCTCTCCAATCTCGATTGCAGAAAATATGACTTCAGTAACAGAGTTGTTAATACTTGGAATACATTACCTGACTCAGTGGTCTCTTCCCAAAATCCCAAAAGCTTCAACCAAAAACTATCTACTATTGACCTCACCCCATTCCTAAGAGGTCTGTAAGGGGCGTGCATAAGAGCACAAGCGTGCCTATCGTTCCTGTCCTATTGTTTCCTTTCGTTATATCCAATTAATATAGTTATTACATACTCATGCTTATATATATGCTTATATACTGTATAATTATTTCATGCTTATGCTTATATACACTTTGTGACAAAATAAAATAAATAAAAAATAAATAATAATAATAATTTTAAAAAGTTGAATGGTTGCTTCTCAAGGATTTCTTCATTTTGGAATCAGCCTGCCTCATTGATTGAATTTTATGAGAGGGCTGGTTAACATTTTAATCAGTTACTAACTCTTGGTGCCAATTTTTTTTTTTATTGGAAGGAAAAAAATCCATAAAAACAGAGACAAAGCAGAGGGGCTTAATGTGGAATGGAACCTTCCATGCTGTGTATTCATTATTAGCTGTTGTATACCTTCATGCTGTATTAATATGCATGTACACACAATCCCAAGGACATGCACATACATGTATGTTCACATTTTATAATACATATTACATATGTACAGGGCTGGGCTTCAAAAATTTCAGCAATGGATTCTTTGCCCAGTTGTTGAGTGGGCATGACTATAGTGGGCATGGCCTAGTCGGCCTCCTGCACCATAGCGGGGCAGCTGTTTTCGCCTTCCCCTGGCTCCGGAAGCTTTCCTTGAGCCTCTGGGAGGGCGAAAACTGCCTCCTCCGGGGTTTGCAGGAGGCCTATTTTTCCCCCTCTCCGATCTCCGATCTCCGTACGGGCCCTGCACTTACCTCACATCCAAATTGGGCCACGTGGAGACTCCTGGGAGAGGAGGGGTGGGGGGAGAGGGGCCAGCCAGGGATGGGATTTGGAAGTTCTCCGAACCAGCCATAATGTTACCTATGGGTTCTCTCGAACCCGGGCGAACCCGTAGCAGCCCACCCCTGCATATGTAATATGTATAGCACATATTACATATTATTGTAAGTATTTAGATAAGCAGCAGTGCCTATCTATAGCTCCAAACCGCTCAGGAAAAACATTTATTGACGTCAGGGTAAACCAAAGGTTAAGCAGCAGACTGTTTATTTTTAAAGAGTGCTTTCCTGCAGAAATGTCTACCGTCTTATTTAGCATTCAGATTTAATGCTTGATAACATTGCTTAAAAAAAAAAAACTCTTTTACCAACAGGAGCTCAACCTAAAGTAGACATGATGGTTTTGTCATTGCAACCCCAGTTGTATGCTAACCATTTGCCAGGTCAGGTAATTAAGACATTGCTTAGGCAGGTATTCTGCGCTCTTTTGCTTTAGCCTGTACTGTTAACAGTCATGGAGCCTCAACACTCATTTAATTTTTACTTTATTTTATTTATTTTTATTTATTTATTTTATTTGTCATAACATCATACATAAGCATAAGCATGAAGCAACAGTAGGACAGGAACGATAGGCATGTTTGTGCTCTTATGCACATCCCTTATAGACCTCTTAGGAAAGGGGTAAGGTCAATAGTAGACAGTTTTTGTTTGAAGCTTTGGGGACTTTGAGAAGAGACCACAGAGTCAGGTAGTGTATTCCAAGCTTTAACAACTCTGTTACTGAAGTCATATTTTCTGCAATCAAGATTGGAGCGGTTATTTAGTTAAGTTTAAATCTATTGTTTGCTCTTGTATTGTGATTGAGCTGAAGTAGTCTTCAACAGGAAGGACATTGCAATAGATGATTCTATGAGTTAAACACAGGTCCTGTCGGAGGCGGCGGAGTTCTACGTTTTCTAAACCTAGGATTTCAAGTCTGGTGGCATAAGGTATTTTGTTGTATTCAGAGGAGTGGAGAACTCTTCTTGTAAAATATTTCTGGACACGTTCAATTGTATTGATGTCTGAAATGTGGTATGAGTTCCAGACAGGCGAGCTGTATTCAAGAATTGGTCTAGCAAATGTTTTGTAAGCTCTGGTTAGTAGTATAGTGTTTCTGGAGAAGTACACTTCCTGGAGTGTAGTAAATAAGAATTCAGAGAGAGGTGCTGGATAGCTGTTAATTGGAGACTTGATTTTGAGGGGCTTACACCCTACAATTGGACATGGCTAGACAGGGAAACCTTTTACCTTTAGATATATTCTACGGAATATAAAAACATAACCAACTAATAAGTATGAGTGCAATGCTTAGCATTCAAAGGCAGAAAGGTGCATTACTTCCTGGCATCCTGCTGACTAACAACATGAGCTTTTCCTGATTATTCTTTTTTGGAATAACTATTCTAAATAATTCAACATTAGAGGAGCTTCAAAGCATTCTATATCGCTTCCCACTGAGATTTTTACAGGGAAAGGTCTCTCAAATTAGGGCTGGTCACCATTTGGTGTGGAATCATTGCTCTGTCCTTAGGACATCTTCTATCTCCAATGCTTTTTCAAGAAGTACATGAAATTACTGGACTATATTGTTAGCAGGTTTAGGGATGGATGCTGATGACATCAAGATCAAGTAAGGTACTAATACCACTTAAGACCACACCTAGAATACTGCATCCAGTTTTGTTCACCACACTATTAAAAAAAAATGTTGAGATTCTAGAAAAAGTGCAGAGAACAGCAACCAGGGTGATTAGAGGACTGGAGATCAAAATGTAGAATAGAATAGAATAGAATAGAATAGAATAGAATAGAATAGAATAGAATAGAATAGAATAGAATAGAATAGAATAGAATTTTTTTATTGGCCAAGTGTGTTTGGGCACACAAGGAATTTGTCTTGGTGCATATGCTCTCAGTGTACATAAAAGAAAAGATACCTTCATCAAGAATTCTAAGGTACAACACTTAATGATAGTCATAGGGTACAAATAAGCAATCAGGAAACAATCAATATCAATATAAATTGTAAGGATACAAGCAACATAGTTACAGTCATACAGTCATAAGTGGAAGGAGACGGGTGATGGGAAGGATGAGAAGATTAATAGTAGTGCAGATTTAGTAAATAGTTTGACAGTGTTGAGGGAATTATTTGTTTAGCGGAGTGATGGTGTTTGGGAAAAAACTGTCCTTGTGTCTAGTTGTTCTGGTGTGCAGTGCTCTGGAGCGTCGTTTTGAGGGTACGAGTTGAAACAGTTTATGTCCAGGATGCGAGGGGTCTGTAAATATTTTCACAGCCCTCTTTTTGACTCGTGCAATATACAGATCCTCAATGGAAGGCAGGTTGGGAAAAACTGTTTTTTCTGCAGTTCTAAACATATGAAGAATGGTTACAAGAACTGGGCATGGCTAGACCAGGGGAGACATGATAGCAATCTTCCAATATTTGAGGGGCTGTCCCAGAGAGGAGGAAGGGGGTCAAGCTATTTTCCAAGGCATCTGAAGGCCAGACAAAGAATAATGGATGGAAACTGATCAAGGAGAGATTCAACCTAGAAATAAGGAGAAATTTTCTGACAGTGAGAACAATCAAACCATGGAACAGAAGTCGCCTTCAGAAGTTGTGGAAGCTTCATTACTGGAGACTTTTAAGAAGAGATGGGACTGTGATTTATCAGAAATCGTGTAGGGTCTCCTGCTTGGGGGGGGTTGGACTAGATGACCTAAAAGGCCCCTTCCAAGTCTGTTAATCCGTAATCTGTAAACTCTGTAAACATCCAGATCTATTTCTCTGTGGCAACTTTGGAAACGACGATGTCCGTTCTCTGAATTCCAGCCCAGAGTCATAAAAGAATAGAAAATGAACTGAAACAAACTTGAGTAGTTCATATTCCATGGTAGATTTTGAATATATCGACGGTCTTTGGGGAAAAAGCAGACTGGTAGTGTGGAGGTCCTTCTGGATCTAACTCTCTCCCCAGTTTGGATAATGACCTTCAAACCATGAGGTGGGCCCTGATGCCTAGATAACCCCTGTCAAGCACTGTATGTGAGGCTGCCTTTGCATCTAACACTGAAAATAATATTTTTTTCATTTCAGAAATTTCAAAAATTTAATTTTTTTCCCCCTGCTCTCAGGAAAAAAAATTAAGAGACTATCTTTTTGTTTTGGGGCAATTACAAAGTGCTGGTATCTTGGAAGCTTTACCTCAGGGGTCCCCAAACTTGGCAGTTTTATGACTTGTGGACTTCAACTCCCAGAATTTTTTTTAAAAAGCCCTTAAAACCCAGATTTTAGGACAAGCTTTGAACTGTTAATTCTAAATGTTGATTCCTATTTCAACCTACAATATGTTACGTAGATAGAAAGAGTGCAGAGAAGAGCACGAAACTGATTAGGAGATTGGAGGCTAAAACATATGAAGAACGGTTGCAGGAACTCCGTATGTCTAGTTTAATGAAAAGAAGGACTGGTGGAGACATGATAGCAGTGTTCCAATATCTCAGGGGCTGCCACAAAGAAGAGGGAGTCAAACTATTCTCCAAAGCACCTGAGGGCAAGACAAGAAGCAATGGGTGGAAACTAATCAAGAAGAGAAGCAACTTAGAACAAAGGAGAAATTTTCTGACAGAACATAAAATATAGAATATAAAATAACAGAGTTGGAAGGGACCTTGGAGGTCTTCTAGTCCAACCTCCTGCCCAGGCAGGAAACCCTACACCACTCCAGACAAATGGTTATTCAACATCTTCTTTAAAATTTCCAGTGTTGGAGCATTCACAACTTCTACAGGCAAGTCGTTCCACTGATTAATTGTTCTAAACGTCAGGAAATTTCTCTAATTTAGCCAGAACAATTAATCAGTGGAACAACTTGCCTCCAGAAGTTGCGAATGCTCCAACACTGGAAGTTTATAAGATGATGTTGGATAATTATTTGTCTGAAGTGGTGTAGGGTTTCCTACCTAAGCAGGGGGTTGGACTAGAAGACCTCCAAGGTCCCTTCCAATTCTGTTACTCTATTCTATTCTACTTTTTGTCTTAGTTGCTATTTCAGCTGTCTTTAATGTCTTGGTTTCCTTCATTTTCCCTTTAATGACTGAGTGACTTTAGTAGCCAGAAGTATATAAATAAAGAAATATTTGTAAGTATTCTCTAATGGGAACTGTTAAGTGAGATTTATCCAAGTGCTGAACAATTCAGCTTCATGGTAACAACCAGGAGTTTTAAAAACCCTCTGTTGAGCTGTTTTGTGATCCAGCCTATCCAGTCATATCTGAAAAATGGCAAGCAAAATGCAATTAAGTGCCAAGAAGTATTTAATTCAAAGCAATATATTGAAGTGCATTTCTATAGCATTTTAATTGGAAAGCACAGTTCCAGTTATGTTTATTGCACATTTGAAGCTGAACTTACCTGAATAAAATATTAAGTATATTGCTTTGGAGTGCAGTGTGCCTGAAAATAATGCCAGTCATGATATTTTAAAATCTTTACCCAAATACACAGACACATACAATACCAAAACCCAGTCATCTGAATCTGTTCCAGGGAGTTAGTCACATAGAAATGGCACATAGGTTTAAGAATAGCGTTGTTTTCCTTATTATTTTCTATACTAAACTACAGATGCAGCATCTTGTCAAGGTTCCAAGTCATAGCCCAGATGAAATCAAATCTCTGGAGTGGAGATTAAGATTATATTGGCTGCAGGCCAGTTAGTGGCTGTGAGTGGTATTTCTCATTCTTTCTCCATCTCTGGTCATTTCCAATCACTTAAGCCCATAAGCAGCATGGACTCATCTCATTATAGTATGCTTCACCATGACTTAAATGCAATTTACATAGACTTCTGTAAAGCTTTTGACTCAGTGGTACATGACAAACTTCTCCTAAAACTAAAATCCTACGGCATCTCCGGACCCCTCCACAATTGGATAACAGTGTTCCTGTCAAACAGACAACAAGTAGTCAAAATAGGCAGTGCCCTATCAAATCCTGTTCCTGTCAATAGCAGCATTCCCCAAGGCAGCGTTCTTGGACCAACACTCTTCATATTATACATTAATGATCTCTGTGACCATATTACAAGTAATTGTGTTCTTTTCGCTAACAATGTCAAACTATTTAACACTACCAACAATACAGCTACCCTTCAAAAAGATCTTGACTTTGTGTCAAAATGGTCAAAAACTTGGCAACTCCAAATCTCAACCAGCAAATGCTCTTACGTAGCTTCTTCTCCAGAAACACTACATTACTAACCAGAGCTTATAAAACATTTGCTAGACCAATTCCTGAATACAGCTCGCCTGTCTGGAACCCATACCACATTTCAGACATCAATACAATTGAATGTGTCCAGAAATATTTTACAAGAAGAGTTCTCCACTCCTCTGAATACAAGAAAATACCTTATGGCATCAGACTTGAAATCTTGGGTTTAGAAAACTTAGAACTCCGCCGCCTTCGACAGGACCTATGTTTAACTCATAGAATCATCTATTGCAATGTCCTTCCTGTTGAAGACTACTTCAGCTTCAATCACAATACAAGAGCAAACAATAGATTTAAACTCAATGTTAACCGCTTCAATCTTGATTGCAGAAAATATGACTTCTGTAACAGAGTTATTAATACTTGGAATACACTACCTGACTCTGTGATCTCTTCTCAAAATCCCCAAAGCTTTAACCAAAAACTCTCTACTAGTGACCTCACCCCATTCCTAAGAGGTCTATAAGGGGCATGCATAAGAGCACAAATGTGCCTACCATTCCTGTCCTATTGTTTCCTTTCATTATATCCAATTAATATAGTTATTACATACTTATGCTCATATATATGCTTATATATTATATAATTATTTTCATGCTTATGCGTATATATACTGTTGTGACACAAATAAAAATAAATAAATGACTTGTTAGAAGGCATGGTGACTGAGTAGCTTAATGATGCTCGAGATGGTCATTGTTCCAGCAGTTCGAAATCCAAGCGCCATGGGACGGAGTGAGCTCCCATCACTCGCCTCAGCTTCTGCTCACCTAGATGTTCAAAAGCATGTTCTATGTGAGCAGATAAACAGGTATCACTTCAGTGGAGAGATGAGCTGGTACTTTCTGCAGGCAATCAGATTCCTGCTGGCTCCGAACCTTCCCGGTTGCGACACCCATTTGCAAGATGGCTCCAGTGGAGGGAGGGGGCCTTGAATGACACTTCAGAAAGCGCCGCTTATCTTTCTTTCTGGTGTGAAGCTAGCTCGCCCTCCTGTGGTGCACCTTGGGAAGCACGCAAGTGTGTACCACAAGAGAATTAATAAATTGGTTCTACTACTCTGAAGTGGTGTAGGGTTTCCTGCCTAAGCAGGGGGTTGAACTAGGAGACCTCCAAGGTCCCTTCCAAAACTGTTATTCTAAATGACACCTAATGTCTAATTTCTAAATGACTCTGCATTAAAAATGTAGTCTCCTGGCTATAACAGTGCCATAAGGTAAAGGTAAAGGTTCCCCCGTACATGCGTGCTAGTAGTTTCTGGCCCTAGGGGGCGGTGCTCATCTCCGTTTCTAAGCCGAAGAGCCAGCACTGTCCGAAGACATCTTTGTGGTCATGTGGCCAGCATGACTAAACACCAAAGGTGCACGGAGCGCTGTTACCAAAGGTGGTCCCTATTTTTTTACTTGCATTTTTTATGTGCTTTCGAACTGCTAGGTTGGCAGAAGCTGAGACAAGAAACAGGAGCTCACTCCATTATGCAACACTAGAGATTCAAACTGCTGAACTGTTGACCTTCTGATCGACAAGCTCAGCGTCTTAGCCACTGAGCCACTGCGTCCCATACACTAATGTATGTGTCATACACTAATAATAATAAATGGCTTGCTAACCAAGCCACCGTTTTCTTGAAACCTACCATCAAAGTCATAGAGACCCAGTTGTGGCTTTGTTTTAGGTATGAATCAATGTCACACACATTCAGCAGACTCGACCTGGAAGACAAAGTTCATTCTTTCCTCCTTTTGTTATCACTGCTGGTTTGATGCTACAACCTCAGAGAAAGCTGGGAAACAACATCCCAGAAGAACCTGCAAAATGGTAGAGGTGCCACCACCACCACCCAAGCCCCTTCTCTCTTGTGTGTGTGTATGTGATATATATATGTGATATAAATATGATTAAATAAATAAATACTGTGGGAAGTGTACCCCAGGGGGACAGCGCCAGGGACCTCATAGCATCAGAAACCTCTGGAAAACAGCCAAGAGACTCAAGCCATCCCTTCCCCCTTTAAGAAAACCAAGAAGCACCAGCTGAAAGAAAAACACAGAGCAGCCCTGCTAACTGAGCTGATGATAGAAACACTTAAGTAGCGCCATTAAGATAAGGGGAATCAGGCTAAAAATAACTCACCTGGAACTTCCCTTTTCCTCTTTCCTGGCAGAATTAACCCCCCAGGATAGGAAAGGCCAAAGCCCCAGGAACAGGATTAACCCATTAAGGCAGGAAGACAGGATCCAGGGCCATCACTTTACCTACAGGCACGCAAATCAACCCATCAAGCTGCAGGAGCTTCAAAGGGGAATTAAGAATAAAAGGCTCAGTCACACTTCCAAGTCTGCTTGCAAGCCAGGAACGCTCTAGCTGTGTCATTATTTTTCTTGCCTTCCTGAATTAAAGGATCCCTTTTCTGGCAGCTGGCTTCCATGTCTATTTCTTCTCAGCATCGGTGACTGCTTCTCAGCTGGGAACGAACCAAGGAAATTTCTCCCAACAATACATATCAAAGGGAAGGGCTTGGGTTTAAGTCACACCCACCATCTGACCGATTCTGACCACCCTTCAGAGATGCCTTTGAAGACATTATTAATCACCAGCCTATATGCAGCTGCCGATTTCAGTCCTTTTGTACTGACATGCCAAAAACTCTTCGCAAAATAATAGCTGAAACATGAATTGTAAAGGAAACTTAAGGACAGCGGCAAAGCTTTGGTCCCCAAATCTCAGCCTCAGTCATTCCCCCCCCCCACATTTTTATGATTTTTATTGTTTTATCTATAATATAAAATACAAAGAGAAATAGAAATGAGAAATTAGGGTAAGGAAAAAGAGAGGGGGAAAGAAAACGTGAAGTACAAAGGAAAAAAGGGGAAAAAAGTGTTGACTGCTGTTCCTTTTTAGCACAGTACAGAGGTTAAAAACACTCCAGCCTCGACTTTTTGCTTTTACACATTAGTATCTACCTAGCCATTTCTATCACAACAAATCTATCTATTCGACAATACCAAAATCAAAGTTTCCTCTTTTTTTCCCCATCGCAGGCACAAAATCCAGAAGTGATAGCCAAATGAAAAACGTACTTAAATATATTCACCTCTTTGAATGAGCCAAGGTGGCGCAGTGGTTAGAGTGCAGCACTGCAGGCTACTTCAGCTGACTGCTAGCTGCAGTTCAGCAGTTCAAATCTCACCAGCTCAAGGTCGCCTCAGCCTTCCATCCTTCCGAGGTGGGTAAAATGAGGACCCAGATTGTTGTGGGCAAGAGGCTGACTCTGTAAACCGCTTAGAGAGGGCTGTAAAAGAACTGTGAAGTGGCATATAAGTTTAAGTGCTATTGAATAAAATAATCAATTTAACCATTTCTGCTTTTATCTCCCCTGCTGTGGAAATAATATGTATTTTATTTGCACCTAATAATCTCTATAAACTATCACTCTTTAAATTAACAAGGGTCACTGTACTCTTTCCGATTCCTTGACCTTACAGGGAAATATACTCTCTCTTTTTTTTCTCATCCTTTTTAAAATGCTAAACTTTTCTTTAAATGCATTTCTGAAATCAAAACTTTCGAACACATCTTTTTTCTTTTAACTTCTTAACACATATACTTTGAAATTCAATGTAAAATTTAGGTCCCTCCAGTGGTGAAATCCAATTTTTTTTACTGCCGGTTCGGTGGGCGTGGCTTGGTGGGCGTGGTGTGGTGTGGTGTGGCTTGGTGGGTGTGGCAGGGGAACGATACTGCAAAATCCCCATTCCCTCCCCACTCCTGAGGGAAGATGTTGCAAAATTTCCATTCCCAGCCTACTCTGGGGCCAGCCAGAGGTGGTATTTGCTGGTTCTCCAAACTACTCAAAATTTCCGCTACCGGTTCTCCAGAACCTGCTGGATTTCACCCCCCGGGTCCCTCCCTCCAAACTACCTTCACAGAATATATTTTTTTTTCTTTTGTATACATCCTTTTTTTTAACTTTCTCTTAACACAGATACTCTCAAATACATTTTCAATAACATTTTGCATACTTTATGCATTATATGTGTGTGTTACATTTTCAAATTTTTGACTAAGAATTTCTTTATTTTATTTATTTATTTATTTATTTATTTATTTATTTATTTATTTATTTATTTATTTATTTATTTAATCGCATTTTTATACCGCCCTATCTCCCGGGGGACTCAGGGCGGTTTACAGCCTAATAAAAACATACATATAAATACAAAATAAAACACCAATTAAAAAACTTATTAAATAAGGCCGAATATTAAAAAATTGCGATAAAAATAATAAAACCCCGTTAAAACCAAATTTAAAATTTAAAATTCTAGTCCAGTCCTGCGCAAATAAATAGATGTGTCTTAAGCTCATGCTAAAGGTTCGAAGGTCAGGAAGTTGGCGAAGTCCTGGGGGAAGTTCGTTCCAGAGGGTGGGAGCCCCCACAAAAAAGGCCCTTCCCCTGGGTGTCGCCAGTCGGCACTGCCTGGCTGACGGCACCCTGAGGAGTCCCTCCCTGTGAGAGCGCACGGGTTGGTGGGAAGCAATCGGTGACAGCAGACGGTCCCGTAGGTAACCCGGCCCTATGCCATGGAGTGCTTTGAAGATAGTTACCAAAACCTTGAAGCGCACCCGAAAGGCCACAGGTAGTCAGTGCAGTCTGCGCAGGAGAGGTGTCACATGGGAGCCATGAGGGGCTCCCTCTATCACCTGCGCAGCTGCATTCTGGACCAACTGAAGCCTCCGGGTGCTCTTCAAGGGGAGCCCCATGTAGAGAGCATTGCAGTAATCCAATTTCAATTACAGATATCAAATTACAGATAAGAATCCATCCTAATTCCAGTTAACTTGTTGAATTTAAGTCACTCCTTCCAGCTTGTCTTCATGAAGTAAAATCTTTTTCTTCTCTGCGAAGTTCATCATAGTTATAAGCTTCCCTTTTTCTCATGGATTCTCAACCTTGTTAATATCCTTAAAGAAAAAGTCCCAGATTTGTACTTTTTAAAAGTTGCAGATTTTCTTGAAGCTCTTCTTTTAGTTGTTTTGAGAGATTTATATTTAAACCATCATGAATAAGAGTCGGTGTCAGGCTTATATTCCAAAATTGTAGTTGACTCTTTGCATTTTCAGCTACTTGGGAAAATGCCTTGGTAGTTCATCCTTGGAGCACAGCTGATCTACAAACTGGTTAATTTTATTTAGAAAATTTTCAAATCCATCTCTAATAATTTTCTCCTCCATCTTGATTCCCTCTTTGGTCAAAGAGTAGCTTTTCTGTAAGTCACTTAGAAATTGCTAACTGTTCAGGAATGATAAAAATCAGAAAGTTTTAGCCGCCCACAGCAAAGCAGAGGAAGCTACAAATTACTACAAATAATTTAGTTTAAACCACAACTTTCTGCTTTTATGCTTTTCCATCAGCTTTTTTTTCCTCCACCCTTCCTTATTTTGGCTTGCCTTAGCAGCCTTCTTCCTTGTTGTTTAGCACTGAAGAAATCCCCAAAACGGTGCAGTTCTTCAAAAAGAAGTCCTAGGTTATGACTAAAGAGAGCCTCTTTTAATCTAGTAAAGATTAATAATCCTTAAAGGCGATTAAGAAATGAAAGTAGTATAGTAGTATAGCCTTTATTGTCATTGTACATCATATGTACAACGAAATTGGTTTAGCCTCTCTGGTGCAATCCATAACAGAAAATACAAAACAGAAGTAAAGATACACTTTACTGTCCATTCGAAAAGTAAATTTCAAAGGTGCTGTTTCTTCAATGACAAACAGATAGCAGCCCGTCCCGCCAGCTTTCGGCATGCAGTTGCTTCGAAGCACAGCTTCTGAAGTTGATTGCCGACCTCAGCTGTATCAGAGGGGTAATTCTTTCCCTAGTCCAGGAGAGTCATATAAACTGAAGGAATGCCAATTCTTTTTGTTAGTAGTTGAGCCCAGCAAAAAAATCCGTCAGGTGTATATTCAGTTGGCCATCTTCACCAGAAGCGAGCCTCAGGAAGTGAGCCTCAGTCATTTTTGAGGCTGATTGAACATATATTCCTGGAGATTTTGCCTCAGGAATCAGATTGAATAGATAGAACCTGGGATTTTATAATGTAAATTTTGTACTGATTCACAGTTAAGATAATTTGTTGTTGTTGTTAGTTGCGAAGTTGTATCTGACCCATCACGACCCCATGGACAATGTTCCTCCAGGCCTTCCTGTCCTCTACCATCCTCTGGAGTCCATTTAAACTCACACCGACTGCTTCAGTGACTCCATCCAGCCACCTCGTTCTCTGCCGTCCCTTTCTTCCTTTGCCCTCAATCTTTCCCAGCATTAGGCTCTTCTCCAGTGAGTCCTTTTCTCTCATTAGGTGGCCAAAGTATTTGAGCTTCATCTTCACGATCTGGCCTTCTAAAGAGCAGTCAGGGTTGATCTCCTCTAGGACTGACCAGTTTGTTCGTCTTGCAGTCCAAGGGACTCGCAGGAGTCTTCTCCAGCACCATCGTTCAAAGGCCTCAATTCTTTGGCTCTCAGCCTGTCTTATGGTCTAACTTTAGGTAATTAGAGTCTCTATTAACTAAAATGCCTACTAAACATTTGAATATGTTTTATATTTATTTATTACTTTCTGGCAGAGAGAAACTTGAAGGTAACCTAGGTGATGGCAAAATATGCCGTTTTAGCATCAATGACTTGTGACATGCAGTGCAAAAACATATGTAAAAGCTGATATCATTACTCTAGTACAGGTAATCCTTGACTTGCAACCATTTGTTTAATGACCTTCCGTAGTTATTATGGCACTGAAAAAAGTGACTTACGACCATTTTTCACATTTACAACCATTGCAGCATCCCCATGGTCATGTGATCAAAATTTGGGTGCCTGGCAACTGATTCGTATTTATAACAATTGCAAGGTCCCAGGGTCATGTGATCACCTTTTGCAACCTGACAAGCAAAATAAATGGGGAAATCAGATTCACTTAACAACCTTATTACCAACTTGCAATGATTCACTTAACAACTGTGGCAAGAAAAATTGTAAAATGGGGAAATAATAATAATAATAATAATAATAATAATAATAATAATAATAATAATAATAATAATAATAATAATAATAATAATAATAATAATAATTTAATTTGTATACCGCCCTTCTCCCGAAGGACTCAGGGCGGTGAACAGCCAAGTAAAATACAAACAAAAGCACACACAATATTAAAAATAATCCTTAAAAAACTTATTCAATTAGCCAGAAAATTTAAGATACAAATTACACCCTATAAAATTACAGAAATTTAAAACCCATTAAATTAAATTAAAATTTTAAAAATCAAGCCAGTGAGGAAAACTCACTTAACAATTGTCTTACTTAGCAACAGACATTTTGGGTTTGATTGTGGTCATAAGTCAAGGCCTACCTGTACTTCAAATCATTTTTTTAAAAAATATATCCTACTGAATTTTAGTTTTTCATAACTGCATCTACAATTCTCAGTTTCTGGGCCTCTTGCACAAAAGTGTCAATACGTCTGTCCACTAATTTCAGAGAAGTTTGTCTAATTTGTTGGTTTCTTTATAGGCCATCTCATCCTAGGGATTCAGAAACCATTGGAAGGTTTGCTACACAAACCTCAATCTGTCTACTCAGTGCAAGTCCAATGGAGACCTCAAGGGGATTTAACCCAGGTAAAAGCGCTCCATGGCTTAGGGCCGGGGTACTTACGGGACCGCCTACTGCTACCGAATGCCTCCCACCGACCCGTGCACTCGCACAGAGAGGGACTCCTCAGGGTGCCGTCCGCCAAGCAATGTCGGTTGGCAGCCCCCAGGGGAAGGGCCTTCTTTGTGGGGGCTCCCACCCTATGGAATGAACTTCCCCCAGGACTTCGTCAACTGCCTGACCTTCGGATCTTCCGCCGCGAGTTGAAGACTTACCTATTTATTTGCGCAGGACTGGCATAGAAATTTTAATAGTTTTTAATATTTGATATAAATTTTATGGGGTTTTTATGGTTTTAAATGGTTTTAATTTTGGCCTTATATTTAATAAGTTTTTAACTATGGTTTTATTGTGTATATAATTGCTGTTTTATTTTGGCTGTGAACCGCCCTGAGTCCTTCGGGAGAAGGGCGGTATAAAAATCCAATAAATCTAAATCTAAATCTAATCTAAAAGAGTCCCTGGAAACAGCCTTGCTTTGCTTTCTCTGCCTTTCTTTTGGAGTAAGTGTCAGGGTTCCAAGTAACACCCCCAATGATAGAAAACTCCAAAGCTTGAGTTTCCTTAAAGTTCCATTTTATTGAAGATGTCATATTGACACATCAGGGAAAACCTGAATCTGAAAGCTCCCAGGTTTTCCCCACCCAAAGAAAAGTTCAAGTCCCTGCCCAACACCCACAAGTCCATCACATGGTCCAATCAAGCATCGTACCCACTGGAGATGTCTCCGAGGTCCAGCCTCCCAGTTCAGGGCAAGACGGCCTTGACTTTCTGAGAAAGGAATATTATTATGACTACATATTACCCTGACTCCATACAATCCCTCCTCCCAGTTTCCCAGAGCAGTAAATGTGGCAGGCCTAACGGCCCAATGTAAAAGGTGGCTTCCAGGTCTGACAGTGAGATTTTTATTAATCATTTAGAATGAAATACTTTTGAGCTCTATTTCCTGGTGTCTTTGAGGTCACAAAAGACAATCCTTCTCAGAGCAGAAAATACACCTAACTTAAATGCTCATGTCCTCAATACAGCCACTGTGTGACTGGGAAATATTGAAGTGCTTCAGTAATGCGCCAGAGTGAAGGCCTGTCATGATATTTCCTCATGGTTAAAAGAAAAAGAAAATCTGCCTTTTCTTCGGATGCTGAAACAAAGACTTGTCTTCCTAGGTCTTGGTTTTAACAGTTATCAGGTGTTGCCTAGATTGGTGCAATAAAAATGTTTGGTTTTCTCTTTCTGCCATGGTTTGTTTGTTTATTGAATTTATATTGCCACCTATTTGCACATGGCGACTCAAGGTGGCTTAGAGAATAGAAAACATCATTTAAAACAATAAAACTAATAAAGAAGGATCAAATAAATTTATTATAATAATACTATAATAATATAACATAACATAATAAATATAATATAATATAATATAATATAATATAATATAATATAATATAATATAATATAATATAATATAATATAATAATAAAATTACCCCCGCCCCCCGCCCCGGCGACAGCAGATCACATGAGCCATTTAATGGGCTTCATCCTGCTCTAGGTTCCCCAGGCCTGCCGGCAGAACCAGGTCTTCACCACCTTCCGGAAGAGTATTAGAGTGGGGACCATTCTAATCTCTGGGGGACTGATGTTCCAGAGAGAGGGAGCCACCACAGAGAAGGCCCTTCTTCTGGGTCCCACCAAGTTTATCTCCCTTGGGGATGGGACCAGCAACATTCCCTGCCTACCAGCTCTAATGTGTGGGGTAGATGTAACCAGCAAGAGACGGTCCCTCAGATCACCTGATCCCAAGCCATGAAGGGCTTTAAAGGTGACAACCAACACCTTGAATTGCACCCGGAAGCAAATTGGCAGCCAATGCAGCTCCCACAGGAAAGGTGATCCATGTGCACACCAGGGTCTGCCCAAAACCATGCAGGCTGTTGTATTTTGCACCAACTGGAGCTTTCGGATGCTCTTCAAGGGCAGCCCCATATAGAGCGTGTTGCAATAGACAAGACGGGAAGTGATTATTTTCAGAGAGGGGGGATATGTGTGTATGTGCATGCCTGTGTGTTCCAGGGCCTTCTTGTTGATCTGTAATTGATCTGTAGTTGATCTGTAGCTTTCTTGGCAAATTTTTGGGGAGCAGTTTGCCATTGCCCTTTTCCTAGGACAGAGAGAGAGTGACTGGCTCAGTGTCATCCAGTCAGTTTCAGTGCCTGAGGAAAAATGATTTCTTAATCTAAAACAGTGGTAGTCATCCTGGTCCCTACCGCCCACTAGTGGGCGTTCCAGCTTTCATGGTGGGCGGTAGGGGTTTTGTCCAATACTGAAGCACTTTCTTTTTTTTTAATTTAATTGACTTTTTTAAAAAAATTCATAGCATTATTTAAAAGCATTTTCATTAGGTTTTCATAAAATTCCCCGTGACAATTTACATTTCTGAAAATACACTATTTGTATCACCCGTGCATAAGTTTAGTTCACGTTACGTAAGTGAAACTAAATGGCGCTATAGTGCGACCGCAAACAAAAGAGCCTCATCCCAGAATAGCTCACACATCTCTCCCTACACCACCCAGCTGTAACAGACAAGCAGAGCTGGTAGCCGGTGCTCTCCCCCAACCCAATCTACGATGCGCGAGAGGCATGCACAGACGATACACGGCGCATTTCTGTGGAACCGGTGGGCAGTTAGAAAATTTTACTACTAACAGAGATGCAAAAGTGGGCGGTAGGTATAAAAAGGTTGACTAGCCCTGATCTAAAACATATTCATTTCAACAGAGCATAAGCCTGCATATGAATTTACCTGATGACAAAGGCCTAGACTTACACCTAAATAGGGATAAAGTGGGTTGAGCTCTGAGAGTATAAATTGCTCAGGCACATTTATGAAGAAGATTGACAAACTAATTTTTTTCAACAGGATTTATTTTCTAATAAATAATAGGATTCATCTAGCAGAAATGCTAGAGTTATGCTTATTCCTGAGAAGATAACAAATGCATATTAATTTTTAGAAATTCAAATGTTCAATATGATGTGGCTTAAAAGGTTGGACAATATTTTGTATTTAACCAGGGATACTATTTTGAAATGGAATTTTTTAAAAAAATGAGACAGAAATATAAGATTGACTAGAATTAAAACATACTAAGGAAGGCAAGCATATCAGGAAATATTTGGGTCCTATTAAGAGATGGTAAACTAAAGCTAAAAATACCGTATTTTTTGGAGTATAAGACATACCCTTTTCCCCAAAAAAAGAGGGTGAAAATCTGGGTGCGTCTTATACTCTGAATGTAGCCCATGCAGGTTCTCAAAGGGATGTTTCAGAGGCTGAAAGAAGCTTCAGAAAAGAAGCCCCCAAACAGAGCTTCAGAAAGGAAGCTCCCAAACAGAGCTTCAGAAAAGAAGCCCCCAAACAGAGCTTCAGAAAAAAAGCCCCCAAACAGAGTTTCAGAGGCTTTTTTTCTGAAGTTCTGTTTTGGAGGCTTTCAGAGGCAGAAAAAAGTTTTTTCTGAAACAGAGTTTCAGAGGCAGGGAAAAAAAGCAAAAAAAAAAGCAAGGCACAGAGCTCACAACCAAGGAACTTGCTGCTAAAATTCACCACTGGGAACAGCTGACTGGGGGTAGTCCAGGAGGCCAATCCACCTGCCAATCCACTTTTTTCTTATTTTCCTCCCCAAAAACTAAGGCGTATCTCATATCCCGAAAAATACGGGTATGTAGCAATTCATAATTTTGTAATATGTGCAAATCCACATAGAAGAATTTAGGGCAGCATTGCTTAACCTTACCAAATTTATGATGGATGGACTTCATGCTGATTGGGGAATTCTGGGAACCGAAGTCCATCTATCTTAAAGTTGCTAAGGTTGAGAAACACTGATTCAGGAGAGTTGTTTTTCTCATGCCTTAACACAGTTGGTGAACCTTTTCAGCACTGAGTGCCGAAATAGGCGCGTGCGTGCGTGCCAGAAACCTTAAGAGCAGCCACCCAGTGCGCATGCGCATGCCAGGAAGATGATCTTCCGGTTTTTGGTGCACACATGCGCATTGGCCAGCTGGTCTTTGCGTGCGCATACATGCCAGAAACCGGAAGACCAGGTGGCCGGTGTGCATGCGCACGCTGGAAACCAGAAGATCATCTTCCCGGCACGTGCATATGCCCTGGGTAGCCACTCTTCCAGTTTCTGGCGCTCAAACGTGCATGAAAACCAGCTGGCTGGCTCACTGGAACCCAAAAGAGCAACAGGCGACGGCTCACGTGCCCAGAGAGATGGCTATGCATGCTACTTCTGGCACGCGTGTCATAGGTTCGCCATCATGGCCTTAACAGATGCCAACATTTGGTCAAGCTTAGAAGCTGAACACAGCTGGATCTGGTTTGTACTGAGAGGCAACACCTCCCATCCTCAGGCTGCAGGCGAGACTGAAAAAATATCTTGGAAGGAGGCAAGGCAAACCATTTCTGCAACATTGCTGAGGAGCTTCATAACAACTTCAGTAGTTGAATTCCACTTGTGCACACCTTTAGTTTTTCCTATAGGCTATCTTCTACTGCCCTCTGCAGGTTGATAGAAACATTGCAACAAACACACCATTCTGCTGCTGCCACACCCACAATACTGTACAGTATATGGCATATATTTTTCCTCCTGCTGGCGAGGAGAAGCGGCTGTCATCAGAGAATAACAAAACCCACCAGGTCAGGATGTGGAAGCCTGTGGCTATCCCATCCCAAAATAAATGCATGACCAGTCATCTTTGCAAAATAAGTAACATTTGCATTTCAACAGAATTTTTTTCAGGATGTAGAAAAAAGCATTGTCCTTCCTCATTCTTCCTGAATTTCTGTGGAATTCAGCTTGCCAGCTGTGACTACCTGAAGGCCACAGATGATGTGAGGAGTTTCTGAAATTCTTGCAGGTATGTACATATTTCTTGTCTTCACAAGGATCACAAACACTCAGTTCTGTGTAGGAGTATTTGTACGTCAAAGTAGCTGCAGACCAAAGGTGGTATTCAGCCGGTTCGAACCCAATTGGGTGAACCAATAATGGAAATTGCAGGTGGGCCCGCCTGCCCACCCACCCCGGCTCTATGCTGTCATATTTAGCATGTTTTTGAGATTGGGCGCATGCGCAGAAGCTGCATGCACGAGCAAAGCGCATGCATGGAAAACCGGACGCATGTGCGGAAGGCGCGTGCACAGCGGACAGGTGGTAACAAAATGTGAAACCCACCACTAACACAGACCCTTGCCATACAATCACAGTTATCTCTATGATTTTTTTGAACCATCCCGTCTAGATTTTGGATTGGGTTAGATTTTCACATCTCTCCTCCCACCTGTAATACTGTAACTGTAACCGCTCTCCAGTAAATGCTTTGGTATTTGGTCTTAATAGCTGTATTTATATCCTATAACACTGTAAATTATTCCTCCTTGTAATTTTCCTGTTCTGCTTTGTGTAAAATGGCTTCAAAAAGCAAAACTCTTCCTCCCCCCGCCATTGTAAAAATAGGAGTGTATTTAAGTGAGACGTAAATTATTTTAAAATATCAATGACCTTCAAATAAATGGCTCCGCTTTATAGATTTTCATAAACAGTTGTAGAAAGTTAGCACCCACCCCTCTCCTAGAAGAATAAAATATTCTAGGAAATATTAAAAAGGCAGAATATTCCCCCCTAAAAGAGAAATAAAAAATCTTAAAGGAAACAGAAACAAAAGCTTCCTGCCCCCAGTGGATAATTTGGTGCCAGTTTATCTACAAGACAAAAGACTGGGCCAGTCTATCTACAAAACAAAAGACCTCAGCTCCAGGATGGGATTATCCTTCCGTGCAAAGCCTTTCAGCCACAATCGGAAATTGCTCTTCATTGCATCACCTAGCAAGATTCAGCCAAGCCTGAGCACAGACAGCCTACAAAGTTAGCTGGACCCCCGCATAGCCCTCTGGGAATCTGACAACTAATAGGATACATTTCTTGCAAGGCCCAAGAGAGGGTATCAATATATCTCACTTTCCACTCTATGTGTTCAGCTGCAATTGACCATGTGCTTAATAGTTCTGCTCCATTAAAACCATCCTTCCAAGCAGTCTCCATGTTTCCAGTGTCTTTCTCCCCACTTGGAATTGAACCCAGATGGACATTTCTTCCAACACAGTGCACAGAAATGCATAGTGAAATGCCAACACATTTTCAAAAGAAAGGAAGGAAGGTTGCAGGTGTTCAGTCAGGAAAATAGCAAGGGACAGCAGACTGCAATCCTTTCTTGGTGTCACTAATTGTTAGTTTACCTTTTAGTTATTTTTATTTTTAGCAGGGCCACCCAGGGAGAGTCGCCCAGGGATGGTCACCCCAAAACACCTGAGGCACTGGTGAAATTCAATTTTTTTTTACTAACGGTTCTGTGGGCGTGGCTTGGTGGGCATGGCTTGGTGGGCGTGGCAAGGGAAGGATACTGCAAAATCCCCATTCCCTCCCCACTCCAGGGGGAAGGATATTGCAAAATCTCCCATCCCACTCTGGGGCCAGCCAGAAGTGGTATTTGCTGGTTCTCCAAACTACTCAAAATTTCCACTGCCGGTTCTCCAGAACCTTTTATTTATTTATTTATTTATTTATTTTGTCACAACAATATATGTAGGAATCATACAAAAGATTATATAGTATATAAACATATATGGGTAAATATAAGGAGGTATAAGCATATATATAGAAAGAAGAAAAGAAAAACAATAGGACAGGAACGGTAGGCACGTTTGTGCGCTTATGCACGCCCCTTATGGTCCTCTTAGGAATGGGGTGAGGTCAATAGTAGAAAGTTTTTGGATAAAGCTTTTAGGATTATGGGAAGAGACCACAGAGTCAGGTAAAGTGTTCCAAGCACTGATGATTCTGTTACAGAAGTCATATTTTCTGCAATCTAGATTAAAGCAGTTGACATTAAGTTTAAATCTATTAGTTGCTCTAGTATTATTGCAATTAAAGCTGAAATAGTCTTTAACCGGAAGGACATTACAATAGATGATTCTGTGAGTTAAGCTTAGGTCTTGTCAAAGGCGACGGAGTTCCAAATTTTCTAAGCCTAGGATTTCAAGTCTGGTGGGATAGGGTATTCTATTGTTTTCAGAGGAATGGAGAACTCTTCTTGTAAAATATTTCTGGACACGTTCAATTGTATTGATGTCAGAGATGTGGTGAGGGTTCCAGTCTGTCAGAACCTGCTGGATTTCACCCCTGATGTGAGGCTTTCATTACAACTATCATCTTGATTTTTTTTTAAACTCCCCCCTTTGTCCCTGAGTATAACACCAAATCTTTGAATTTAAACTTTTGAAAAAACTCTCTTGAATTAGAATGCATTTGACAGTGCTTGCAATTTTGCTTACAAAGAACAATCCCAGAACTCAGATCACTATAGCGTAGCTTAACATTTTTCAAAACAACAACAACACAAGAATACACAATACCATATATCTATTTCTGGACAATGTAATTCATATTTTACGTTTTCTATCAGGAGATCCAATTTTGCGAGTAGAGGGGATTTTTAGACATTTTCTGCCATCTAGAGCATCATTCAGATAGTGCACATAAGATAATTTATAGAGATGGACAGATTTCTCCTAAAGGCATCTGCATTTGAGGCTGCAACCCAGTGTTTCTCAACCTTGGCATCTTTAAGAAGCATGCTGGCTTGGGAACTCGGGAATTGAAGTCCACATTTAAGTTATCCAGGTTCAGAAACACTGGTTAGGTCATTAAAATTCCAATCAGATACGTGTGCGTCAAAGTTTAAATGCCAATGAAGCTTAAAACTGGGTATCCCAAGAATTAAAGGAATGAGATCTATAGAAATTCTATTGAAAATCAATTGACAGATTTAGAACAAAGTCTTTCTTATTCACTTTTGGTTAGGAGAATCAAACCATGCCCATTGATCTCTGGATTACATCCCAGAGTTCTAAATGAGCTGGCAGACGTGATCTCAAAATCATTAAACCATGTCTTTCAAAGATCCTGGAGAACTGAGGAACTACCACAGGACTGGAAAAGAGCTGATGTGATTTCCATATTCAAAAAAACAGATCCAGGAAACTACAGACAAATCAGCCTGACATCAATACCTGGGATGATCCGGGAAAAGATAACCAAGCACAGATCTGCCAACATCTAGAAGCAAGCAAAGTTATAACCAGAAGGCAACATGGGTTTGTCAAAAACAGATCATGCCAAACAAATCTTATTTCATTGTTGGACAAAGTGACTAAATCAGTGGACCAGCGAAATGCAGTGGACTGGACATAGTATATTGGATTTCAGTAAGGCATTTGATAAAGTAGACCACAGTCTACTTCTTGGTAAGCTAGAAAAATGTGAGATAGACAGAATCACCACCAGGTGGATTAATAACTGGCTGACAAACAGCACTTAATATGTAGTCCTTAATCTACTTGGAGGGAAGTATGGAATGGGGTACCCCAAGGTTCCATCTTAGGTGCAGTATTCTTCAATATCTTTATAAAAGATTTAGATGGGGGAACAGAGGGGAAACCATCAAATCTGCAGTAACACTAAGCAGCCAACACCCCAAAAGATTCAGATGGATCTCGACAGACATGAGCACTGTGGCCTATGTAACAAAATGAAATTCAATGTAGAGAAAAATAAAGTTTTACACTTAGCCAAGAAAAACTAAATGTACAAGTACAGATTAGGTGAAACCTAGCTCAGTACTGTAACTGTTAGAGGGATCTTGAAGTCCTAATCATTTAAACACGAGGCAGTAGTGTTCGGCAGCAGCCGAAAAAGTTGATGCAATCCTAGATTGCATCAGCAGAGGAATAGAATCAAGATCACTCGAAGTACTCGTACTGTTTTACAAAGCCTTAGTAAGACCACCTCTGGAATACTGCATCCAGTTTTTGGTTGCCACAATATAAAAAAGATGTTGACACTTTGGAGGAAAGTGCAGAGGAGCAACAAAGATGATTAAGGGCCTGAAGCCTAAAACATATGAAGAAAGGTTGCAAGAATTGAATATGGCTAGTCTAGTGAAAAGAAGGACTAGGGGCAGTGGTAGGATTCAAGTAATTTAACAACCGGTTCTCTGCCCTAATGATTTCTTCCAACAACCAGTTTGCCAAACTGCTCAGAAAGTTAACAACCGGTTCTCCCGAAGTGGTGCGAACTGGCTGAATCCCACCACTGACTAGGGTTGACATGATAGCAGTGTTCCAACATTTGAGGAGCTGCCGCAAAGAAGAGGAGTCAATCTATTTTCCAAAACACCCAAAGGCAAGGTATTTTGACCTAAGAAAGTTATAAACAGATCAAAGATCCTGATACATTTGGAATATTGACTTTTTACTATAATTTTGGAATTAACTGTGTTTCCCAGAAAATACGACCTACCCCAAAAACAAGCCCTAGCCCAATTTTCATGCCTGTGCCTAATATAAGCCCTACCCCAAAAATAAGGCTTAGTTAAGCCCTGCCTGCCATTTGGTTATACAAGGTGGGGTGAGGCACAGGTGTAAAAATCAAGCTAGGGTGGGAATGGGGGGTTGGAGGTACCCATGCACCCCACACCCACTTACATTAGGATTGCCACAGCCAGGCCTCCCATGCCCCATCACCTGTTACACCACTGCCCAACTTCTCCTTTAGTCACTTGTGACCGCTCACAGCCAGATGCCGCAAGACTCATCACGCCAGAGGAACCACTCTCGGCAGGAGGCCACAGGGCTCGTTGCACCAGTGGAGCAGCTCATATGGTGCACAATGCACCATGCAGAGTCCTGCCATGAACTGCTCCATGGACATGAGCCTCATGGCATCCAGCCGCAAGCGGTCCCAAGCAGCTGAAGAAGTTGGGCAGTGGTGCAACAGGTGTCGGGGCATGAGAGGCCTGGCTGTGGCGATCCTAAGGTAACTGGGTATGGGACGTATGGGCACCTCCAACCCCCCATTCCCACCAGGTCCTAAGACAGTGATGGCTAAACTTTTTGCGGGAGGTGGGGTCGCATGCATGCCCACACCTATAATTCAATGCCCCGCACCCTGCCCCCCCATGCGTGCGCATGTGACCCCTCTTCGCTCCCCGCTTTTGGTATGCGATGGCAAAAAGGTTACTTGTTGTGCCTCGTCCTCCTTCCTCTCCTCAGCCGGGCCCCTCCTGTCTCCTCCCGGGCCTGCTATCAGATTCGGAGTCTGATAATGAAGATGAACGGCCTATCATGCCTCCAGCCCCCAGCCCTGGTCCCATGGCCAGACAGGATGTCAGGAATGAACAAACAAACCTCACTCCTACAGCGTGTGAGCAGGGAGCCAGCCACATGCTGGAATTACCGGCAGCAGATCCAGCAGAAGAGAATTCACAGTGGGAGGATCGCCGCGTCCGGAGATCTGAGAGGCGACATCAGCAGGAGGGGCAGGCCTGGATAAGTGCTGAGTCATGGAGCCACACCCCAGAGCCTATATAAAGGACCAGCTTGAGTCAAGCAACTTTGAGTCAAACAAAGTCTCATTTAGTTTGCTGAAGTCACAACTTGGATTCCTGCCTGCCCTGAGAAATCTGGAAGGAATTTGGCAAAGCTGCAGAGGCTTCATAGCCATGCTTGATATGGACTTCCTAGACCCGGTCGTCAGAGGGGGAGGGGCATACGACATTATGGTGGGCCCAGTAGGCTTGTTTTTCACCTTTCCCAGGCTCCAAAGGCTTTCTTGGAGCCTGGGGAGGGTGAAAATGGCCTTCCCCATCCCCCCAGAGGCCCTCCAGGAAACGGCCCATTTCCCAACTTCCAGTGGGCCCGGAAGGCCCAAAAATCAGCATGCGCACTGGAGCTGAAGTAGGGCAATGCTCGTGTGCCCACAGATATGGCTCCGTGTGCCACCTGTGGCACACGTGTCATAGGTTCACCATCAAGGTCCTAAGATAAGTGGGTGCAGGGTGCGTGGGCACTTCTAACCCACCCACCCCCCATACTCGCCTTAGCTTGATTTTGTTCTACTGTGTTTTTGATGTTGTTTCTCCATCTTCTTCTCAGTTTGCCTCGTGTTCTTTGACCTCCTCCTCTCTTTGCATATAGCTTGTATGGCACAGAATCCCATGTCCTCTCCAGGTGAGCAAACCAGTTTATTTGCTGTTTCTGTATGTAGTTTAAGACTGGGTCTATATCAATTCTTCCCCATCAAGAAAAGGTGTTCATCCAAAATTCTTTCACAAGAAGCCCAGTTTTTACTGACATTTTGTCCCTCCTTTCACATCCTGAAATTTCTCTGCTTATGTAAGTAGACAAATCCAGAGGTGGGATTCACATAATTTACCTACCGGTTCGCCCAGCACTGAAAATGTGAGCACGCACACACACATTTGTTTCGCTCGCATGCACTACCTATGCGCATGCACCCAGCCTTCTGCGCATGCATTTTGCTCGTGTGTGCACCTTGCGCGTATGTGCCCAACCTCAAAAATGTGCCTAAATAGGACAGCATAGAGCTGGGGCAGGTGGGCCCACCCACAATTTCTACTACCGGTTTACCAGAACCGGCTGAATACCACCTCTGGATACAGCACCATCAACATTAATGGGCCATATTGTAAGCCAAGACAAAACATTTCTTCAAGAAAAAAAATCAATTAAATCAGACTCAATTTACACATGGACATTTGGTAAGAGTGCATTTCAAATAATTTAACCCATTTCCCACCTGCAGTGCCTTGTAATCATTCCAGCTCTTTTGGCAGATGCTCACAGAGCAAAGCTCTCTCGGATCTCATACTGCCACTAATTCAAATTCAAACCAAGGCTACAGGAGAGAAAGGGCTGTGCTTGGCCTTCACGAGGAATGAAAAATATTTATTTCTAACTAATGGAATGAAACAAAAGAGGGCTGTGATGACATAATGACTACAAATCAAACCGCCTTACAATAAGAATAATTATTGTAAGTTGCATGGGAAGCGTAGCTGCGATGCTGACGGTATATGAATGTGCATAGCTCATTTTCCAGGAAAACTACTGTAGGAAGTTAGCACCCACCCCTCTCCTAGAAGAATGAAATATTCTAGGAAATATTAAAAAGGCAGATTATTATATTTCCCTGGTTGAGAAATGGAGAAATGTGTTTTTTAAGGCAGGAAGCAGACTCGCTCTTAATAGCCTCCACCCTCCTCAATAGCCCACAGCAGATGCTAGCACTTAAGAGATAAAGAGATAGCTAGGTCTATTCATAAGCAAGTGCTCTCACCCAAGATCCAACAAAGGTAGGATTAGCCCTCTACCCATCTAGCAACAGAACTCACCACATGGCACCTGGGGAGATTACATCACCCAGCAAGATTCAACCAAGCTTAAGACTAAAAAGACAACCTACAAAGTTACCTTTGTATGGCCCTATGGGAGTCTGACAACCAATCAGAATACAAGCTCAAATTCAAAGCCCAGCATAGGATATAAATCAATTTCTCTCTCTCCCTCTCTCTCTCTCTCCCTCTCTCTCTCTGGTTGGTCCCAGTTCTGTCCAATTCTATAGAACCGGTAGTAAAACCAGCGAGCATCCACCCACCCGCCCCGACGTCATCAAGGGGCTTCTGCGCATGCGCAGAAGCATGAGTGAGTGCTCCCATTGTGAACCGGTAGTAAAGGAAAGTAGAACCGACCCCTGGACTCACCTCCTTCCTTCTCCAATTGTACACTCATAGAATTGGACAAGACCTTAAGGGAGTCGTCCTGTCTTTATTTAATCTGCATTTTTTAAAAAGGTTGGAAGCCAGACCACACTATGGCATAAAGAAGCCAGCATTACAGGCACAAAGGAAAAATTTATATCCATCAAATTTAGGTAAATAGCATATAATGCCTCTGAATTGATAATATGATTGATGAATTGATAAGGAAAAATTGATAAGAAAAAATAATACTGTGCTTCTGTTATTCTTCTATTCGTTGTAACATTACAAAAGGGTGGTGCTGCCTCAGGAGTCCTACAACACATTTCAATCCTCAACTACCACCGAAGAAAATAAAATTAGAGAAAATGAAAACAAAAAACAAAAACTATGATTGCACCCTCTAATATGGACTTACCTTTTGAAAGCCAAAGACATGAGATAGATGGGAAGCCTTGAAAGCACCTCTCTTAATGCATGGCACATCAAACATCCTTTGCTCTCATACCATCAGAGAATTTAACCTATCAAATCCCCGCACAATCTCTTCATATAAAACACACACAAATTCTGAAATTTGCTCATCTTTAATAAAGCTTATGGGAAATTAACAAATGTTAAGATGTAGAAATGTTTTCCCAAGGCATAAATTATCAGTCTTCTGGAGATTTAAGAGTCTTAATTCAGAGGATACATTCTTTAAAAAGTATCATTAATTGTATAGATTTTCTGTCTGCATGATTTCCGATTGCTATATACAGGTAGTCCTCGAGGTACGAACCTAGTGGAGCCTGCCCATTAGGTTCGAAAGTCAAAAAATTAATCAATTGAATCAGACTCAATTTTACTGTCAGGGTTCCGAAGGATGCCCTAATTAAATCATGAGCCTCAAGCCAAGCTTCAAAAGAAATCCAGTTATTTACCATGTCAGCATGTTCCCAAAGGAAGCCAACTCTGACCCCATGTAATTTACAGCCCTAATCATGACTCTGTTCCCCGCCTCCCCCCAGGGTGTGTCATCAATCACATCCACCAACGGATCAATTTTGTGGGTTGTAGAGACCATTCCCTTCCAGCCACTGTGGGTAATCCTGGGAGACAGCCTTGAAAAAAATATGTCTGGAATGCACTCCTATCTTTGCCTGCCAGTTTCCCATCCCTCTTGCCTATGGCAACTCAAGAGCAGGCCAGGGATGCTTTGCAAGTTGACATTTACAATGTAGAAAGTTAGCACCCACCCTCCTAGAAGAATGAAGTATTTTGAGAAATAAACCATCTTTCCAATCAGCCTCCATGTTTCCAGTGTCTTTCTCCCCGCTTGGAACGGAACCAGGTGGATTTTTCTTCCAACAACAAATTTTAAAAATCAAATTCACTAATTGAATCAAATGGGTCATTAAATGAACGAAGATCTAACTTACTGCTTCCTCCGATTCATTGATTGATCGCTGCCATCATTAACTGAACTGAGAGACTTCCCTGCCCGTCAGCTGTCTCCGGCTGAGGAACTAAATTGCCTCCAAGCAGGCTGGCACAACTCTCCGGCTGTAGTTGCTGCTAGTCAGCTCAAGCTTCTTCAGACAGTTCAGGGGGTCATTGGTTGCCCTCTCCCCTCTTTGGAAGAGCTTGATAGCTCCCGCTGCCTTAAGAAAGTTCAAAACATTCTTAAAGATCCATCTCATCCTGGGCACCCTTTTTTTGAACTATTAGTATCTGGCAGATGGCACAGGACAATAAAAACGACGACAAATAGGCTGAAAAACAGCTTCTATCCCAGGGCAGTAACTATACTGGATTCTACTGTATAATGCAATATTAATGCAATATCGGGGGTTTTCAATTCAATTGCATAGAATGTGAAGGATGTGTGTTTGTGTTTTATTTTTTATGTATAATGTACTCTCAAGATGGCATTTAATTTCATTGTACGAGGTGCAATGACAATAAACTAAACTAAAAAAAAAAACAATACTTGCCACTAATTAGCTTAAGAGTCTCCAGCCAGAAGGCAATGGGGCAGGGGTTTATAGAACTCTCAGCTTGCAAGTAACAGAGATAGAAGGAACTTGAGGTCATCTAGTCTAACCCACTGCTCTCACTACTCTCAAGGGAGTATTTCTGATAAATGCCTAACCAGTCTCTTCCTAAAAGCTTCCAGTGATGGGGCACCCACAACTTCTGGAGGCAATTTACATTTAAAACCTACAAACTACAGTAATATACACTAATCTCCAAAATAAGAGCAAGGAAAAACAACATTACAGAATGCTTTGTGTAGATGCTGGGTAGCATTTCTACAAGTAGTTTCAAGGCAAATGCAAACAAAACTTTATCTTTGCAATGTGCTGCACTTACAAATACAAGTTTGCAAAGTACAGTACTTAAAAACGAGAGCCGTTCTCAAAGTGCTTACGAACAGTAACAGTACTATTGAATAACAAAAAGGAATATTTTAAAATACTTACAGAAGCAATTCTAGCACAAGTCCGCAAGCCCATGCAGCACTAAAACAGAAAACGAAAACAAACTTGGTGCCACCCATTTTTAACAGAGTGACTGAATCCAAGTCATATGGTTACACAGGCCTCTGTTTTGATCACCATTTTGAATTTCTAACATTAAGTACCCTTTCTGAATAAATCCGTTCTTGTGAAAATTCGTTAAATGAACGTTCATACCTGGGGGATTACCTGTAAAGGGATTTGCTGTCCAGCATGTATACACTGACCAGTTTTGAACTTCAGATTCTAACCCGTATTCTTACTGACCAGCTCACAGAGTTAATATCAGGAATTCTAGGGTGAATTCCAGTGATGACATTCAGCTGGTTCAGACAAACCGGTAGCGGCAACCTGCAGTGGCTCCCTGCCCACCTGCTATGCCATCCCATTTAGCCATGTTTTGCATGTGTGCAAGCCATGTGTGCGCAGAGCATATGCGGAAGGCCAGGTGCATGCACAGAAGGTACGCACTCACATTTTCAGTGCGCAGCAAACCGGTGGTAAAATTTTGTGAAACCCACCTCTGGTGAATTCCTAGAAGTTAGATACTGTGATGCAGTTAAGCTCCCTTCTGCACAATTGGCTGAAGACTAACGTATTTTGGAGCTCTTCTGGAATCCAGGGATCCAAGACAAACATACCGGTATTTGTGCTTCTGTCCCGAAGTCTCAAATAAATGCCAAATTATTTGTTATGGCTGGCACTAAACTCACTAATTTTAATTTAAGCAAGGGAACCAGAAAAGTGTTGCCTTTTCAAGACCAATTTAACATTTTAGTGAGATGAATTATAATCATCCTTGACTTGGGTAAATTGTAAATATCCTTGGAAGCATGAAGATTTGTCTTTTAACATCAAGTCATGCCATTTTTCCTCAATTCCATTTTGAGCAGCAATGGTAGTGCCCATATGTTTGGAAACTAACATTACCCATACTAGGTGTATAAATCAACTATTTAAAAAATAGTAGGCCAACTTCTCTTCATGAGGCAAGCTGCACTTTTTAATTCTTAATTTGTTTCTCAAGAACTGTGAAAACTATGCTGGCTGTGAAATCTGGGAGTTGAAGTCACACACATTTTCAAGTTGCCCAGGTTGAGAAACATTGCTCTAAAGTAATTTGTACCTGAAAGAATAGCATAGAATAGAATAGATCAGATTTTTTTATTGGCCAAGTGGGATTGGACACACAAGGAATTTGTCTTGGTGCATATGCTCTCAGTGTACATAAAAGAAGCTTATACTTTAGTTTTCTTTACCTTTCTGAATGGCAAGCAAATTAAATACATGGTTTGAACAAATTATAAAAAAGCCAGGTCACTGCCATCAGCCAACTAAAGATTTAGAAAGGACCCACTCTCCTAAGCAACTCATAATCTATTGGAGCTTTTACAAAAGCACAACTTGATCAATTTCACTTGTAATTAGCTTCACTGTGCTTTCTGTGTTGCTATATATCAATGTTCATGCTTTCCAGAATCATCTAGTTCAATATTGCTATTTGCAAGTTGTATATAATTAAGTATAAGGTACCTGACCTGATGTAAGCCCATGATTGTAAACAAAGGTAGTTTAGCCACTTGGAAAGCCGTTTCAATGATAAATACGTCATGACGTACAATATATAAACTGCTGGAAGGTAATTGCTTATAGGGCCTCATTTGTAAACTCAGCATTATTTAATTACATTTAATTAGATTCTTTGTAACTGAAATGATAGTTAAATGTTATCCTATTAAGCTGATAAAGAACACCTGCAAATGTGTAATTGATCCTCCAATACCCAACTTAATTTTAACTAAAACAAAACCAAGCCACAAAAGTGTGTTTTCTTTCTTGATGATTGTTAGTATGTTTTATAATTTACTTATAAATATATGAATTGCATTCCAATGTATTCTGTGTTCCCCAGCTCTTCACAAACTGTTACCCTTTGTACACTCCCATCATCCCAAACACTGTAATAGGCAAGATAAGAACCAGAATACTATGGTAACAAGATTTTTATTTTTAAACATGTCTGAAATTGGTTCTGTGAATAAAACTAGCATGAGTGAATTTATTATCAGCCCCCCGACCACAAAACCAAAATATCAAAAACAAATTCAATATTTTTAAATCAGCTTGTTTCATAAATGATACACAGTGCAAAAGCCGTAAAAGCGGTAGCTTACTGCAAATAAATCTTTTTACTCTTTAATTTCCAATCTGATCAACAGGAATTAGCATCATTAATCTCCACCATACATATTTCGGCATAATGTTCATCAGAAAGCTACATTTATTTTTGTACCCCTCTGCCTCCCCCTGGGATAAAAGAACTAGAAAATCTTTAATCATCCAGTTTTGGGAAAGATCATTTATCTGTATGCAGATCTTGATGGAAACTGATGCCTCATTGAGTCTTCAGCTTGTTTACTTGTACAACCCGATACAAAACACATCCCACTTCTCCCAGTAAAAATGATGTGCTAGGACAGGGCTGTCAAATTCCAGGCCCATCGGCCAGATGAGTCACATGTTGGCCACGACCACGCCCGGTTAAGCAAAGGTGGGGGAGTCCCAATACCTCATGTGACACAACTGTGACGACGCGAGTTTGACCCCCTTGTGCTAGGATGTAAATCCTTTGGGTACTTGCATTCATTATTTGTTGTTTGTGGTCTTGGGATAACATGATGTGGGCTTTAAACTGTCCATAACAAACAGCATTGACTTCCTTGACGGCAAGCGAAGGAAAACCAAAGCTGTCTGTTATGCAGCCAATTGTAAATCAAAATTATTTGGCACCATGGCCAGTTCGGTCATGAAGTGTAGTATTTGTTTTTGAAAAGGAGGCAAGCGAAGGAAAACCAAAGCTGTCTGTTATGCAGCCAATTGTAAAGCAAAATTATTTGGCACCATGGCCAGTTCGGTCATGGAGTGTAGTATTTGTTTTTGAAAAGGAGGCAAAATGGTGGCGGTGGGCACCTAGAAGCACTTGCCAAATTTCCCATCTCCGTTTCTAAAATTGAAACAGGAAAATGAAGGCGGTCTGCTGCGAACCGATTACCTCACCATCGTTTTTATCATCTGGATGGTTCTGGATCGGGGTGAAATCCAGCAGGTTCTGGAGAACCAGTAGTGGAAATTTTGAGTAGTTCGGAGAACCGGCAAATACCACCTCTAGCTAGCCCCAGAGTGGGGTGGGAAGGGGGATTTTGCAGTATCCTTCCCTGCCACGCCCACCAAGCCACGCCCACAGAACCAGTAGTAAAAAAAATTGGATTTCACCACTGTTCTGGATTCCTAATAAACTGCACAAAAATTTTAACAACTAACTGGTAAACTTTCAGTTAGACCAGGTGTGTCAAACTCAAGGCCCACGGCCTGTAGGGTGCTTAAATCTGGCTCGCAGAGCCAGCTTGGAAATATCAAAGGATCGGCCCGTGGTGCCTCTGCTGGCCAAAACGGGCCTCAGGGGGACGTTTTCAGCCTCCATGGCCTCCTGCAGCACTCTGCTTGCCAAAAACATGCAGCCCCCCCGTACCCCTTTTTGGCCAGCAAAGTGCTGCAGAAGGCATCCATCCCGTCTCCCCCCCCCCCCCGATCTACGGAGGCGACTACAATGCTGATCCGGCCCTCAAAGAAATCCAGTTTGACAATCTTGAGTTAGACTAACCAAAGTATTGAGTATTGCAATGTTTCTCTAAGTATGTTGAAGAGAAATGGGCAGTAGCCCTAAAACTGCTTTTGTACCACATTCGTACTGAATTGCTAAATCATATGTGATTAAAAAAACAGGTGGCATATTTTGAAATTAGAAGCATACAAGTGTAGTGTAACCTTTAAATAGGCTAAGCATACTCAAAAAGATACACCTTCAAAAAAAATTTAAAATCCAAGAAAATTTTAACGGATTTTTTTCCTTGGTGCCATTGCTCTGTCAGTTCAAAAGTGAGCTGTGATCCCAGGCCATCTCGTTTTCCCAACAAAGGATTCCATTTTATCGTTTAGATCAGAGTTCCTCAGCACTTCCGGCTTTGTGGACCGGTGGCAGGGGGGTGGGGGTTCTGTGTGAGTGGCTGGCAAGCATGCCTGTGTGCATGCAGGTCCATTTGCCCAAGTGGCATGCATGTGCTTGCCCGCTGCTCACACAAGTGATGTGCATGCGTGCATGCGTGGTCACCAGCTATTTCCACCGCCTGGTTACAATCCCCTAATGGCCGGGCTGCGGCCCACAGGTTGGGGACCCCCGATTTAGATAAATATTTCTTTGCTTCCACCAGTGGCTTAAACAGTGAGTGAGTGAGTGAGTGAGTGAGTGAGTGAGTGAGTGAGTGAGTGTGTGTGTGTGTGTGTGTGTGTGTGTGTGTGTTTTCCGGCATAACTCTGGAACGCCTTGAGCAATTTCAACCAAACTTGGTACACAGATGACGTACTCTCTGGAAAAAAATACTGTGGGGGTAAGACATCCCTAATACCCCTCGGGGTGTGTCTGTGTCTGTGTGTGTATGTTCCAGCATAACTCTGGAACTCCTGGGCCACTGAAATGAAAATGAATGAACTATATCTATAGTGTCAAATCACAGTACTTTTAACAGTGGTAGTGTGCATTTTGGATTCAAGTCTGTTAAGATACAGCCTGTTGTGCCTTAAAATGGCTTCTGCTGTAAAGCACAGTGGAGTTGCCATGGTAACAGCTTCACAGTACTCCACAAGAGTGCTCCCTCTGGTAAGGGGGATACAGGATTGGGATAAATAAATACCCGGGCAACGCTGCGTTATCAGCTAGTTTAAAATACAGATTAACACCACCCCAAGAGCCAGGCAAGGCTCGGCTCACACGATGGGTCACAATTGACTCTTTCGACCTCTACATTCTTTGTCTTTAAAATGATGCCTCTAAATCAGAGCCTAACAATTGGCTTGAGAGGGAGCTGCTCTTTCTACTTGAGTAGCTTTGTGTCTGGATGCTTTGGTTGGGCTGGAGGCCTAGGACCTTCAACCCCCATGCTAGAGAGAGACTGGGCCAATCCCTGATACAGCTGCGATGGCAAACCTGGGCTGAACTCTGCTCTCTTTGCTGCTACATCCTTGACTTACAACCATTTGTTTAGTGACCGTTCGAAGTTACAACAGTGGAAAAAGTGACTTACGACACTTTTCACACTTATAACTGTTGCAGCCTCCCCAAAGTCATGTGATCAAAATTCGGACATTTAAGCACCTAGCAGTCACAGTGTCCCATGGTCATGTGATCACCTTTTGGCAACCTTCTGACGAGCAAAATCAATGGAGAAGCCAGATTCACTGAACAACCACGCTGCTAACTTAGCACTAGCATCCATTCCCTTCGCAACTGTAGAACAAAAGATCGTAAAACAGGGCCAAATCCAGTTAACAAACTGTCTCGCAACAGAAACCCAAGGTTGAATTGTGGTCGTAAAAAGGATTATCTTTGAAGCAGCCTGCCTCCTGTGGTTATGACCCTTGCATTTCCCATTATGATCATAATTTGCCTGGAAAACCACTGCAACTCTGAGGCAAGACACAGATCCTTGAGCATTATCGGCAAGCTTGTGTGTTTCAGCACATCAGTGAGTCAATAAAACAGCACAGCTGAAATCAAACAGTCTTATTTCATATAAGCAGAGCGGACAAATTGGATTCGGTTGATTCTTTTAGCAGGGTTTTTGTTTGGTTTTCAAATTAGTGAACCGCATTTTTCAACTTTGCAGAGTAAATCAGCTCCCCGATTTCTCATTATTAACTATTAGTAGCTTCTGTTTCTGTCAGCTATATTATGCAAAGTGTATTTTGCCCGGCCTGTCCTTATTCCTAACAGGCTTAAATGATTTTGCTGCACAAATACAAACAGCAGGATGTTAGCACTACCAGACTGCTTTTACCCCCAAAACACAAAATCTTAGCAGGACAGCATGAAACCACAGCATTTATTAGCCATTTTTTTTACATAATTGAAATAAAAGGGCAGAAAGCATCATGACTTTTTGTAATAAGAAAAGCTACCTTCACAATTCACGTTTGCTTCCATAGGAAAAATATTCTTTTTAGTATTTCATATTCCATTTCATTATAAAAATATAATTTATAAAGCTTTCCATCACGAGCAGTATCAGATATAAAAGCTAATCATTTATGTTTATGTTTAGAAGGGCACATACTGACACCTAGAGTAATTCCATCAAGTATATTTTACCTCCAAGTTATAAAAATGGTCCATTTTACTAGAGAGCACTGAAAATATATAGTTATTTAAGCCAAAATAAGCTGTACTTCAAAAGCCTGGGATGTTTTCTTGTTTCCTTTTAAATTGACTGTAAATTTAAAATCATGACCTGTAACTGCTACACGAATCTCATCCAGAGGAAAATATGATCTGAAAGAAGTTTGTCTGAGTCCTCAAAACAACCCGACTATGGCCTGGGGATAAGAGATTGTCAAAAATTCATTTTAGCTCCTATATTTTTCCCTCATAAATGAAAAACAGACAATGACAAGAAACCGAGTTGGCAAGTGTTGCATTCAAGGAACTACACATCAAAGAAAAAGAGGTGTAGGTAAGGCCTCAGGTGCTCGTAATGTGCAGGAGCCAGTATAGTATTTGATGGCGATCAGTTCTGTAGCATCCATTTCTCACGCTTCTGTTTCTGCAGGAGTTTTTGAAGGTTCATGGACAAATAATTTTTTGGAGCAAGTGATGATTTTTTTTCCTTCCATGCTAAAGGACTTCAGAATAGAGCTTTTCATATCTGGCAGATTTTTAGATTCAATGCCTATTTTGTTTTTTGGGTATATAAAAATGATAACTGCTAAACATAAATCCTATAATCTGACTACTTACCTAGCGAGCAGGAGATACAGTCTCTTTAATTTAAATTTCAGATTACATACAGTGTATATTGCAACAACCGTTAAAAACAGTAACAAATCACCAGTTCTTTGGTGTTTATCAATATGGTAGACCATCCAAAGTCATTAATATAAAAATATTGGCAACAAGATTCTCTAAAAATTAAGAGCCAAAGCAAAATGGCATATTCCAGGTCTGAAAAAAATCTTCCAATCTGAAGATACTATAAGCATCAACGTAATATTAATTTCAATATGCTGAGCCCAGAATATCACAAAATTAACAGCTATTTTTCTGACTGCTTAATTAGAATTGCAATCAAATCCCCAATAATTTATACATTTAAAGAATAATTATCCTATCTGTTTACTAAATAAAACCACAAGTAATTATGAATGTTTTAAAACATTCAGCATACAGCACTTGAAAAAAATTAGTTTAGGTGGTTAAATTTTCTCATTGATTTTTACCTCTCCCTCTGCACATCTTCACAGGTTATGTTTACATGAGACATTGATCATTCTGGAAATAGGAAAATAGGTTTGAATGTCGCAATGTGATAATCTTGATGGCAGCATACTTCAACAACTGAAATTTTCAACCAAGATATTTTTTGCAATACTAAAAGTTTTCTTCTAACTGATTTACCTGTTAAACAGATGAAAAAATCAATTAGGATAGTTGTTTTAAGAATTAACCAAATAGCAACTTAATAGGCTACCGAATTTAAATAATAATTCCTCCTTACAAATTCAGACGCAAATTACAAAAAGGAACATTTAATGGGTAGCAGATAGGGAAGGAAAAGCATAATTCTTCAAGTTACATATGGTGATTTTGACATTATCTGGTGTTCAAAATTGGGCAGTCATAATATCTAGAATCCAAAAGTTCTTAATAGTTTCACAGAAGACATAATGCAACAATTCAGATCTAAAATGACTAGCTATTAGCACCTATTCATAAGCAACAGTTACTGATAAAAGTTAACATTTTCCCCATGGTTTACATTAAATATTGGTAGCTTTCCACAGCCATAAATACCATTCTTTTAAAACTAATGAACTTGCTGACATTTATGATAATTCAGTTCAACAGACACTAAAGACACTTAACAATCGCAAACGTTTTTATTAATCATTTTTCTTTTTAAGAAGCTTCCAAATAACTAGAAGAGTGAATGGAAATTGGAAAACTCTGAACTGGTCGTGGAGTCAGATGCTGAATCATCTATTGTAGTTAAATAAAATCAATTATTTCAAATAAGTGAGACAGATTTCCAGTAGCACAGAAGACACAGAAAAAAATAATTGTGTTTACTCTGCCTTTTTGTTTTTAAGTATTTGATAGACAGGCATCTGCAAATCTTCAATAGTTTCTGCAATTGGTTTGTTCAGGGTTTCTGGAAGTAGAAGAGTCAAAAAACCAGCTGATAATCCACTGATTCCAAAGACTCCAAATGGTACCGATGGACCAAGAGACTTCTAGAAGGAATCAATTAAATTATTTGTTATGAAATAATATAAATATTATATTAGATATATAGTAGATAGATATAGATTATATTAAATATAGATATAGTAGATAAGAGTTATTTAAAAAGTCTTCATTGAACTGCAGTGATTTTATATATATATATATATATATATATATATATATATATATATATATATATATATATATATATATATATATATATAAATGAATGATAATATCACCTTATTTTCTAATGCATGTTTAGCACATATAGTAGAGTTTTGTGAAGCACAGAAAACAGTTCGCCCAAAAAAGTCAAAGGGACAATGAAAAACAAGCATCACAATTCAGAGCCAGAAGTCACAGTGATGTGCATCAAAGTCTCTTTCCTATTCATATTCTGAGGATTTTTCTTAACCTAGAATTCCCCTACTGATGCATCATATGCAAATATACTGTAGGAGAAGAGAAGGCAAAATTAAGCATATCATCAGTTTAGAGTTTTTACGTTTCCACATACAGACTAAGTGTAACCCTTCCTGGATTCTGTTGACCCTTATCTGGTGCTAATTTAGTCTTGAACTTTAGTTGTCTAGATTCTTATGTATGGGCTTGAATAATTCTTTTACGCTGCAATTTTACGGGATGATCCTCATATTCTACACATGATATATATGCATATAATTTATGAACAAGAAACATAAAGCATATTTCACATCCCATTAATGTTTTCAGAGGTTGTGACAGAATAAAAACGAAGCTGCTGATAATTCAGTGCTGAAAAGCAGAGAAATGAAAAGCCCCAAGGGTTTGAGAATGAGGAAAAGATCAAAAGTGAAGATTTGAGGAAGGTTTTCTGCAAATAAATTCAGGGGCAGATAATCTACTGGCTATATAGAAGTCTCTCCCATTGGCTTCCCCATATTCAATTCCTTGCTCAGATCCAAACTAGACCGATGATCTATAATTGGATATCTGGAAAGGTTCATTTTTAATGTAAAAAGCAGTCACAGGGGAGGGGATATCAAAATTGGAATAAAACCAAAAGGGCCAAAAATGAGACATTTAATTCTTTCCTCTCTGACAAATTTTCCTCTGCCACAGCACTTCATCCTTGTTTATACTTCTTCTTTTTGATAGTTCACATTTACTTCATTAATGCTGTATATCTGGACAAGAATATGAAATCATCATAATGCCCTAGGTTTAATTGTTTAATTAGTTTAATATGATGTCAAGCCTCACTGACTAATCCTCTGGCCATAATACATCCATGCCGACTTTCAACTTCCCATAAACATAAGAAGGCTATGCATTTTATGTGTTCATCTAGATCAGTGGTAGTCAACCTGGTCCCTATTGCCCACTAGTGGGCGTTCCAGCTTTCATGGTGGGTGGTAGGGGTTTTGTCCGATACTGAAGCACTTTCCTTTTTTAAAATTTAATTGACTTCTTAAAAAAAATTTCGTAGCATTATTTAAAAACATTTTAATTCGGTTTTCATAAAATTCCCAGTGACAATTTAAATTTCTGAAAATATAATATTTGTATCGCCCGCACATAAGTTTAATCCACATTCCGTAAGTGAAACTAAACGGCGCTCTAGTGCAACCGCAAACAAAAGAGCCTCGTCCCAGAATAGCTTGCGCATCTCCCCCCACATCACCCAGCTGTAACCGACAAGAAGAGCTGGTAGCCGGCGCCCTGCCCAAACCCAATCCACAATGCGTGAGAGGCATGCGCAGACAACGATACATGGCGCATTACTGTGGAACTGGTGGGCGGTTAGAAAATTTTACTACTAACAGAGATACAAAAGTGGGCGGTAGTATAAAAAGGTTGACTACCCCTGATCTAGATCTTAATCAGACTTATTCAAATATACTTTAGCATGTTTACCAAAGAAATGCAGGGCAAAAAATGTATTAGTCACATATATATCATGAGGACAAATATTGGTAAAAAATATAAGCCCGCAAATTCTGATTAACTATCACGTTAGAATTATTGCATATGAATGAACAATCTTGTTAATTGATTTGAAAGTTTGATTAAACAGGATATACTGCAGACAGCATTACTTACCAAGGAAGGAACAAATGGAGCCAAAATCCCTCCAAACCTACAAATCATTGAGCATACACCCAAACCAGCATTTCTGTTTTATAAAAGAAATGCCACTGTTAGTATGTATCCTAAGGAAAAGCAAGACTAAGTATACAGATTCACGCCAAATAATGCACTGTAGTTCTTAGTTGAGTTTAGCTTTTAAACTGGATCGATCTCATTTTCTGATCTGATATCGCCATCCTATTGTTTCCACCACCAGAGTATGATTCAACATTATCAACTGGGAAATATCGTTTATACAGTATGTATTTCCTTGAATAGAAATCATGATCCTGAAACTTGAACTCTTCATGAGGCCCAATCAGTTGGGATTGGATTGGATTGGATGTTATGCACAAATTGTGCCCATTTCTGGACTGGAAGATCCTATTCATGATGACTACTCATCTCCCAATCGGTTTAATGTAACATGCTTTATAGCACAATTGTCAAACTCATCACGTCACGTGACGTATCATTACGATTTTTGCCTTTGTAGAGCCGGGGTGGGCGTGGCCTGCACATGAAGCATCCGGATTGTGGGCCGCCAGTTTGACATCCCTGTTTTATAGGGAGCTTCCGTCAAAATTCATTCAAAAGCTGACACTGTTGCAAAATGTAGTAGCCTGGGCACTTTCATTCATTTCACATAATACTCGTGTGATAACTCTGTTCTGTGAGATGCACAGGATTGCAACAGACCACTAGGTGGCAATAAATTGCCATATTTACATTCTTCAATGTCCTGTGCAATCAAAAAATATTTTCAAAAGAGAATTTCAAAATGACCTGCAATATTATCTCAAGCAACATTTTATTAAATAAAAAGAAGAGACCATATTAAGGGGATACCATAAAAAGGCCCACTTGACGTCTGTCTTTGTTTGTTTATATTTTGTGTGTGTGTATTATGTTTCTTTTTGTACTGTGTATTTTAATGTCTGGAAATTTAACAAATATTATTTTTTTAAAAAAGGCCCACTCATGATCACAGAAAGAGATAATCAGCCAATTAGATTTAGCGGTGAAGGCACCAGGCTGGAAAGCAGGAGACTGTTGAGTTTTAATCCTAACTTAGTCACAAGCCAGCTGGGTTGTGTTGGGCCAGTCACTCTCTCTCTCAACCTAAATCCACCTCACAGGGTGGAGAAAATAGGAGTAAGGTGTATTGGATATCTTTGCTATGTTGAGTTATTTCTAAAATAATAAAGGAAGGATACAAATACATAAATAAAAGTAGTTAATGTAAAACTGGATAGCTTTCTAGAAAGAAATCTGAAAGTACATGTACAGTAGCGGCCAAAATTGTAGGAACCTTTTGGGAAAAGTGTATTTTCTAAAACTAGCTAATAACACCACTTTTTTTGGAGTAGTACCATAAAATTATGTATCAATGGAAAGATAATTTAATCAAGAATGTAATGCAGTAACTTTTATGAAGGATTTGCTATTAGAATAGCAGTTACAGTATAAAGAAGTGAAACACGTAGAAAAAATGAGATATATGCAAAAACTTTGTAAAACTTTTTAATAAAAGAAAAAAATGAGATATACAAAAATTATCACCACGTCAATTAATATTTAGTTGGGTAACCTTTAGCATGAATCATGGCCTTACAACATCTTCCCATGGAGTGAACCAAGTCTTTTAGTTCTGCAGCTGTTATAATGCGAAACCAAGATTGAATAATTGCTTCTATTAACTGGGTTTTATTGCTGGGTTCCGAGACAAGGCAAGCAACATCCACTGACTATTGCACTGTGCATCCATTTCTGGAGGCAAGAGATTCTTATAGAAGATACTTTTTACAGATAGCTCCGACATCTAATTCAGGAGTGCGAAGGTTTGTCTGCAATATGTACCTGCTGATTTCAGATGGCTTATATACATTATATATTGTGACAATTTAAGGTTTTGGAAATAAATAAAAAAATGACAATGTTAAAAGTCTGCTTACCTTACTACTGTGGGATACAGCTCTGAAGTATAGATGTATACGATGTTGAAGGCAGCACTGACAGTCAATTTCCCATATAAAGCCAAAATTCTGGGACTGAAGAAAAACCCTTAAACGGAACGTAGGACAATTAAACAAACATTTCCCATCTTCAAATAAACGACAGTAGAATAATAGGCAGCTCTATTTAGAAATAAACCCTTCCTGAGGTTCAGGCAGATGTATACCTGCTGTACAGAGCAACCTACGATTAGCACAAAGGGAAAACAACTCTAATTTTAAATTACACTCTTACTGGTGGGCATAAGGGTGCTTGGCTGGGGGGCAAGGGAAAGGCCTGCATGTCATCTGGATAATGTGTCCAATGATATAGATCAGTGATGGCGAACCTTTTCAGCACCAAGTTACAAAAAGGGAGCACGCGTATGTGTGCACTCATCTGACCTGCAACCTGGAAGAAGAGCTGCCCAGAGGACATGCGTGCGCCAAAAAATGAACTTCTGGTTTCCAGCGCACGCATGTGCACCGGGCAGCTAGTCTTCCAGTTACTGGCATGCATGCGCGCATGACGATCAGCTGGCCAATGTGCATGCTCACGCCGGAAAACGGAAGACCAGCTCTTCCAGTTTCCGGCACTGCCACACGCACAAAGGTCAGCTGATCGTCACGTGCGCATGTGCACCAGAAACCCAGAAGAACAGGTGATGCCGCGTGTGCCAGGCGTCATGGCTTCACATGCCACTTCGGGCACACGTGCCATAGGTTCGCCATCAAGGGTATAGATTATAGCTTCAGAGACCTGCAATTCTGGCTACTTTATTTCAAGTATTTATCTCAATTATTACCAATAAACGGTAATATTGCACTGTACTGATCTTACTGCCCTGCAAGATCACTAAAACAGAAAGTTGTGAAAAGCCATTTTTTATGAGTTAGCCATCTGAATCCACTGCTTAAACTTTCAAATTTTGCCTGGTCATCGCCATTGGAATCAAGGTAATACCTGATTTTCTCTTATATGCTTTTGCCTGCAGAAACTAATTATTCACAAGTATACATCATACATTGAAAAATGTTTGCTTGGAGTTACTTGCCAATAAGGGATGGACCATCTTATTATAGCCCTATGGAGATACTTCCAGTATACGAGTGATAGAAATGGGGAGCACTCAATTCTGGTCTCCCGAACACACTGATTCTTTTTAAGATGTCTTGAACAGGAAATCTGTAAAGATTTTTACTTGCGTTCAAGCCACTGCAGAGATTTCTATGTAGAGGTAGACCAGGCAGAAGGAGGCTACCAAAATAGCCAAGTCTCTCAAGGACCTTTCTTATGAGAAAAGCCTAGACATTTGAGACTCTTTAGCTTGGAAAACCTGACATCTGAAGAGGGAGCAGAGCTAAAGCATAAATTGTACATGACATGGAGATGCTTTTTCCTCTCAAAACAATACGACCAAGGGTCATCCAATGAATATAACGGGAAAGAAATTAAAAATAAAAAAGTAATTTTTCATACAGCCCAAAATTAATTTGTGGAATCTATCTATCTATCTTAAATATCTATCTATCTATCTATCTATCTATCTATCTATCTATCTATCTATCTATCTATCTATCTATCTATCTATCTATCTATCTATCTATCTACCTATCTACCTACCTACCTAGGGGTGTGTGTGTGTTCCAGCATAACTCTGTAACGCCTCGAGCAACTTCAATCAAACTTGGTACACAGATGACTTAACTCTTTGAAAAAAAATACTGTGGGGGTAAGATACCCCTAACACTCCTGTGTGTGTGTGTGTGTGTGTGTGTGTATGTGTGTGTGTGTGTTCCAGCATAACTCTGGAACTCCTGGGCTGCTGAAATGAAAAGGAATGAATTATATCTATAGTGACAAATCACAGTACTTTTTACAATGATAGTGTGCATTTTGGATTCAAGTTCTGTTAAGATACAGCCTGTTGTGCCTTAAAATGGTTTCTACTGTACAGCCCAGTGGAGTTGTCATAGTAACGGCTTCACAGTACTCCACAAGAGTGCTCCCTCTGGTAAGGGGGATTGGTTCTTAAAAAACAACAACATCCTAGGCCCTCAGCTTCAAGCAAAGAGAGCAAATTGTCGGGGGAGGTGCCTGCAAATGCAGATAATCACCTCAAAAGCTGTTCCCTGTAGAATTTTTCCCAGGCTGTTGGCCAGGGCAATTACATCTTAATTAAAACCCTGTAAATAAAATTACTTTGATTTCACACTATAGATAGAATTCATGCCTTTTCCTGTCTAATACAGGATTGGGATAAATAACTACCCAGGCAATGCCGGGTTATCAGCTAGCTCATTATAAATTGCAGTGATGCCCACTAGCCCAGAGGGCTTTAAAAGGCAATGAAACAAAATGATGGAGAATATGTCCATCAAACATTATCAGCCTTGAGATCTTCAATGGGAACATCATGTTCTTGTAACAGAGAACAAGGGATGGGCAGGGGAGGGGAATGACTCCATTTCTTGCTTGCAATCACCTCAGAGCCATTGGTAGAAATACAGTGATCGACGATATCATCAGGCTATGCTTAAGTTTTAAACATTTTGCTCAAATCTGGAGGGTCTTTTGAAGATGTAACCATCAGGCGCAAAATAGGAAGGCGCTGGATATAAGTCACCGCTTACCACTGTAACTTAAGGTCTAATGTATAGAGAGCTTTCCTGCACTGTGGACTATTCTAAGAGTTCAGCAACAGACTCCATTCATCAATGACTATAATGGTCAGCATATTGTGATGGCTTGATTGTTTCTTTTAATGGTATAGAGCCGTGATGGCGAACCTATGGCATGTGTGCCACAGGTGGGGCGCAGCGCCCTCTCTGTGGGCACGCGAGCCATTGCCCCAGTTCAGCTCCGCCACTCATGCGCGCATGCCTCCCTCCAGCCAGCTGTTTGTCAGGCCTCTGCAGCTCATGTGCGGGGGGCAGGGGGTGTATGTGCGCAGTGCATTTTGGGGGTTCGGGCACGCGCATGCGCATTCACCCCCTTGCACTTTGGGCACTCGGTCCAGAAAAGGTTAGCCATCACTGGTATAGAGAGAAGCTCATGGCAAACATAATCGTTTTCCCTGAGAGTCTTACTAATTACTAATTATCTGGTACCTTGGAAAAGAAGAAAGTAGGTGAGCTTCATGGCTAAGCAGTATACAATACTAATAAAAAAGTACTACTATTTCACATTGATTCTATGTGGCAGCCTCTCAAAGTACCATTAATAGCTCTATACACTCATCCCCCCCATTAAATTAAAACTGGGCATGCAATAAACTCTTTATTTAGCAATGATCTTATTCATCTGAAAAGGTTATTCTAGAGTTGGTTTTAATTTATTTTATTTTTAAAATTATTTAAACCTGGCTTGATGTTAGCATACTAGGAGCACTTGTCTTTCAATTCGATTATCTGCGCCAAGGAAAATTTGGTTTGCTTCAGAAAGAACATACTTACTGCTGTTATTTTCTGGTAAGCACATGGTAAAAACACAAGCAAGGCCCGCAAATATCAAAAAAGCAGCTGTACTTTTACGTCTTCCGGACCTAGTGCAGGAAAATAGCACAAATTTATATTGGATTTCCACAAAGATACATGTTTTAGAATATTTTTATTTATTATTCCATACAACTGTGTTTTTTTTTAAAAAAAACCCTAAACTGCAGAAGGGCAAGCATTCACCAACAGAGCAATGTAGACAAATAATAAATATTAATTTGTTTCCACATTTCAAGAGATGAGTAATTCATGGAGAAATAATAATTGGTGATCTAAATTTTTCTCTGAGATACTTAGCCCTTCGCACAAAGTTCATTTCCTGTACTTCTGAAGCAGGGGTGGGTTTCAAAACCCGTTGCTACCGTTTTGCTTGAGGGTGGGTTTCTATTTGTAACTACTAATATTTAATGTCTTATTCTTATTTTGAGTGTTATACCCCATCTATAGTCTACAGATTATCCTTGATTTATGACCATAATCGGGACTGGAATGTCCATCTCTAATGGGGTCATTAAATTTTTCAAACTTTTTTGCTGTAGTCATTAAGTGAATCACTATGATTGCTAAGCAAATCACACAGTCATTAAATAAATCTGGCTTCCCCCATTGACTGTGCTTGTTGGAACCCGGCTGAGACGCTCATTAATGATAATCATACCGTCCTAGAACATTGCAATTGTTGGAAATACATGCTAGTTGCCAAGTTTTGATCACATTTTGATCACATGACAACAAAAGTCTGAAGTGTGAGGAACAGTCGTAAATCTTTTATTTTCAGTGCTGTTGTAGCTTTGAACCATTGTTAAATAAATGGTTTTAAATAATGGCTACCAGTACTGCAATTGGAACAAACAAAAGGTTTGTTTTTTAAAAAATGTTTGTTTTCAAAAAGAGGAAAAAAATGGATCCAGAAAACAGTAGACTACTCAGTCTAGCATCAATACCTGGGAAAATCCTGGAAAAGAATATCAAACAATGGATTTGGAAGCACCAAGAATAGAGCAAAGCTGTTACTAGAACCCAACCTGCGTATGTTAAAAACAGATCATGCCAGGAAAAAAACCTTATTGCATTCTTTGACAAAGTGACTAAATTGATGGATCGGGGAAATGATGTGGACATAGTTCACTTAGAGTTCAGTTCTGCATTTAACAAAATAGACCACAACCTATTATTTGGTAAGATAGAAAAATGTGGGATAGACAGCATCACCACCAGATGGATTTGTAACTGGATGACCAACTGCACTCAATGTGTAGTCCTTAGTGGAGGTACATCTACATGGAGGGAAGCATGCAGTGGGGTACCTCAAGGTTCTAACTTTGGCCCAGTACTCTCCAACATCTTTATAAATGGTTTAAACAGGAGGATAGAAGGGGAACTCATCAAATCTGCTGATGATACCAATCTGGGGGGGAATAGCAACACTTTAGAAGACAGAGTCAAGATACAAAAGAATCCTGACAGATTTGAATGTTGGGCTCTACCCAATCCAGTGGTAAGATTTTTGTCCTATATGTATGCATTTCATGTTGAGAAAATCAAATACACAAGTATAGAATAAGGTGGTACCTGGCTGAAGAAAAGTGCCTATGGGAAGGATCTAGGTGTCGTAATTGACAACCACTTAAGTATGAGCCACCAGTGTGCCAAATAGCCATTATAACCCTAGGCTGTATCAACAGAGGGATAGTATCAAAATCAAATGAACTGATAGTAATGCTTTATACTGCACTGGTTAAGACCACACTTGGAATACCCCATCCAGTTCTGGTCACCACAATGCAAACAAGATATTAAGACTCTAGAAAGAATGGAGAGAAGACCAACGAAGATTATTAGGGCGTCTGGAGGCTAAACAGTACAATAAATAGTTGCGGGAACTAGGAATGTCTAGTCCGGGTGTCAGCAACCTGCAGCTCTGGAGCTGCAGGGCCCTCTGCTGTGGCTCCCTGTTGGGTGATCCCACCACTGGCTGCCCCACCCACCCACCCCTCCCAGTCACTCCTCACCTGGCCTGAGAAGATAAGGGCGACAGCGGGGGATGGAGAAGCGGCCGGGGTAAATAAATAGAGATGGGCAGAGAGAGAGAGATACAGAGAGAGGGACAGAGAGGGAGAGAGGGAGGGAGGGAGGGAGGGAGAGAGATGTCAAAAGGGTTTTGTGGTTCCCAATGTTTTTTAACAACCGGTTCTCTGCCCTAGTGACTTGCTGGGTAGGCGTGGCTGAGGGGGTCATGTGACTGGTGGAAGTGACTGACGTTGAGTTGGCCATGCCCACTTTGGTTTTGTGGCTCCCAGTGTTTTCTTTTCTGTGAGAAACGGGTCCAAATAGCTCTTTGAGTGTTTAAGGTTGCAGACCCCTGGTCTAGTCTATCGAGGAGAAGGACTAGGGATATGATATGATCGGAGTTTTCCAATATTTGAGGGGTTGTCACACAGAAGAAAGGGTCAACCAGTTTTCCAAAGCAACTGAGGCAGGATAAGAAGTAACAGGTGACTTTTAAAGAGCGACATTTCCTGGCAGTGAGAACAATGGATCAGTGGAATGGCTTGTCTCCAGAAATTGCGGGTGCTTATAATCATTGGAGAGAGAACGAACTGGCTGGATGGAGTCACTGAAGCAGTTGGCATGAGCTTAAATGGGCTCCAGAGGATGGTAGAGGACAGGAAGGCCTGGAGGAATGTTGTCCATGGGGTCGCAATGGGTCAGACACGACTTTGCAACTAATAACAACAAAAAATCACTGGAGGTTTTCAAGAAGAGGTTGGACAGTCACTTGTCCAGAATGATATGGGGTCTCCTGCTTGAGCAGGGGGTTGGAATAAAAGACCTCCAAGGTCCTTTCCAACTATTATTCTATATTCTATTGTAAAATAAAAAGAAGTGTGATGTATTAAGTCATTAAAAAATCTTCATTCATAACAGCATTTCTGAGCAGATTTGATACATTTTATCTATGTTGAAAATGTATATAAATTAACATATGGAAATAAATTCAGGAGTTATGTTACACTATACTGCACTATCTAAATGTAGAAATAGAACATTATTGATCTTACCAAGATTTCTCAATGAAAAACATGCAGAGTGGAAATGCTGGAACTTCTACAAGACCAGAAAGAGCCACATTTAAATAAAGATTTCCTCCTAATTCACCAGCATTCAGTGTTAAACCGTAATATACAAAGCTGCACACATACCTAAATTATTAATGAAAGATTGGTTATTTTAATCATGTACACAGATCATGTAAGCTTTAATTACTGGCATACTAAATCAAGAAAAATACACAATAGAAAAATACCAGCTTATGAAGCAGTGAAGTTATAAATCATGTACTAACTATGGCATTTTCTTATTCCCTTCAATTCTGTCCAATTTTTGGAGACTGCCTGCAGAAGCCCCTGCAGATTGCTTGGCCAGGTTTTTTAATTGGGTTGCCACTGCCTTTTTCTATGAGGTAGAAAGTGACTAGCCCAAGATCACCTAGTTGGTTTTGAGCCCAAGGCAGGACTAGAACTCACAGTCTCCCAGTTTCTAGCCTAATGTCTTAACCATTACACCAATCTAGCTCTCTAAGTGTTCACATACCTTCACAAAATTTGGAAATTATTTTTTCTACTAGAATTTGATTTCAAAATTCAGTGGCTAGAAATCAACAAATTTACCATACATTCATGTATGTGTTTGCTATCATGGACTATTCTTGTTTTATTTCAAAGCAAAGGACCTATAACTTGAGTGGTTCAGATCACTAGTATTTGATCCAAAACCTAACTATTTAAAAACAAGTGCAAAATTGTTATATAAATGTTTGTTCATTGACAATGATCAAACAAGAAATTGTTTCTGAGTGATTTATTTATGTGTTTTTAAAATCTGAAATCCATTGAGAAATATGCTTCTGAATTTTCTTCTAGGGTGGGTTAAACTAACTTGGGAAGACCAAAAAGAGGTTTTGATAGCCAACAAAAGCAGCTACTCCAACCATCCCATCACTGCTTCTCAACTGTAAAACAACATCTATAAGAATTCTTCAAATACACCAATAGGTGCCATAAATAACAGCTTTAGACATCCAGTAGAAATTCCGAGGAAATACCAGATGCTAAGTATACCAGTTTTCATTTCAGCTAGCTGCAAAACATCTAGCTCATTCCTTCAGGTTTTCTCATAATTTCTGCCATTTCTAATAGAGATTTAAGGAAAAGCTTTGTATCACCATTTATCCACAAAAGGAAAAAAGACAAGAGTATCTAATAGATTTAGTTTGGAGTAGCTCAGCAGGGGTAATTGCCTATTAATTATGCTTATATTTCTGATTCATTAGTTTAACTTGTTTTGTCTGGTGATCCTTGAATTTTAATAAGTCAGACTAAGTCCTGAAAACCTGTCCATTCCTTTCATAGTCTGCTGCATGATCAGCGTACGGTCCTCTTTCTACCATCTTCTTCTGAGGAGAAAGCATTGTGAAGGGGAAATGACATTTCCTCCCGCTTCTCTAACAAGGGACGAGACCAGCAGAAAACCAATCATGGCCTCCAGCTATTGGCAGAATTTTGTTGGGAGAACTTTGGGAAGACGACACTTGGGCAAAATGGAAATGAGCGTTCAGGATACATTATGACAAAAGGAAACCACATTGTCAAGAAATATTAAATCTTGCACAGTGAAATTCTCAGTTCTATTCCTTTTTGGGAAGAATTTGGAGGCAGAATGCGACCGGCTGCATTGTTACATTGGGTTCATCAGGCACGCAAAGCCACATAGTTCTCTAGGCGCTATCTTGCAAGAGAGAGATCGGGGGCGCATATACCTGATGAGTCCAAAGTAATGATGAAATTGCTGACATATTGGTCAATATTAAGCAAGATGTCATAAAGGGTATAAATATCTTTGTTATTGTACACATGACATATGGAATACCATATCTGTGTGGCCTGAGAGTGTACAAAAAGGAAGATGGACTGTATATACCAGAGGTCAGCAACCTGTGGCTCTGGAGCCACATGTGGCTCTTTCACCCCTCTGCTGCGGCTCCCTGTTGCTTAAAATATGCGTCACCAACCGCCAATGTGCGACAACCGCCGGCACACGATTCATTGGGCTTTTCAAACTTTGAAATGTATTTATCTATGTAGTCCACAATTATCACCCAAAGCTGTTATTTGTACATGGGATAGTTTAAGTAAAGTCAAAATCACTTTATTAATTACCAGATATACATCAAAATGACCGTGCGCCATCGAAGGATGGGATGCGTAACCAGGTTGAGGAGCCCAGGGGTGGAATCGTCCTTCTTTACGGCTCCTTTGCATGGCTTCAGTTTTACCACCACCCTGTCTTTCCCATTGTGGAGAGCCAAGTATTGCAGTACATGCTCTGCTTCTGCTGTTCTGCCTTGAGAATATAACCATCTTGGTGATTCAGGAAGCATGCTGAAAAAAAGGAAACCACGAAGGAGAAATGCATACACTTTACAAAGGTTCTTTCTGAATCTGTATACTGTACTGAAAAGAAAAGGTTATACAGCAAATGCTTTACAAGGTTTGATGAATAGCAATAGCGATAGCACTTAGACTTATATACCGCTTCACAGTGCTTTACAGCCCTCTCTAAGCGGTTTACAGAGTCAGCATATATTGCCCCCAACAATCTGGGTCCTCATTTTACCCACCTCGGAAGGATGGAAGGCTGAGGCGACCTTGAGACCAGTGAGATTCGAACTGCCAAATTGCAGTCAGCCGGCAGTCAGCAGAAGTAGCCTGCAGTACTGCACTCTAACCACTGTGGCTCACAAAAGGTATATAACATAGAAATTTGGAAAACTATGAAACCGATTTGCCATCCTTTACATTGATTAAAACGTTCTATAACCCACAGAAGAATAGCTTAAATATTATTCAAAATTAACTGACATGGACGTCATTTAACATGACAAGTGTACTACAACTCAAATAACATAATTGCTGTGCTGATTCTGATTCTAATATAACTGCAGATATGCAGAGAAATGGATTTGAAGCAAATATTCACTAACTATGTCAGGAAATAAGACAGAAGATTTTCTTAAATCCTAAAAAGGGAGAGATTATTAATAACAGACTCAGGTAGGCCCCTGCCAGTCCCACTGGAATATAAGCAGGAGGGGAGGAAAAGTAAAATCTGGTTTGTAAGATTCAGTTACTGTAGCTTCCTAATACGGTTCTAAGGTTTGGAGAGCCAGTTTGGAACAGTGGTACAAGTGCTGGCCTAGAAACCAGAAGATTATGAGTTCTAATCCCACTTGGTGACTTTGGGCCAGTCCATCACTAGACTGTTGTTTTGGGGAAAAGAGAAAGGATAGTTGATTTTTGGGTCTGGTGTACATTGTAATATTGACAATTCAGTGATATTTAAAATGATAACAATGCATATGTGAAGAGGGAAAAAAATCTTACTCATTTTAAGTCTAATTTTGCACATTTTTTTAAATGTTATTTTTCGATCATTATTCCTACCCATTAGATAAAGGTAAAGGTTCCCCTTGCACATATGTGCTAGTCGTTCCCAACTCTAGGGAGTGGTCCTCATCTCCGTTTCAAAGCCGAAGAGCCAGCGCTGTCCGAAGACGTCTCAGTGGTCATGTGGCCGGCATGACTAAACACCAAAGGCGCATAGAACGCTGTTACCTTCCCACCAAATGTGGTCCCTATTTTTCTACTTGCATTTTTTACATGCTTTCAAACTGCTTTTGCATATCTTGTTTTTTCTATGGTGATCATTTTTGTATCTCTCATTTTTTCTAAGTGTTTCACTTTTCTTCTTTATACCATAATTGCTATTCTAATAGCAAATCCTTCATTAAAGTTATTGCATTACATTCTTGATTAAATTATCTTTCCATTGATATATAGTCTTATGGTACTAAAGTGGTGTTATTAGCTAGTTTTAGAAAACACACTTTTCCCAAAAGGTTTCTACAATTTTGGCCACTACTGTACAAGGCAGGGATACTCAGAATTTAGAGTTTCATGAAGGGACACTCTGTACAGGGGAAGATATACAGAATCTCCTTAGGCAACACATTTTGCACCCAGATACTCAGATCTCCCCACCTTCCCAAGGGATTTTTCATGGAATTCCAGTGACTTCAGGGAAACTGAAACTTTTGTCTCCTGGGCAATTGATCTTAAGCTTTAAGTCTTTATGGTAAAGAGATACAGGTCATTCTCACTCATCCTTGCTGCCTCTCTAGACTGTTTTCATCACAATGATATGGCACGCATCAGGGCTCATTAACAGTGGTGAAATGTAAAATTTGTTACTACCAGTTCTGTGGGCATGGCTTGGTGGGGGTGGGTGGGTGTTAATGTGACTGGGTGGGCATGGCCAACTTTTTTTTTTACTTTTAAAAGCATTTTTTCTTCAGCCGAAGAGGTTGTAGAAAAAATACTTTAGCCTCTGACGATCAGGCAACTCAGCTGGGATAGTCAGAGGAGCCTTTTAAAAGCATTTTTTTACAATCTCTTCAGCCGAAGAGGGCAGGGATTTTTGCTACCGGTTCTCCGAACCACCTGCGGCCATCGCTACCGGATCGGGTGATCCGGCCCAAACCAGAAGCATTTCACCTCTGCTCATTACTCTAACCAGGCTCTTAGCTTCTACTCAAAAATATGCAACTGGATTTTCAATATTTCTTTTAGAAACACATCGTCAAGCAAACTAAAATAATCTGCTTAATAATTCCTCTGATTTCATTATAAATATAAAATATAAAATGTCAGTATTTTATCCCTTTAATATTATCCCGTAACTTTGGGTTAAATGTTTTTGACACTTGTCTATCATGAATATAATTATGACTTACAAAGAAAGAAGAAAGAAGAAAACTCCTGGAGAATTTGACACAAAGGCAAGAAGACGCCAGTCTCTTATGTAATACCCCAGTAAGGCATAAACAGCTATGCCAAAGGCAAATGTCAAATTCGTCAATGAGCCTGAAGATACAAACAAAAACAAAGTATTTTATATAAATGCTGGGGAAAAAAAACCCAAGACATTTCAGCACTACATCCATATTAAGAACATAATTTTATTATGCTAAGGGTATAATTTATACTGAAATCATATTAATTATAAAATCACAAATAAGTAAACAAAAGCAATCATTAAAATAATAATGAAACCGAATAACTGTAAAGAAGCATTCCTCATTTTCATACAATATACTAATTATAATAATCGTTATGTTATTTATTGAATACCTTTGTGATCTGTCAAGTTCAGTCAACAAATTCAGATTAATTTACTGCAAAACATTTTGATTATTTTAAGTTCATAACATGCTGTACAAGATGTTAATCCTTTCTTAGTTTAACAAATTAGATTCTCATTGTTCAAAAATACAACTTTGGGCAGATATCCATCATGGCAACTAACAAGTTTAATATTCTAAAGAAAGGTAAAGTCCCAACATTAAGGTATCCAGGATACCTTAACATAGGTAACTTCCTACCTTGAAATGAGATATACAGATTAAAGCAGGGGTCTCCAACCTTGACAACTTTAAGACTTGTGGACTTCAACTCCCAGAAGTTGAACTCTGGGTGTTCAACTCTGGGAGTTGAAGTCCACAAGTCTTAAAGTTGCCAAGGTTGGAGACCCCTGGATTAAAGCACAGGGCAAAATAGTATTTTTCAATGTTATTAGCAATTCCAGCCATATTTGTGTGGACAAAAAAATCTCACTTGAGCTCAACTCTAAACTTACAATCTAATACACATTTACTGTAATAATTAAAACAATGGAATTCAGTTCCAAACAGCTACAGGTAATCCTTGTTGAATGACTGTTCATTCAGCGACTATTCAAAGTTACGACGCTGAACGAGAGGAACTTTCTTTGTATGAGGAATTGTGTTGGGTGGAATTTGCTTTAATTTAGTTGAACTACGCTGCGATTGAAGCCATTCTCAGCTGTTCAAATAAAGTTTGTTTGTTTTTACACTGACTGAGTTTCCTACTACCTACTTGGGCCTAGGTCACAAGAAATTGACACTAAACAACACAAGCACAGTTCTCAGTAGTTTAGGACACTGTCATCGTGACAAGACACACATCAATACTACTATGAAAAGCAACGGGCAACAGTTCTCTTCCCCTGCCCTCGACAAAGTTTGAACTATCTCAGCTAGCTCAATGACCAAAACATACTATAAAACCCCACAGCACCTGAGACGGCAGGCTGCAACTGGCAATCTCTTCAACCTCTCAAAGGCCAGCTTATCAGGAAATCATGCATAAGACAAGATAATTTAACAGGAGAAATAAATCATACAAGGAAAGTAGCCAAAAGCAGGAGATGAAACAGGAATGGATAAAATGGAAAGAGCCTTGGGAAAAAGAAAAACAAATCAACAAGAGAATATGAAAACAGGACATTTTTAGAAGGGAAAGGAAGAGAGGAAAACAATACAGAACCAATATAAAGTAAGGAGATATTTTTCAAAATGTCGCCTTAGCCCGTTTTTTAAAACTCAAATACAACTGAAAGTTTCCTTTCTTGGGGGGAAAAAAAAAAATTGGATGCCCATTAGATCAAGTCGATGTGTCTGCCATCTCTTGATGGTAGCTTACAGTGGAGGCTATATCCAATGGTGGGATCCTCCTGGTTTAATAACCGGTTCGGTGATCGCACTGCGCACACGTGCACAATTTGAAGAAATCTTCACTTCCGCGTTTCTTCAGAGGAGAAACACAGCTGAGGTACAGCAATCTGCTCTGCCGCACCAATCAACTGAGAAGATAAAGGTAGGAAAATAGCACGGGCGGCCAAGTGGGCCCATCCAATCATCGGGGCAAACCAGTTCACTCCCAGCTGATGGTCGGAGCTACCTGTTCACCAAAACTGGTCCGAACCGGTAGAATCCCACCCCTCGTTATATCAAAACTTTAGGATGTGGGCTTTCCATCAGCAATGGAACTTCCATTGTTCTCTCATACCATCAAAACTGCAACACAGAAATCTTAAACCTCTGAAGATGATTTGGTGGAGATAGCAGACCAAGCAAAGTAAAGAAGTAATTTATCTATTTAGTAATGTCAAAGGGATCTTGTGGTTTAATCATTCCTCCATCTGGCAGCTACAATTCTGACTGATAGATACATATGGATACAATTATGAATAGACAATATAGAAATCTGTGATGTCATAAAGGTTTATTCTTCACAGACAGGGTGGATAAAAATTGATTTTTTTAAAGAATCAAAAAAATCTGATTTTTTATTTAAATTGGATTTTTTTAATTTAAATCAGATTTTATTTTTATCAAATTTACTTTAATAAAGTGCTTTTGGAACAAAAATCTATCTCAATATAGTTCTCTAAGAGACATTCATAATTTAGTTTATTCAGCATGAAATGGAGCTTAGTTATGTAGCATGAGTCTGTATATTTTGGAATATTAACATTAAACTCATTCAATGAATCCAAGCTCTGCAAGCTGAGAGAACATGCACTGCATTGATGCAGTCACACAATCTCACAGCAGAGATGACAGCTGCTCTTTAAAAATTATGATTTAAATCGAGTTGATTTAAATCAAGCCTTTTTACTAGTGATCAGGGGTCTCCAACCTTGGCAACTTTAAAGCTGGCTATGAAATTCTGGGAGCTGAAGTCCACAAGACTTAAAGTTGCCAAGGTTGGAGAGCCCTAATTTAAATCGACTTGATTTAAATCAAATCAAATCAAATCCACCCTGTTCACAGATGATGTTTATTCCAGAGTTAGCTATAATTGGGCTATACATGAAAAACTTCCCTTTAATATGGTTTCCTCAACCATGCTTCTTTACCAGTTTAGTAAGGAAAGGGAAAAACAAGATTTAGACTGTGCATCTTCAGAAAGGATATTTTAAGGCAATGGTATTTAGGCTAAAACATTGATATTCCAATCATAAGTAGCTTTTAAACAAATTTTTGATGCACTAAATTTTAACAATTGTGTTTCTTTTATCGTGAGTTGAATCCTCAAATTTTACCTGTCATTGCCCAGAAAGATTTTCCTACGTATTCTTGTGTCAAAACAAAAGACACTAAGGACATGCCTCCATTTGTAATTCCAACAAAAAAGCGTGATACTGCAAATATTTCATAATTTGGAGCAAATGCTGAAATGTATCCAAAAATGACGTCCAAAAAAAGCCCTGCACAAAAGATATACAATAAAGAAAAATTAATAGAGTGCAATCCAACCGGATCCAGAGACTTTTATTATACAGAATGGCAAATTTGCAAATGGGAAAAAGACAGAAAGGAAATTATTATCAGTTTTTTTTCATAATGGTTAAAGAAAACTAGTATAATTATTTTCTTCTAAGCAGACAAATATATATTTTAGATTTTCTAAAGATACTCTGAAAAATGTAACCTTCTTGCAATATCGATAAGGCAAAATATTGGAAATGCAGTCCTAATGAAACGTATTTCAGACAGGATGCTACTCATCCTGAATTTAAAATATTGTGGCAAGAAACAATAAAAGTTACATTTCTTAAGAAAATGTGTGGTACAAAGATGTGACTATATTAGGACCTATCAAAAAAAAAACAATAATCCAAATATGTTAGTTGCTTACGATACGTTTCATTGCTTTCAAGTGAAAATCTTGTCCTACTGATGCCTAATTTGAATTGAGTCTCTTGATATAGGAAGTTGTCCTCAGCAACCTGCATGCTAAGTACTGGTCTAAAACCAATGTTCCTGCTAAATTATGCCTATATGTGGCCAAGCAACATTTGCGCACATCCCGCCAAACCCCAGCAGCTTCAGGAATTCTCTTCCAGGTATTGTGAGCTGCTGCTCGTCAAGAGCTGTATTTCAGCAGAAGAAAAGCTACCGTGTTTCCCCGAAAATAAGACCCTGTCTTGTATTTTTTTGAACCCTGAAATAAGCGCTTGGCCTGATTTTTGGGGAGGTCTTATTATTCTGGGGTCCTCTTGCCATCTTACTTGATTTCCATCTCTCTCCCTAACCCTAACTAGAGAAATGGTGGGGACTGGCTGCGCATGTTGTTAAATATTTTCGGAGGAGGGTTTATTTTCAGGGGAGGGTTTATTATCCAGGGAGGTCTTATTTTCGGGGAAACACGGTAGAGGTCTGGGGAGGGAGTGGGGGGTACAGGAGTGAGATCTGCTGCATATCAAGCTCCAAGCACTGAGAACCAAGCTGGGGGACTGTCTGACAAAAGACAGACAACATTTGCTCATTCAGTACAAGTGTACTCCCCGCTGCCCTCAGCACCCTTCCCTTGCCTCCTTTGAGCATCTATGAACTGAGGCATATACGTACCCACTGAGTGCAAAAAGCTGTTACTTTTGCAAAGAGCCACTGGGTAGGGGGAGAGGAGAGGAGGTCCTGGCTGAGCCTGGTAAGGAATCTCAGCAGCACCCCATCCGAGTCCAATGCTGGCAAGGCAGCCATCCACAAGAGGCTTCCCAGCTCCAACCTGTCCCCAAAGCATTCGCTCCTGGCTTCTGTTTGAAAGAGGGAGCTCCTTAAAGTTACCTGATTTACAACCAGGGTGCAACTAAGGACACAGCTGGGCTAGACTACTCTTCTTCTGGCTTCAGAAACAGTCACCTGCTAAAGCTTATAAGAATTTCATCTAGATCCTGAGATAATGAACGTGACTTGTTCAGCAACTGCTACCTAGAAATTCACTACTTTTGAACATGGAGGATCCATTTCGCTAGCAAGGTTTGCATTTATTGAGAGGCCAATTATTTCTGAGCTGTCAGAAAGTTAGCAGGCAGTCACATGCAGCAGGATGCATCTCTGCACCCTGTTGGAGATGGGTTCTGAAATAATACCACCACCTTGTGCAAACTGGAGCCTTTGAAATTATACTCTAATTTGTGCGGGGCTGACTCTCAGCTCAGCAGACCTGGCCTAGAAAAAGAATCCGGTCACCTTTCATTGCCTGGGACTCGAGAAGTTTAAGATCTGAAAAAACCCAAAACCCTGAGCTAAAGATACCCTAAGCAAGGTTCCTGTTGTGGCCCGCCAGTGGCCAGCAGAGCTGGCAGCAGAGTCGGACATAAGGAGGTTGGGGAGGAATATGGGCCAGTCCTGGAGGCTAGGGAAGTCTCAGACGAGGGCTCTGCGTCAGAGGCAGAAAGAGGGGCAAGGCCATATGGCAGTTATCAGCTGCCTTTGGAGTCAGACATCAGTGAGGCAGAGGAACAGCTGGAGCCTGTTCCCAGTGTGCGCATGTGAAGAGCTGCCAAAAAAAAAAGAACAGCTAAGAAATCAGGGTCGACTTGGGAGCTACGCGTAGCTCCCATGTAACACCGCTCCTGCGCAGACTGCACTGGCTACCTGTGGCCTTCCGGGTGCACTTTAAGGTGTTGGTTATGACCTTTAAATCGCTCCATGGCTTAGGACCTGGGTACTTACGGGACCGCCTGCTGTTACCACACGCCTCCCACCGACCCGTACGCTCCCATAGAGAGGGACTTCTCAGGGTGCCGTCCGCCAAACAATGTCGGCTGGCGGCCCCCAGGGGAAGGGCCTTCTCTGTGGGGGCTCCCACACTCTGGAACGAACTTCCCCCGGGTTTACGCCAAATACCCGACCTTCGGACATTTCGTCGCGAACTCAAGACTCATCTTTTTATCCGCGCAGGGCTGGCTTAAATTGGGATTTTAATGTTTAAATTCATTAATTTTAAACGGGGTTTTCTTAGTATGGTAAATTTTAATTATTGGGCTAATTTAAAATAAGTTTTTTAAATCGTATTTTAAATTTGTATATTGTATTGTCGGTTTTATTATGCCTGTACACCGCCCTGAGTCCTTCGGGAGAAGGGCGGTATAAAAATCAAATAAAAATGAAAAAAAAATGAAAAAAAATAAAGCCACGGGTGGACGATGAATGGCCCCTCCCACAGGAAATAAAAGAGGAGCGAAAGGGGAGTGGGCTTTTGCAGAGAACAATTCGTTCATTCATTTGGTTCAGGAGTGTGAAGATCTGTCTGTGAATCTCAGAGATTCTGTGCCAAGTCTTTCCTTGCACAGCACTGCGTTTGGAAACTATTTACATGGCAGCTTTCCAAGCTAGATAAGGTCTGTGGTCATAAATTCACCTTTGAAAGACTGTTTGCCAGGCCTTTGCTGAATGTGAATGAGAGGAATTCACGTTCCTTTAATAAAAGGGGTTTTGTTGGGACCAGGATTCTGCTTCGCGCTTTTTGGGGAAGCCTAGGTCAGAACGGTTCCCTCTCTGCTATCCACAACCTAGCTTAAGCTTGCCCAGACCATCTCAACTACTGCTCAGAATTTTTCTGCTTTCCTGGCTTAGACAAAAGGCTTGAGGATCATCAAATACATCCATAATATACAACAGCTATTTAACATCTTACCTGTTAGATATACAGGCTTTCTGCCCAATTTATCTGACAATGGGCCAAACAGTATATTTCCAATAAGTAACCCACCAAAATACAAGGATGAGGCTAGGTTCACTTTGTATGCTTCATGTTTGATTAAATACCACTATGGAAGACAAATAAAAAAAAGAGACTATTTTCATTGAAAATACTACCATTCCAGCGATTGCCTCTAATCACAGTTAAGTCCCAAAACTGCTTTGTCCACTCATTTTTCTTTCACTGGGGGTGGTAGGAAATTAGTTTTTGTTTTTTGGAAGTAAAAAAAAAACCTCAGGAATTGGATCAAGATCAAATTCCCAAGCTGCTCAAAGGGTTTATGATTTATGCGATATAATAAAAATGAATGGTAAAAAGATAATAAGTACATAATAAATAACAAAGAATAAATACAAATTATTTTTGCCTAATCATATGCTGTCATATGATTTAGGTTACTGTAACAAGGAAAAGTAGTCCTCATTTAGTAACTGTAATTGGGAGAGCGAAGCAGCTGCTAAGTGGGAAATCACATGGCCATGACTGTGCTTTTGGTTTCTATACCTGCAGCTTTTGGGATGCTCATCCTGGCATTGGCATGATTAGCAAGAAGAGAATTCATGTTTGCATTTACATTCACTGAAGAGGAAGGATTAAAAGAAAGCAAGTAGGTCTGGAGAGGGGGAATGGATCAGGCACAACAGTATTTGCATCCTGAAACTGCTTTTCCCCGCCTATACCGCTGCACTGTGAAGAGACTGGAGAGGATGGTGGTAGAAGAGATCAAGCAACACCCAAAACGGAATACAGCACCCTAGATGATAGACTCAAGATCCAGATGGATCTTGACAGACTTGAACACTGGGCCCTATCTAACAAAATGAAATTCAATGTAGAGAAAAATAAAGTCTTGCATTTAGGCAAGAAAAACCAAAAATATACATATACACTGGGTGACACCAGGTTTAACAGCAGTAACTGTGAGAGGGGTCTTGGAGTCTTAGTGGACAATCAATTAAATATGAGGCAACAGTGTGCGGCGGTAGCCAAAAAAAACCAATGCAGTCCTAAATTGCATTAACAGAGGGATTCAAGTTAGTACTAATACCACTCTATAAAGCCTTAGTAATACCACATCTAGAATACAACCACCAGTTTTGGTCAAACACTATAAAAAAGATGTTGAGCTTTTAGAAAGAGTGCAGAGAAGAGCAACAAAGATGATTAGGGGACTGGAGGCTAAAACATACGATGAATGATTGCAGGAACTGGGCATGGCTAATCTAGTGAAGAGAAGGACCAGGGGAGACATGATAGCAGTGTTCCAATGTTTGAGGGGCTGCCACAGACAGGAGAGGGTCAACCTGTTTTCCAAAGCACCCGAAGGCCAGACAAGGAATAATGGATGGAAACTGATCAAGGAGAGATTCAACCTGGAAATCAGAAATTTTCTGACAGTGAGAACTATCAACCAATGGAACAGCTTGCCCTCAGAAGTTGTGGGAGCTTCATCACTGGAGGCTTTTAAGAAGAGACTGGACTGACATCTGACAGAAATGGTGTAGGGTCTCCTGCTTGGAAGAGGGTTGGACTAAATTATCTACAAGGTCCCTTCCAACTCTATTATTCTAATCTATGTTTCTGGTTGCCAGCACAATGAATTGGCTTTGATACGTATTTCCCACTGTGTGCCTGTTTACTCTCTTAATTTCTTCCCCTCGAAACTCTCTACGCTGTAAGGGGAGGGGAGATACTGATTCTAACAGAGATCACATGACTGAGGGATGCTGCAAAGGTCATAAATGCAGGCATTAATTGTAAAGTTATATTTTTCAGTACCATCGTAACTCCAAATAGTCACAGTGGTTAAGTGAGTGCTACCTGTTTTGGGGTGTGAATTTTGGCTCTTAAGTTTAGGTACAAGGGCAAAGGCCATGAAATGGTTATAGTTGTATAAGAGACCCTGGTGACCCTCAGAAAAGCTGTTCCACAGATAATCTATTGCAAGACTCTGCTTGTGAAACTAGGCTCTACTGCTAATAAAGCAGCCAGCCAGCCCAAACTACATGAGGCAGTGGCTGGACTGGCAGTGGAGTTACTTCAGACTAATGGTACTGGGCAGAGATGGGCTTCAAAAATTTTAGCAAGAGGTTCTCTGCTCCTTCGGTGGGCGTGGCCATGGTGGGTGTGGCCTAGTGGCCTCCTGCACCACAGCTGGGGTGGGGGGTGTTTTTGCTCTCCCTGGGCTCCGGAGGCTTTCCTTGAGCCTCCGAGAGGGTGAAAATGGCCTCCCCAGGCTCCGGAGGCCCTCTTCCCGAACTTCCAGTAGGCCCATTTTTCACCCTTCCCGAGCCTCCGCGTGCGTCCTGCACTTACCTGCATCCAAAACGGGCCGCATAGGGACTCCTGGGAGGGGCGGGGCAGGGTAGGTGGGGCCAGCCAGGAGTGGGACTTGGAGGTTCTCCAAACTGCACAGTCTCTTAGCTAGAGGTTCTCCCGAACCCCTGCGAACCCCCAGCAGCCCATCCCTGGTACTGGGGGATTTTAATCTGATCCCTCTGGGCACCATTTCAGAGGTTATTTGTGAGGTCATGGCTACTATGCCATCACAGAGTGATCCAGGTTATGGTGGCAACTCACAGCCAACTCACATTAGAGCTGGTTTTTATCTTGGGACAGTGGCAACATATTCTGAAACTGGGACATGGCGTTTGGATCACATCACCCCTGTGTAGCCTCTCTATATCTGTATAGCAGATATAAAAGCAGAGAGCACCCGGCTTTTCTCAGAAATTTTGGGAGATGAAATAACAGAAGAGATGCTAGAATGTTACCAGAAAATGAGGGAATGTATATTGGTCAAGAGTATATTTATGTTTTTTTATAAGTTTACTTCTTACATAAAAGACGCCAAAGCACCTTTTAAACTTACACTACAGGAAGTTCTACAATTCTATACATATGATAAATCCCTACATGTTGATGTAATACAGCATTGTCCCTTTAGAGCATTTACATTTCAATGTCTTGTGCCTGAATTTTGTTTTCCACACTGAAAACTATCCTCTTCTTTAATACAGCCAGTTTAACTGGCTTTTTTAAAAAATATATACTCAGCTGCTATGTTAGTTTTGGCTGGGAACCTAAATTGCATAAAAATATTAACTCAAGAAAACAAAACATACTTGCCTCTGTTGCTATAGAAGTGAAGTTACTGGTAAACCTGACGTGTTTTGCAAGAGCTTCTGCATTAGTCAGAATTCCTTCTTGGTCAAGATGATATTCTGGCATAGCTCCCACGAGAACAATAAGCATAGACTGAAAGGCAACAAACACCTTAAAAGGAAAACAAAAAGAGGTAATTTATGGTAAACTGTCAGCTCTCTAGCTCTGTCTCTCTCTTTCATATATACACAAACACGCACACATTTGTTCATGGACCTTAGCTTTGGGGGGAGGGAATATTGAAAACATTTCACATGCAAATTGGTCTAATATACACAGAGTTCCTAGCACACAATATTAATACTCAAATGAACATATTCTGATCAGTGACACATACATTCTTCCTAGGAGTAATCTGAAATGTATTATACCAGTTGTTAGGCCTGGAAAACATACTAGGCCTTAGGTTTCCAGACGCTGCCACATTTTTCCCCTGAGGGGAAGAAGGGGGGGGGGGTTGATGGGTATGGTAACATTCTTCCAGCGGTCAAGGGTCGGATTGTGTTCACATCTGCAGAAGGAGGGCAAGAAGAGGTTTCGAATAAAGTGGAAAGACGTTGGACCATGTGACCCGCAAAGGGGTTAGGGGGGGTGGGACTCTTGGGGTTTGTATAACTGGGGGAAAAAATCCGGAAGTTCAGTTTTGGAATTTCACTCATCGTGTGCCAGTTTCCTTATGCTAGTAAAGAACTCTGAAAGACAATGGCTTCTGAGGTTTTTTTATGCAGAGGAGGTTTTTCCGGAATCTTGACACCAGTGATGGCTAACCTTTTTGCCATCGCGTGCCAGGAGATGTCGGGGTGTGGGGGTCGCGCACCTGCATGTGCATGCCCACACCCATTCTATACGCCCCGGCCCTGCACATGCGTGTGCGACCCATTAGCTGTAGGTGGGTGGGAGAATGCCACAGGTGGGCACTTCTGAGGGCAGGTGGGCTATGGAGCGGGGACTGCTACTGAGCCAGGTGGGCATGGTGTGTGTGTGTGTGTGTATTGGGATCTTGTGTTCCACAGCAGGGCCCCTTGGAAGAAAAACCAGCAGCAGGATGTATGGAAACAACTTCTGACCTTCCCTGCCAGCTTCCCTATTGACTTGGCTTATGGGAAACTGGCAGGGAAGCTCACAAATAGTCTTCAAAGAAAAACAAAGAAAGTCCAGTTGCCTCCTGAAAAAGCACCTTTGGGACTCACCAATGGTAATCGTGCAACCTTGGCTCGCTGCCATGTTGCAAGCGCAAGACATTTACTGACTTTACAAGGCTTAAAGAAATAGTTCTCCCAGCCTTGATCACGTTTGTTCTTTACTTTCCCCTATATTGCATATTTTTCTGACATGCCTCGAAGGTCCCTTCCATAAATATTGCCTTCTGGTGGGACCTAGGAAGGCTCCTTTTCCCATAGCAGCCCCTACTCTATTGAATACCCTTCCCACTGCAATTCAGTAGGCCTCATCCTTTTCGCCTTCTGGAACGTCATAAAAAGCTGCTTCTTCCCCCAGGCACTGGGATACAGTAGATCCATGATGGTGAACCTATGATACACGTACCACAGCTGGCACACAGAGCCCCCTCTGTGGGCACGTGAGCCGTCGCCCAGCTCAGCTGCACCGCACATGAGTGTGTGCGTACCTCCTGCCAGCCAGCTGATTTTCGAGATATGCGGAGGGTGAAGCACGTGCGGGAGACGTGCGTGCATGCACAGGGGGGTCGTGCGCATGCGCAGGGGGTGGGGGCAGAGCATGGGGATGCGGCATGCCCCCTCACAGCCTGTTTTTGGCTCCAGGAGGCTGCAGGGAGGCCTGCCAGGCCAAAAATGGGGTGCAGCTCGCCTCCTTCATGGCCCATTTTTGGGCCCAGGAGGTTGCAGTGAGGCCTGCTAAGCCAAAAATGGGGCCGGGGGGGTCATGCACGAGGGGTGGGGAAAATATGGGGGGTCAGGTGTGCATGCGCGGGGGGCAGGGGGAGCATGGTGCGATCGCACACACATGCGGGGCGCTGAGTTCAAACATGCTTGGGATAAACACATGTCCATCATCTGACAAAAATTGAAAAAAAAATTAAAATTAAAAAAGGGGAAAAAAAGGAAAAAACCCTCAAGGGCGGACTGGATGGCAACAAGGTTTTTTTTTCTTCCTGTCCATTTTCTGTTTCTATGACTGAAGCAGTTTTTCATTTTTGTTTCATGTGTTTCTTTTCCTTCTTTTTTTTTAGGGCTTCAGGGCTTATTGTAGTTGTAAATCTTTTAAATAAATATATGATAGTTTCCCTTCTCCTCTATGAGGCAAAGAAGAACACAACCCTTGGTGAAATCATTTCAATGAAAGCAGGCCTTGCTGGGCCTACTCTGACTGACATAAATTCTGCAACCGGTTGCATTGTCACTACAGGGACTATAATCCTTGGCGATAGAATAAATCAATATTTTCTAAATAAACCCTTTGCTCATCCATAATGATGGTATTTCAAATATTTAACAGGCAAGCTTGTCAAAAACAAACAGACCCCTCCTCTAGATAACTTCTTCCCAACTATGCTGGGCAAAGCTGCAGTTCTAGGAACTGAACTTTGTTCATGTTTAATATGACACTATTTGAGTATTAGGAAATGTTTCATAGGTTTTTAAAGAGCAAGGGTAAAAGCTCCTGCTGCACATTTATCTTCTCTATGCCAGGACTTCTAAAACTCTAGATCAGTGTTGGCAAATCTTTTCGGCACTGAGTGCGAAAACAGGAGCGAGTGAGCGTGGACAGGGGAGTACCGGAAACCGAAAGAGCATATCCCCGGCGCACATGTGCGAGAGCACCAGAAACTGGAAGAGCAGCCAGTGTGCGCTCAGTTTTCCAGTGTGCGCGTGCTCGCCAGGAAGCTGCTCTTCCAGCACTCCTGCATGCGTGAAGACCAGCTAGCCAGCACGCATGTGTGCGCTGGAACCCCGAAAGAGCAACGGCCGGCAGCTGGCATGCCTGGAGAGATGGCTTTGCGTGCCACTTCCAGCACACGTGCCATAGGTTCGCCATCACTGCTCTAGATCATGAACTACACAGTGGCATTAGCAACTGGGGAGGGGGGTATACTTTTTAAAAGGCTGATTAGACTTAACACATTTCCAAAACTCACTTCTGTTTATCTGCAGAAGGAAAGAGGAAAGAAAGGAAAATCTGCAGGAGGAAACAATGGAGGGAGTTTTTTAAAATGGCTCTAACCATCTGTCAAACCTATTGAAAAATCACAACAGTTTTATTTATTATTATTCAATGTCACTTGCAGGAATTTATCATTTTACAGGTTTTAAAGTTTGAAAATTAATGATGTAGGGGATAGAAAAGGGATGCAGCCTTATACTGTGTGAGCCTGCATGTATAATTAGTCAAGCAAGAATAATCACAGAAGCAATATGACTTTTTAACATTTATTTTTCAAACAAATCCTTAGGATTTTAAGCGATAAAAGCCATTAAAAAAATGACATAGAACGTACACCAAAATTTCCTTTCAGTTGCTTCCTTTTCTTTGATAGTCCCATTTGCATTTTATAGTATTAACTTTATTTATAATTATATGAGCCCTATTTGCAATGAGACATTAATGAAACACATTTCTGATAACAGGTTTAGATTTAATTTGGCTAAATCTGGTGGGACAAGATGGAGGATATACAGCAGGAAGTGAGCAAGCCACAACCTGCATGCAACACTCCCATGTCTTCAGTTAGGCCTCTCCATGCGACTCCTTTAAACCAGAGGTGGGTTTCAGCAGGTTCTGACCAATTCTGGAGACCCAGTAGCGGAAATTTTGAGTAGTTCAGAGAACCGGTAGTAAGAATTCTGACTGGCCGTGCTCTCATCTCTGCCTCCCAAGTCCCAGCTGATCGGAAGGAAATGGGGATTTTGCAGTATCCGTCCCCTGAATTGGGGAGGGAATGGAGATTTTACAGTATTCTTCCCCTGTCACGCCCACCAAGCCATGACCACAGAACCAGTAGTAAAAATTTTTGAAACCCACCACGGCTTTAAACCACTGAAAATTGCTTTCTCAAAGCAAAAGAGATAGGCAAACTAAAAGCCTGGCTAGGCAGAATGTCTTGTAAAACTAAATGACTTCAAAAAAGAATTTAGGGTCTGTAAATTACCTCAAAAACTTGACTTTGAGGCAACTAGTCTTTGTTCAAGTTTAAAAAACAACAAATAACCACAGAGCCTTTTATGGTAAATAGGTTGCCAAATTCATCTCCAGAAAAAGAGACTGATAAGAGAAGGTACCATGAATCCAATAACTGAATCAACAGTAGATGAACATCCATAATATATATATATATATGTTTTCTGAGGTTTTCACGGGTGTTTGTATATAGGTCTTTGGTTGTTCGGGTTTTCTCCCGTGTAAAATTGGAAGTGTCTTGGCGACGTTTCGACGAAGTCTCATTCGTCATCTTCAGGCTTCAGCTTCGTGCTCCCAGAAGCATTGCTCCCAGAAGCACGAAGCTGAAGCCTGAAGATGACGAATGAGACTTCGTCGAAACGTCGCCAAGACACTTCCAATTTTACACGGGAGAAAACCCGAACAACCAAAGACCTATATATATATATATCATTATGGATGTTCATAATGATATATATATATCATTATGGATGTTCAATATATATATATCATTAGATATAATCTTCTTATCATTCCCATCACCCATCTCCTTCCACTTATGACTGTATGACTGTAACTTTGTTGCTTATATCCTTACGATTTATACTGATATTGTTTCCTGATTGCTTATTTGTTCCCTATGACTATCATTAAGTGTTGTACCTTAGAATTCTTGATGAACATATCTTTTCTTTTATGTACACTGAGAGCATATGCACCAAAACAAATTACTTGTGTGTCCAATCACACTTGGCCAATAAAAAAATCTATTCTATATCTATACAAGCAAAATAAACTTTTATTAAATTCATATGTCTTTTCTCGAAGGTTAAAGCAGGCTTGCACAAGCATTTCCCTTTATTGTATCCTCACTGCAACTACTGGTATCTTGTGGTCTAAACCAGTGGTCTCAAACTGGTGGTCCACAGAAAAATTATTTGCATTTTTTATATTGCACTAAATACTATTTATCTTTTTAAAAAATGCATATTAGTGGTCCACGGGATTTAAAATTATGAATTTAATGGTCCCTGAGGTCCAAAAGATTGGTGACCCCTGGTCTAAACTATATTGAGAAATTGCATGAGTGGGCTTGAATTTGTAGTTCTCCTCACTTGTAGTTCAACTCACTAATGAATCTTCTGGAAACTTTCATTTTCTCCCAGTATTCCACAGCTCTCAGAATTGTCAGCCAATAAAGCAATATTGACAAGGAATTCTGGAACACATCATCCAATACAGCTGGAGAAAAATTCTAATACCCAACAGTGGGATTAATAGACAAAGAGTCTGATAAATATACTGTATAAAAGAAAAACACATTCTTACGTGTCACTTTTATCATTCATATATAGATTGACAAATGAAGTTTGTCTCTTTCACCTTCTTTGTTGTACCACATATGTTCAGTGGAGAATACTTTCAACAGATATTCCTGTAAAATGTATATAGCACGAATAGGTTGAAATATATTTTAAGTAAATATATGCACAACCCAAGACAGCCCTGGGAGGGAAAAAGGACAGTGGCCATTAAATATTCAGAGCTGTAACAGGCAGTCTTACAACTCAATGGTGTTTGGAGATTCGGAAGTTGAGTCATTCCTGTTTTCCACTTGGCAAATTCTCTGCCAGTGCAGTGCTAAATTTGTGAAAGTCATCTGACCATGCCATCTTAATACACTATAATTCTGGGTAGCTCACAGCAGCAATAAAAACATGTATTTACAACAGCCAAGCAAGCACAAGAATTTTCAGTTCAATTATATAGAAGGTGAAGGATGTGCGTTTGTGTTTTATTTTTATAATTATAATGATACACTGAAGATGGCATTTAACTTTGTTGTACAAGGTGCAATGACAATCAAGTAAACTAAACTAAACTAAACTAAAGAAGGGTGCTTCGTCTTGTAATGTAAATCGAGTGAGGCAGCTTCTAATCCAATAGAATAGAATAGAATAGAATAGAATAGAATAGAATAGAATAGAATAGAATAGAATAGAATAGAATAGAATAGAATTTTTATTGGCCAAGTGTGATTGGACACACAAGGAATTTGTCTTGGTGCATATGCTCTCAGTGTACATAAAAGAAAGATACGTTCATCAAGAATAGAATAGAATAGAATTTTTTATTGGCCAATTTGTCTTGATGCATGTAAAGATAGGGGATAAATGATTTCTACCTCCGCACACCCTTTCCATGAGATGCTCTACAGCAGAGGTCTCCAACCAGTGGTCTGCAAGAAAATTTTGGTGGTCCGTAGAAAAATTATTTGCATTTTTTATATTGCACTAATTTTTTTTAAATTGCACTTTTTAAAAAATTCTTATTTGTGGTCCACAGGATTTAAAATTATTAATTTAGTGGTACCTTAGGTCCAAAATATTGGTGACCCCTGCTCGACAGCAGGGGTGGTCAATAAGCCTGGTGGACTTCAACTCCCAGAATTCCCCAGCCTGCAAAGCTTTGTGGGAGTTGAAGTCCACCAGGCTTAAAGTGGTCAAGGTTGGAGACGCCTGCTCTACAATAGCACTCTCTCTCTCCCCCCGTCTGAATTACGTCAGGAAAAAACGGCCACCGAGGAAAGCTGTAAACCCGCTTTTTTTTTAACGACTCCCAAGTCCGAGGAGGAGCTAATCGCTCCCTGAGAACGAGAGGAAACGAAGCCCCCACCCTCTGCGCCTCCAGCCGTCTTGACGGACAAAGGAGGCGCGCGCGTTTCCTGCCACGCAGGCCACCGTAGGAGGGCGGGCGCTGCCGTTGCCTTGACGACAGCAGCTACGCAACTCCTCCCCCCCCCCCGCTCTATTATGCGCTCGGCGAATGGGAAAGGAGGGGATGGGACCGAGGAGGACAGCAGGGGAGGGGGGAGCCCCCCCCCGCCTCAGCCCACCTGTAGCAGCACCAGGAAGGCGGCGAGCTTTTTCTGCTGGGGCCCGAACTCCCCCACCAGCCCAAAAGCCTCATCCAGATCCATGGCTCCGTCGGGTCACCACGCTGCATTCCCGTCACGGTCCCCCAGAAAGCGAACGGCGGGCTCTGGGGAGCGCTGAGCTCTCTTCTCTCCTCTCCTCTGCTCTGCCGTTGCTTTCCGGAGATGGGTGAGGTGGCGGCTTCAAAAGGAACGCTCGCGGCGCCCCCTACCGGCTGCTCGGTGGGCGAAACAACGGCCAAGTCGTCGTGTGGGCGGGGCTGGCGTTATGAGGGCGCGGAGGGTTCCGCTTCGCGCTTGCGCAGAGCGCGCGGTTGGAAGGGTGGGTGGGTGGAGCTTTGGCTCTGTTTTCTCGGTTATGTGGCCTCTTGAGGGGAAATGGGTTGTTGCGGGTGGGGGGGGGGACTGCGGGGCGTCTTTATTTGAAATGATAGCTCAGGTGTTCTTAACCGTTTGTGATCGTTTAGGAATCACACACACACACACACACAAATTGTGTCAGTAGAATGTGCAATCTATTTATTTATTTTTATTTATTTATTTATTTTGTCAAACACAGCAATATATATAAGTATAAGCATGAAATAACCACACAAACTGAAGACAACCAAAGGGAACGTTAGGACAGGAACGGTAGGCACGCCCCTTAGACTAGACAATTTAGTCCAGATAGATATCCCTTCGGTAAATCTAATTTCACTAATTCACTTTTGGCGACTTTTAGACTTTTGATTGCTTATTAGTATCCCATGACTATCACCAAGGGTTGTATCTTATGATTCTTGACGAATAGAGTTTATTTTTTCTTTATGTACACTGAGAGCTTATGCACCAAAGACAAATTCCTTGTGTGTCCAATCAAACTTGGCCAATAAAGAATTCTAGTCTATTCTAATTCTATTCTTATTATTAATCTACTCTGTTCTAATTTTATTATTCTTAATTTATTCTATTCTAATTATATTCTTATTCTTAATCTATTCTAATCCTATTCTTAATCTATTCTAATTATATTTAAGAATATAATTAGAATAGAATAGAATAATAATTAGAATAGATTAAAAATAAGATCTATTCTAATTCTAATTCTATTCTATTCTAATTACATTTTTAATCTATTTTAATTCTATTATTCTTAATCTATTCTAATTCTATTCTAATTCTTACTCTTAATCTATTCTAATTCTTATTTTCTTCTAATGCTATTCTAATTACATTCTTATTCTTAATCTATTCTAATTCTATCATTCTTAATCTGTTCTATTCTAATTCTATTATTATTAATCTATTCTATTCTAATTCTTATTCTCCTATTCTAATTCTATTATTCTCTTATTCTATTCCACTCTATATATTCTATTCTCTATTCTCTTCTATTATCTCTCTCTAGGGAGATGGATGAGAGGCAAAGGAGAGAGCTATGCTGTCAGAATTCCTGGTCTGTCCGAATGGCCCAAGCAGCAAACATGCACATGATCAGGTCAGCCAAGCAGCTTTGAGAGGAAGATGGGAGTCTCAACAGACCGTAACGGACTACAGCAACTCCCCTTCCCCAACCTTCGAGTCTATGCTGGTGATGGATCTAGTACAAGGGTCTCCAAGCTGGGCAACTTGAAGACTTCTGCTGGTTGACTGGGGAATTCTGGGAGTTGAAGTCCACCAGGCTTAAAGTTGCCAAGGTTGGAGACTCCTGTTTTATAGCATCACTTCCATAATTCAAGGTCTAATAAGCCTTATGACTGAGAAGCTTAGGCAGGTTTATAGGGATGGAGATTACAACAAGTAGGTTCAGGACCAGGCATATCTCTGGGACAGGGGTCTCCAACCTTGGCAACTTTTAAGACTCGTGGACTTTAACTCCCAGAGTTGAAGTCCATGAGTTCATGTCAACTGGGAATTAAAGTCTACAAGTCTTAAAGTTGCCAAGGTTGGAGACGGGTGAAATCCAGCAGGTTCTACAGGTTCTGGAGAACCAGTAGCGGAAATTTTGACTATTTCGGAGAACCAGCAAATACCACTTCTGACTGGCCTCAAAGTGGGGTGGGAATGGAGATTTTGCAATATCCTTCCCCCAGGAGTGGGGAGGGAATGGGGATTTTGCAGTATCTTTCTCCTGCCACACCCATCAAGCCATACCATGCCCACCAAGCCACTCCCACAGAACCGGTAGTAAAAGAAATTGGAGACCTCTGATCTAGTACATGGGTGGGTAGTTGAAAAGGGCTAACTCCTACTTTACTCACCCATGTTTCCCATGTCAGCATTTCTAATACACACTAGGTAGAATAGGCCATATGTCTTTGAACTAGAGTTATGTAGGATTTAATCAATGTTTTTCATTTTCTCTTGTGTTTGTACCGCGTAGGGAAATTTAAGTCCTCTTTCAAGTGAGTGCAGAACTGAGCTACCGAGCTCATTGGTGGCCAGTAACATCAGTGAGGCCTGGAGGGTGTTGCAATTATTGTTTGGCAAATCATTAAATGTTTAATCATTTACCAGCACAATATTTACAAGTATTTAGGATAGCTGCAAGAAACAATAAAGCTTGGAAAGACATACCATATGGGAACATATGTAGAAAAATTAACCGGAATATTATTTTCATAAAAATCAAGTCATATCCTTTTAGTTTGGTATTGCTTTTAAACATAAAAAAAAATCTCTAAAAATTTAAAACAGCACAGTGGAAAATGGATAACTGGCTTTATACATATACCAATTACTTTGTAAATCAGACCTTGACACACTGGAAAGTGTAATGATCACTATCGTGTGTATCAATAATCCAGTCCCACTGGTTTTTTTTTCTTCTATTCAGTTGTGTCGGATTCTCAGAGGCTGTCTGTACAGCCTGCAATTTTCTTGGCAAAGTGTCTCAGAAGTGGTTTGCTATTCCTGCTTCCTAGGACAGACAGAAAATGACTGGCCCAAGGTTACCCAGCTAACCTTGTGCCCAAGGCTAGACTAGACTAGAACTCATCAGCTCCCAGTTTCTAGCCCGATGCCTTATCCACACCACCAAACAGGTCCCATTTTAATTCCACTATAAATATATGCAAGCGTCCTGAATTATGACTGGAGAGGCAAGTGTGACATTCTACAAATCTAATTCTATTTCTGATTATGGCTAATCAGCACAATAAAAGCCTGAAGAATTATAATTTATAATCCAATATGTCAGGGTTCCAACGGATGCCCTAATTAAATCATGAGCCTCGAGCCAAGCTTCAAAAGAAATCCAGTTATTTATTAGGAGCTTCATGTCGGCACGTTCCCAAGCGCAGTCAGCTCTGACCCTACGTAATTTATGCCCCAATCATGACCCTGTTTCCCCCCCCCCCGCCAGGATGTGTCATCAATCACATTTGCCAAGGGAGCAATTTCACAGGTTGTAGAGACCACGCCCCTCCAGCCGCTGTGGGTAATCCTGGGATACAGCCTTGAGATAGGTTTGGAATGTGCATTTGTCTTTGGCTGCTATGTGCCGTTTTGTTGGTTTCCCACCTCCCCTTGCTTATGGCAACTCAAGAGGAAGCCAGGGATGCTTTGCGAGTTGACACAATATACGTTGGATTATATATTGCAACATATCATGTTTCCCTAGGGTTTCACCTGGTTTAACAAGATAACAGACACATTAGATTTCTTTTCTTGATCAGAAGCTCCTATTCCAGTCAAGGTGGTTTCAGAGCTGTGCAGTACTTTAGAACAGTGGCTCCCAACCTTTTGGGCACCAAGGACCAGTTCCGTTGAAAGGTTTTTCCGTGAACCAGAGGGGGCAGGGTTTTGGGTTCTGCCTGCATCCCACGGCCCAATTTCTGGCATGCCACAGCCCGGTGCCAGTCCATGGCTTGGGGGTTGGGGACCCCTGCTTTAGAGCCCAGAAAGCAAGTAATGAACATAGAAAGTTGATTGTAGAGATTTGTCCAGTTTTTTTTAAAAAAAATCCTGCCTATTGTCTGCAACCAAACTTTTTGAAAGGTTGGACGTATTTGCAAGGTAACACACAAGAAATTATTTCCTCTCAGATCATGAAGCTTGAATGTTATATTTAAAATGCATTTTTTAGAACTACCTTTGCAGCATTAATGAGCAGCTTTCTACAAGCCAAGACCCAAGCTGAGAATTCAAATGAGTTCAGCTAATAGAAATCAAGAGAAAACAAAATTCTTAATCCTCATTGATGCTAGCTTAAATTCATTGGAGTAAGGATGAGATACAAACGTAGTACAGAATATCATACATAAGACCTGAATGGAACTGATTTGGTAGAAACCAATTGATCTGTTACTAACTACAAAATTCTATTATAAACAGTACAAGAAAAGGTTACTAAAGGCAAAACGAATTCTAAATTTACAAAAGGAAATAGGACAAACCACTTAAGGGCAAAAAGGGCTGAAATAGAATAAGGGTTATGCTACCTTAAAAAGTGATTTACAGAAGCAAATAATGCAATTGCAAGGCAATTTTATGTACACAGTAATCCTTGATTTACTACCACACCTGGAGCAAGAATTTCTATTTTAAGTCAGTGCAGTCATAAAGCAAGTCATCACATCACCAGCCCAAATTTTATGACCATTTTTATTGAAGTTGCTAAGTGAATCAGATGAGTATTAAGCAAATACAACTTCCCCAGTTCACTTTTTTTTTAATCAAACACTGGTTGGGAAGGTTGCAAATTGCAATTGTGACCACAGGCTACTGCAACTGGTCAAAAATTCGAGCCAGTGGTACGATGGTCATAAGTGTGAGGAAAGTCATACATAACTTTTTCTGAGAGCACTGTAACTTTGAAAACTAATTAAATAAATGATCTTAAATGTACTTTTCTTTAGAAGTTCTTTGCTCTTCAGTAAAAATTATTCCCAGATAAGCTTGTGGGATTCAACAGTCAACCTTTGAAAGATTCCAATTTGTCATTATTCCTAATGTGGTTAAATGCTATTAGTTTATTTACCACTATTACTTTGTATTACATAGAAATGAGACAAGACAAACCCACTGGAAAATACTCATTTTATTAAGTAACATTTTTAAAATATAAGCCTTTGTTTGCATCTTCAAAAATAGCAATTATGAAGATACAGTAGTATCAGTACAAAATTTTAGAAAAAGACCTATCTTAGTACTACAAATACATAAACAAGTTTACAGTCAGTTATTACAGATAGAAAAGTTAGCTTTAGTCTTTACAATTATGAATCCAAATATTGAAATTGCATTTGTTAAAATTTACTAAATAGCAAGTCCATTGTTCCCTTTGTATATTTTTTGCATAACACTTGCTAATACATTGACCTAGTGAAGCCCTGTATCTTGGTTAAAGCAGGTAAATCGGTATGGTATAACCATTACATTATATTTTAGAATTTATCTTGCCATGATGCTAAAAATAGATTAGATGGTATTTAGCTCAGTGACATATATCTATTTTGAATATTCTACTTGTAGTTTCATGGGAACAACTCCTAAGTCTTTTGATGCCTTAATGCCTATGCCCATGATGGCTAACCTATGGCGCTTGTGCCAGAAGTGGCACGCAGAGCCCTCTCTGTGGGCATGCACACCGTCACCAGCTGCTCTTTTGGTTTCCGGTGTGCGTATGCGTGCCAGCCAGCTGGCCTTTGTGCGTGCTGGAAACCCAAAGACCAGCTGGCCGGTGCTCATGCGCATGCCAGCCACCTGGTCTTCAGGTTTCTGGAGCTTCAGCACATGCGCACCGGCCAGCTGTTCTTCGAGTTTCCAGGGCTGCAGCATGCACGTTCCAGTTTGGGCACTCGGTGCCGAAAAGGTTCGCCATCAATAGCCTACGCTGTGGGAATTTATAGAGCGAGAGATTTCCTTAAGGTACACCGATATTAGAAAGGTTTCTACTTTATACATTACCTTTTTTTGGAGGGAGGGGAAGAGTGCAAAAATGAGTCCTGAGTGAATTCCAGATGTTTGGAGTTGCAATTCTCACTATCCCTGAATATTGGCTATGCAGGCTAGGACTTCTCAGCACTAGAGACAGAAACATAAGTACCTACTACTCTGGCAACACCAGATGTATGAAAGGTGAGCAATCTGTAGGCCACACATGGCATTCTCTCTGCTCCATTTTCAGTTCTTAAGGGAAGGCTGTTAAGGAGTGAATAATTATCTTACTTTACCTTGTCATTTAAGACTGAAATTTAAAGAAACTACTGCAGCATTTAAAACTCACCCACACCCACAGAAACAGGACTATTTTAAAAAAATGGATGGAGTAGCAAAGTTCCAGCTTGTAACACATCACAAGGAAATGCAAACTGCTCACAAAACATAGCCCTGACAATATCAGCCAGCTATGCCTCTCTGGCTTCTAGAGAGGAAACACTATTCCCTGAAGCTTCTGAAGTATATTCTACAATAACATGGATAGCAAGAATTTAAAAGTAGCCAATAAACCCACCTTTTTTCACTGCCAAATCAAATTTATTTGACAAGACCTTGATATATATATTTTTAAAGCCTAAAATGCCAACTTAATAAGTGTTTAAATCTGGTCTGATCTGGTGGAAGAGGCAAGTTAGGACAACTATTGGGCTGAATTAGTACTGTGAGCTTTTCTATATAAAGTGACAAACGTCCTTAAAGGAAACATGAAATTAAGATGAATGCTCTCTTTCTTACTTAATACAAAGTTTACCAATCAAAGGTCTAGATTCAGGGAAAACCTGTGAAAGGTAAATGCTAGGACATATTGTATGCCTTTTAATCACATTCTATTCTTCCTGTACTCAACATAACACGAATAAATACAATGAAATGTAAAAGCAGGCTCTCTTTCCGAGATAAAATCTATTTCTGATGCCCAAAATAATATCGAAACGATAATTTACTTACTTATATTGGCTAGACCTCCACGATTCCACACTGAATTGTTAGCTCTTCTCCAGAGACACTATCTGTTTTGCCTGATTATTTTTTTTGCAAGTTTCTTCTTAAGCCAAAAACTTCATCTTCCTTTGGGATTTACTCACCTTTGCTTAAAGCCTAGTTTCAGGTGGGGGAAAAAATCCACTTTTTTCAAGTATTCTTTTTAAAATGTTGCTAGGATTTATAGCTACGATAAGCCGAAAACTATCAACCTCATTTCATTAATTGTTAAATACTATTTAAAAAGCACTTGACATGATTTTTTACATCCAGATGCAATACTAAAGCATGTTATCCCAAAAGGTAGGAAGACTTTCTTGACCAGCAACGGCAAGTCATCTTTCAAGAAACTAGGAAAGAGCCATGTTTTCCAAACTACCACTTCCAAAGCAGACCTTTTAAATACATGCATGGCTTTAAAAGAATTCCAGATTTTGCTGTGAGAAAAGGATGAAGTAAGCAGTCAATGTCATCTGTACAGAGTAGGGTTTTGCCTAGCCTACTAATCAAACAACTAAAGTACTCTAGTTTTTGTCTATCCCTTACACATCTAAGCACAGCCCAAATAAGAACCCTTTGGCTCTGTTGTAGATAAACAAGTCACCCAAACAACACTTAAAAACACACACAAACGTGTAAGATTTCTGAAAACACCTACAAAATTCTGTTTTGTTTTGTTTTTTGAAAAATATCTTTTTTTCAAAAGTGCTGGTTAGATGTTAGCTTTCATATTAAATTTGTGCAATACATGATAAAATATATTTGACTGCAGAATCTGATTTTTTTTTCTATCCAACATATTCCTATTCCTTTTTACATATAATATACAAACTGAATTCAGTTTCGAAATCCTTTAACTTGTTTCAGTACACTCATAAGGAGTAGTTGATAAAAAAAGATAATTAGTAGAACAATATTTTGCATACAGAAGTTTCAAAGCTTGAATTCTTGGCATCTACAAGGAATGCTGTCTTTGCATGAAAATCTGGATAGCAGTTCTACGGGTGCAGAAGCTGGATGGATGGATGGATGGAAGAAAGGAAGGAAGATAAATTGCTGAGTGTACAGAAACAGACAACTATGATTTTCATCATCAGCTATGCTAAATGCACAAGCTAACTCAAACCATTGCTGCAAACAATACAAAAGCCGCACAGAAACAAACAAACTTAACAGTGTCTTCATGCTACAGGGCATTGATAGGAATTTCTCAATGAAATGAAAATGGCTGGTTTTATGAGATGGTGCAACCTGCTTCCATGACCTTAAACGACTCTTTGGATCCAAACCATTCAGAGGATTGCTTCCAAAATATGCCCGTGTTCTTCCATTTTTCATGCTCTCGACTTTGGACCGCTGCAGGAATTTAAAAATACAATATCTTTCAACCACAACATGCCCAATATGGTACAGAAATTATACAGATGTGTCATTTTTATTAAGCGCTGGCCATCAGCTAACATGTAAAACACTCAGCTGCTGAAGCCGCAATTAAGAATCTGTCATGAAATTATTTCATTCATGAAGCACAGAAATCTAAAGAGCTATTCAGATTCACAAAAGTTTCATTTAGTTAAAAATTGGCTAAATACATTCCTCTCTCAAAAGAAAAATAATAATAATTTAATTTTTGGTAGTTGTGAAACCAAAGCATAATATGCATCCAGGCGGTCTTTTCCTTTCTCTTGTGTGGCTGGAAATAAAGCTCTGCATTGAGAATAGGAATCCATAAATGCCAGCTGTTTCTCAGGAATGGGAAGAGGGCGCACACAGCAGGCCTGCAGAAAACGATTAGTACAGATGTTTGCTTTTAGTGCCATTGTGTCGATTAGAAGTATACTTGTGGCCTTCTCTTCACTTTGTATTTTAGTGAGCCGTATCGCACCTGGAACAAATAAAGAATGCCGTAAAAGATTTCAAGATATCCACAACACAATTTTTCTAATACAAAAAAATCTAATGTTGGTTGCTATTTCCTGATGGGGAGGGGAGGAAATGGCATTCAGCAGGAGGATATGAGTAAAGACAAATAGCAACCCGTAACAGAACACAATCCATTTCACATCTGCACACAGTTCACCACAATGACTAATACCACAGACACAGATATTATAAGGGGATACACAAGTAATAACCCATGAGGCCCCGTGGGCTGTTCTGTTTTCTTTGTTTTGCTCTCCAAGGCTGGTGTTATAGTTAGTCTCAACTTACAACAACAACTGAGCCTGGAATTACCGTTGTAAGTCATTCTGGTCATTAAGCAGGGCAACAGTGTGCTCGTTCAATGACCACAATCCTGGCTATCACAGTTGTAGTTGCTAAGCAACCAAGTAAGTCATTAGGATGAGCACAGGGTGCCTCAGGAGTGGAAAGGGCCCTGGGAAGTCTGGCACAGGCCCATACTCTTATTTCAGGCCCAGGATCACACTACACAGTGGTGGGATTCAATTTTTTTTACTACTGGTTCTATGGGCGTGGCTTGGTGGGCATGGTGTGGCTTGGTGGGTGTGGCAGGGGAAAGATACCACAAAATCTCCATTTTCACCCCACTCCAGGGGCAGGATACTGGAAAATCCCCATTCCCTCCCCACTCCTGGGGAAGTTACTCCAAAATCTCCATTCCCTCCCTACCCCACTAACCTGCTTTCCAGCTCTGTTCTCCTGTGCAGGGCAACAAAGAAGACCCAGCCAATCAGCTGAGCCTCGATTATCTGAGACTCGGGAGGCAACGAATAGATCGGGAGCGGGGCCAGCCAGAGGTGGTATTTGCTGGTTCTCTGAACTACTTAAAATTTCCGCTACCGGTTCTCTAGAACTGGTCAGAACCGGCTGAATAACACCTCTGACACTACACCACCTCAATCTCACATGTTGCTTGCATCAGGACCTCCCATCACCTCGAGGCACCCCCTATACAGCTTACCTCCTCACTAGATCCCATCAATCTTCCACTTGCCTCTTCCAAACATCACCTCTCCAAAAGGGCACCCAGCCAATGTTAACAAGTGGCTTTTCTACAGAGGCCATCTTGTACCATTCTGGAAACAGGCACCATTCTCACAATCTATCAGAAGGGCCACGTTTCCTGAAGTGTGTGATGTGGAAAATTGCACCCTTTGAGAGATAGCTACCGGTAGAATGGCACTCACTTCCAGAATGTCACAAGGCAGCCTCTGTAAGAAGGCTGTGCATTGCATCAGTGGGGCACACTTTCAGAAAGGCAATATTTGGAAGAGGTAAGGGGAGCAAAATGTGATGGAGTGGGAATGAGCCCCAAGCTTTTTGGGATGCAGTGGGGCAGAATGGGAGTAAAGAAAGGCAGGTGGGGGCGGTTGCAGTATCCTTGCAGTTGGTCGTAAGGGTGGGCAGCAGTGGTGGAATTCAATTTTTTTTACTACTGGTTCTGTGGGTGTGGCTTGGTGGGTGTGGCAGGGGAAGGATACTGCAAAATCCCCATTTTCTCCCCACTTCTGGGGGAAGGATATTGCAAAATCTCCATTCCCACCCCATTCTGGAGCCAGCCAGAGCTGTTATTTGTCGGTTCTTCAACTACTCAAAATTTCTGGAAAAACGGGCCAAAAAAATCCCTCAAAAACGGCCCCAAAAGAGGCCTGAACAGGCCCGAAAATGGGCCATGCAGAGGACAAAAAACGGTTGGTGGGTGGGCAGGGTTTCAGCAACATTCAGTCTATAAGATGCACAGATATTTTCACCCCCTTTTGGGAGACAAAAAGTGTCTTATAGTCTGAAAAATACGATGATTTCCATTTTTTTATTTATAGCATTTTATACTGCCAAGAACAGATTTACTTGCCTCTTTGCGTCCTTTTATCGTTTTTACCGATTTCATGCTTTGTGTTCGACGGAGACCTCTCTGAGCAAACATCTCATCTTCTGAATACGTCCCTTCCCTCTCTTCATCTGTTTTATCATCTTCAGAATCCTTTTTTACTGGAATACCATAACCTGAGAGGTAAAAGCAAAATTCAAAATACTGTTTTACCAGTGATTTATCATTTCCTACCTTAAAAAAAAAGAACTTCAACTGCTTCAAGCTTAATATTTAAGGCTTAAAAATGTTTAAGAAAATGAGGCAATTTCCCTCCTCAAAATGATAGCTATACAAAATTTGTAACTAGTCTATATGCCTGAAAGTAAATGCACCACTAAAAAGACCCAGAAAACACTTGTTTTCATCCATATCTGTGATTGTAAATAATCTGGCCAAAGTGAAAATAAAGGAAACCTGGTTTGTGTAAATTAAGTAGGTGGGGAAAAGCCATGAAGGACTGGAGAGATGAATCTCTTTGTGTAGGATTGCATTACTCATTTAGAAAAACCAGTGGTGGAATTCAAATTTTTTTACTACCCATTTTGCGAGCGTGGCTTGGTGGGTGTGGTTTGGCTTGGTGGGCATGGCAGGGGAAAGATATTGCAAAATCTCCATTCCCACCCCACTCTGGGGCCAGCCAGAGGTGATATTTACCGGTTCTCCAAACTACTCAAAATTTCCGCTACTGGTTCTCTAGAACCTGTTAAAACCTACTGAATAGCACCCCTGAGAAAAAATTTGAAGCAATAGTATCAATTCCATGCCTATACCCAAGCAGATGATTTTGGAGGCAGGCAGTAAAAAGCAGGGCCTACAAGAGCCTTTGAGGGAATTTTCTTTGAAACTCTGAAAGCAAATCCCATAGAGTCAACATTACAAGTTTCAAGAGAGGGAACAGTAGCCCTCATGATTTGACTTCAATAGAGGGTCAACCACCACACTCCTTACCATATTTTTCGGACTATAAGACGCACCTGACTATAAAATGCACCTAAATTTAGAAGAGGAAAACAGCAAAAAAACCTTTTTGGCCTCCCTTTTTCAGCCCATTTTCGGGGCTTTTTTGGCCCGTTTTCGAGGCTTTTTTCAGCCCGTTTTCGAGGCCTTTTTTCAGCCCATTTTGGGGGCTTTTTTCGGCCTTTTTTTTAAGGCTTCTTTCAACCCATTTTTTGGAAAAAGTAGGCCAAAAAACCCTCAAAAACGGGCTTTTTTCAGCGGGGCATGTGGAGGTAAAACAACGGCCAGCAGGCAGTCAGCTTCGGCAGTATTTGGTCTATAAGACGCAAAGACATCTTCACCCCCTTTTGGGAGATAAAAAAGTGCAACTTCGTATACCGAAAAATACGGTATACGAAACCTAGAAAAGCAGAACTAGCCCAGCTTAATAATATACCAACCTAAAGGTTCATTGGGAATCGAGCCCTTGCTTTTCTTTTTGGTACCAGGCAAAGTCTGATAGTGCCTTTGTCCTATTGGCTCATCATCTGGTATTGCTGTGAGGTCATGCATGCTGAAACTCCGCAGCTTCTCTGTTATTGCTCCTTGACCCTGTAGCATTGAAGAGGAAAAATGAGGCGTCATTCAATGGGAGGAAGGAATCCTCTCTCCAAACTGCTATACAGTCACGTGAAAAAGAGTGTACCTCGCTGAAATGTTTGTCTTGACTTCTTTAATGCATTTTAACATACAGCTATTAGATCTTCATTTCAACAATATTGATAAAAGGAGGTATCATAATTATCACACACCAGTTACAGCTGAGAGTTTTAGGTGCCAAAATACATCCCCAAAATTGGATCACCTGATCCAAAGATGGGCTTGTACCCAGCGGTGGAATTCAAATTTTTTTACTACTGGTTCGGTGGGCATGGCTTGGTGGGCGTGGCGGGGAAGGCTACTGCAAAATCTCCAATCCCACCCCACTCCGGGGGAAAGATACTGCAAAATTCCCATTCCCTCCCCACTCCTGGGGGAATGATATTGCAAAAACCCCATTCCCCCCCCCACTCTGGGGCCAGCCAGAGATGGCATTTGCCGGTTCTCTGAACTACTCAAAATTTCCGTTACCGGTTCTCCAGAACTTGCTGAATAGCACCGCTGCTTGTACCCAAATAAACTCAGCAATACTTTTTAAAATACCCATATAGAGATAGTCCTCAACTTATGACTGCTGCCTGCCAGGAAGAGAAGGGGTCAAGGCCCAGCCAGCCAGGATGATCCTTTGCATTGCGCCTTGTCACATATTACTACTAGCTGAAACAATCCTTACTACGAACAACTGATGAGGAAGGATCACGACAAACCACAACATGATAGATCGTTTAGACCAGCAAAGGGATGGAATAAGGCACGGCATGGTGCAAAGAATTGCCCTAGCCAGCCAGAATTCCTTTCCAGCATGCCTAAGAACAATGGGTCTTTGAATCCTAGGCAACCAGATCTCTGCTTTAAGAATGACATGGTGCGTGGAGTTCACTGGGGATAAAAACAATTTTATTCCTTCCTTTGTCATGAAGCTCACTGAGTAAGCATGAAACTAACCACTGTCTTTCTTATTGTAATCTAATTTGTCAGAATAAATGGGGGTGGGGAAGGGTGTAGAAATCTGAGCTTTGCAGGAAAAGGGTATATCACTTTAAATTAAAAGAGTAAGAGAACTACCCAATTGTTGCCTGGGCATGCACCTCCTTTTTTTAAAAAAAAAAAGAACAGGAAAATGTACTGCAAAAGAAAACACAGCCAATAGTAGCTACCCATTGGTCTTGAGTGAGCAACAGAACACTTCACCCCCCCACCCCATGCCCCATACACTTATATCTTGGAAATGGAGGTGGTTTTCAGCCGGTTCGTACCGGTTCGCGCGAACTGGTTGTAGAAATCACAGGTGGGCCTGGCCACCCGCCCTGGTGCTATGCCATCCTATTTAAACACATTTTTGAGGCCAGGCGCATGCGTGGAAGGCACGCAAGCACAGAAGGTGCGCGTGTGCCTGAACCGAGTGTGTAATTGCATGGCGAACCAGTAGAAATAAGTGAAACCCACCACTGCTTGGAAACCTCTGTGAGGCAGATCATCTTTACTACTACAGTGTGGTATTGATCGTTCAGTGTCCTCTATGGAGTGAAGCACTGCCTTTGCCTAAGTAGAGAACCTATGTTGACTGTGTTTTCTTTTGTGACTAGTGGCAGCAGAGTTTCCTGCACTTTGGGCATGAGCTAGGGAGCCCTGGCAGGCAAGCGACTACTGCAGGCAGAGACAAGGGAATGTGGGCTAACAAGCACCCAATGCACAGCAGCAGGTCATAAATGCAAGCAGGGCCACATTTTTATCATATCAGACCCAAAGTCTCCAGTTTAAGAAATGGTCTCAAATTCCATTTTTTTCAGTACTGTTATGACTTTGAAAGGTCACTGAACAAATGGACATTTAATAAGGACTACCTGTATCTTGTGTGTGTGTGTGTATACATATATATATATTTGCATATAAGCCCATCTGCAGATAAAATATGAGTCAGCTTATCTGCAGGTGGCACATTTTTCATGGCGTTTTGGTTAAGAATGTGAGTCAAGCTTATATGTGAATATATATGGTACTTTTTCATATGACTGTATTGGACGTTAATAAAGTCTTGGTTTCTAACAGGCTATCAATCAGTTTGCAATAGCAATGCAAAATACATTGCACCAAACGATAAAAGTTACTTACCTTTAGCATACAATTGGCAAAATTTTCAAATGTTAGATTAAGAACTATGTTTAGCACTTATATTAGCATACAATTGACAAAACGTTTCAAATGTTAAATTAAGAACTAAGTTTAGCATAATTGCTTAATTCAAATTGCACTACGAAATTTATCTTTATCTAATATAACATCAAAAAACGTCACTTTGCAGGGGAGATGGATGGCATAAAATTTTAGTAAATGGGTGGCATAAACATTAAATAGATGAATAAGCATAAATGAATATAAACAAACAAACAAACAGTAGTTTATTTCCTCCCAAATATGAGAGAATGACTAATAATGCAGTGCCACCTATATTTTCTGGACAGGAAGATTCTATTGCAAAGTAAAAAAAAAATGTGACTAACATAAACATGTGATAAAAAATATAGCAGTATGTCCTGGGATAATGTTAGACACATACAATAAACCTTTTGATACCATAATGAATTTTATTCCAATCCTTACATATTATATAGTTTAAAATGTTATAAGAACACTACGAATGGAATAAAAATAAGCCATATGCAAAGAAAAAAATACCATAATTCTTGTATTTCTGATTTAATGATTAGTATTTTTAAGCTGATATTGTAATAATTTAGGAAAATCATTTAAAATTTCTGATTTTTAAAAAATCACAATTAAGCAAAATGGATGAGTATAATGTGAATCCAGAGTCTACAGTTTATTACTCTGGATTCATATATATTCATCCATTTTGCTTAACCGTGATTTTAAAAAACCAAAAAATTTAAGCCTAAACAATACACTACAATAGGTTCCAGTTTCAAAAAGTAACAGCTGGGTTTCTTACAACATAAGGTAAAGGTTAAAATAAAGGTTCCCCTCGCATATATGTGCTAGTCATTCCCGACTCTAGGGAGCAGTGCTCATCTCTGTTTCAAAGCCAAAGAGCCAGCGCTGTCCGAAGACGTCTCTGTGGTCATGTGACCCGCACCAAAGGCGCACGGAACGCTGTTACCTTCCCACCAAAGATGGTCCCTATTTTTCTACTTGCATTTTTTATGTGCTTTTGAACTTCTAGGTTGGCAGAAACTGGGACAAGTAATGGGAGCTCACCCCGTTACGCGGCACTAGGGATTCGAACTGCTGAACTGCCGACCTTTCAATCAACTTAGCCATTGAACCGCAGCATCTTTTTTTTCCCCTACAACATAGTGAGCCCAAAATGACCCCTATTTTTTGCTTGTTTGTTTGTTTAAGCCAAGTTATATAACTGAATAAGCCTGGGTCATTGCATTTAAAAACAAATAAAAACTCCTAAGCCTAGTATAAACGAACATGCTAGCAACTACAGTTAAAGAAAGAAATGATGTGAAAGACTCCCTTGGAGACATGAAGTGGCAATAATACAGGACGCTAATAAAATCATGGCAACAAGCTACAAAATAGTACTTAGGGTCGGAGCGTCTTCAAGCAGCTCTGCAAGGAACGTAATTGCAGGTGGGAAAGTTGGTGTAAGCTTGCTGTACAGTAGTGACCAAAATTGTGGGAACCTTTTCGGAAAAGTGCATTTTTGAGGTTTGATGGCTAATAATCCCACTTTTTTGGGGGGAGTTTCAAGATAATCCTCTTCCACTGCTGGAATCGCCTGCGAATAGCCCAGACCTTCACCCAATTGAAAATCTATGGAGCCGACTAAAGAAACTTGTTAATCAGAAGCGACCCAGCAATAAAACCCAGTTCATAGGAGCAATCGTTCCATCTTGGTTTCACATTATAACAGCTGCAGAACTAAAAGACTTGGTTCACTCCATGGAGTGACAATATTGTAAGGCCGTAATTCATGCTAAAGGTTTCCCAACTTAGTATTAACTAACGTGGTGATAATTTTTGTTTATCTCGTTTGTTTCTACGTGTTTCACTTTTCTTTTTTATACTGTAACTGCTATTCTAATAGCAAATCCTTCATAAAAGTTATTGCATTACATTCTTGATTAAATTATCTTTCCATTGATATATAATGTTATGGTACTACTCCCAAAAAAAGTGGTATTATTAGCTAGTTTTAGAAAATACACTTTTCCCAAAAGGTTTCCACAATTTTGGCCGCTACTGTAGGTATTAAGGGAGAGTCTTTCCAGCAACTGAACAAAATTTACTTGCTTAGATTCAGAACCCCTTTAAGTAAGAAAGAGCTTCTGAGTGAATCCCAAGAAGATGCCTGTTATCATTGGGGTCTGGCTTGGTCACCTTACAGAGCACCTGAGTGATCTCACTTGTCTCTTTGTAAGCAATTTAAAATACAACTTGTTTTCAAATGTCAATTCCCCACCAATATTAAGCTTGGCTTTTTTTGCAGGTTATAATTTATCTGAAATTCTATGTAAGTGTTTCTAGATTTATGACTGTAAACAGCTGCAGGGTGATAATTCAGAACTGAATTTGTTTCCTTCCTATCCTACACAGCCCTTGTCTCTTTCCTCTGTAAAAGTTAGATTTTTTTTTTCCAATATACTCTCCAAAATTATTTAAAATTATAGTGTGTAAATTGAGCCTTATTCACATTATGACTTTCAATGTTTATTCTGTAAAGTCTGAGCATATTAAAAGCCTGCCTTCATTAATTTATACACTAGTACTATTAGTCATCCTCTCAATTCTGCCTGAAAGAAATTTGGTTTAATATAATCCCAGATCAGAAGTGGTATTCAGTTGATTCCGACCAGTTCGCCTGAGCTGGTAGTGGAAATCGTGGGTGGACCTGCCCACCTGCCCCGGCTCCATGCCATCCTATTTAGGCATGTTTTTGAGGCAGAAAGTGCTCACGCCAGCAAATCACATGCACAGAAGGCAGGGCGCATGCGTGGACAGGGTGCGTGCGGTCACATTTGCAAACTGGTAGGGAAAGTAAGTGAATACCTCCCCTGTCCCAGATGTGAAGGGCTGAATGGAGTCATTTATTTATTTATTTTAATTTTTCTAACTATTCAAATAACAGTACTTATTAGAGGTATATGGTCATCTAAATACAGCTCTAATCCATAGCACAAATGCCTTTGAACCTTTGTTCTTGAGGGGGAAAAAGCTAATATTAGCAATTGTAATTATTGGGTAAACATGCACACATTTTAAGTATTTTGTAAGAAAGCAAGATGAGAAGTTGTTCTGACAGGTCTAATCTCTGGAGGTCACAACTGTTTGAAGCAAAGGAAATGAAATGTTTCCGCAGCAGGCAAAGCACCACTGGAAACCATAAACAAGCCACATCATTTGAAAGGAGGAACCTGCCTTTATTTCAGGAAGTTAAGATTCAAGACATTTCAGGAAAGGTGATCCCAGGTTAGCAAGATTAGAATACTTGCCTTAGGGAAACTCTAGGTTTATCTACTCTAATCGCAAAAATGCCAGGGTCATGTCATTTTTATCAGCTCTAATCCGTAAGACATTAAAGGATTCAGATGGTGACATGAATAGCAGCAGATGAATAACAGAAGAATTCTGCTGTTAGTATACTGAATGCCCCAGTGAGTGCAAAACAGCAATGGGAATAAGTCATGGACTACTCAGGTTTATCTTAGAAGGTTCTTTGGGGTTAGACAATTAGGGGCTTTGTGGCCCACTAAGCCTTGATTTGTTTACTCAGAGTATCCGAGTATACCACAATTGGCTAAATTTATAGAAACACACAAAGCTACAAGCAAGAAAGCCAGACAATGTTTGAATTAATGGTATAGCTGAATCTCGCCCGAGTCCTCTGGGGCTCTTAATTTAATTGCTGCTCAATTTAAGGATATAATTGAAACAAACTATTAAATTGTTTGCATCTTTCCGGAGATCGATGCTGAAACTGAAAATCAGTTTCACAATTTCACCATGAGAAAAATAGAATAAAATAGAATAAACATGGGTTTGGTCAGCATGAATAATGTGATATGGAACACTCTGGCATTACAAAATTGAGATTTCTCATCATGGAAATGCTCATAGTGAACCAAATTGCTGAAACTCTGACGTAAGATGAACAAGCGAGATGAAATAATTCCATCTACTGTTAAAAGAAGCTAAACGCACAGCTGTTTGTGACCTGATCATCAGAATCTGGCTTCTTTTATCAATAGCCCTGTTTAAAATCATAAACAATCCTGGTTCATGGTTCCTTTTTAAGCGGTGGTAACATGCTCAGCAGTTTGTTACTAGTCTTCTCTAGCAGAAATTGCTATCAGACAACTTGTGTAACCATGTATCTTCACAATAAACAGAATTCTGAGGAACTGAGAATAATGTTAGCATATTTATTGATCAGATGTTCACTTTGGCATTTAAAGTAATATAATCTGAAGGAAAGCAGAGATCTAAACTGCAGTTCCCTTCCAGGAAACCTGGAAGTTTAATTATGCAATTACATACCTAGGTCCCTATTTCCCGCTGCCTTTCTCACCTTAATGGGCAAATTCTGCAGAGTATTTATCAGAAGAGAATTCCTAGGAATAAGTAGCTATAGCGCATATCTTTGGGGACTTGAGTGGCTAGAGCAGGGGTAGTCAACCTTTTTATACCTACTGGCCACTTTTGTATCTCTGTTAGTAGTAAAATTTTCTAACCGGTTCCACAGTAATGCACCGTGTATCGTCGTCTGCGCATGCCTCTCACGCATCATGGATTGGGTTGGGGGGGGTGCTGGCTACCAGCTCTGCTTGTCTGTTACAGCTGGGTGGTGTGGGGGGAGATGCGTGAGCTATTCTGGGACAAGGCTGTTTTGTTTGCGGTCGCACTATAGTGCCATTTAGTTTCACTTACGTAACGTGAACTACATGTATGCACGGGCGATACAAATAGTATATTTTCAGAAATGTAAATTGTCACAGGGAATTTTATGAAAACCTAATGAAAATGTTTTTAAATAATACTATGAAATTTTTTTAAAAAGTCAATTAAATTAAAAAAATGGAAAGTGCTTCAGTATCGGACAAAACCCCTACCGCCCACCATGACTACCACTGGGCTAGAGAATATTCCATTGGTGTTCTCATAATCACAAACATTTTATAAATGTTGCGTTTTATACTGACTAAAGCGATCGCTGCTACTTTATAGAAACTGCTCGGCAACTTCTACTGACACCTAGATCAGTTAGCCCACTCCCCAGTTTCATTCTATGTGCATCAATGATGAAGAGTGGTCCTAGATTAAAATAGATAATGATCTCTGGACTTTTGCTGATAAGAAATGAATGACAAAGATTTTGGATTTTGTTTTGAGCTAAGAGATGAGACAAGGGGTAAAGAGAGAATATGTTATATTTTAAGAGAGGGTGATAAGTTACTAATATTGTTTATATTTCAGATGAAGTTATTTTTTTTCTTTTTCACACATTTTGTTATTTTATATTTTATTTGTATATTAGTATTTATTTCCTTCATAATCTTTGATAAAATTATTTCAAAAAAATAATAAAGGACAGCCCTGATGTATGATGCTTATACTTTGCTATCAGGTACAAATTCTAATTGTAGAACAAATTGTATTTTCCATTCAAAATTACTGTAAAAGCATATGCTCATGCAGCTTCCCTTTCTACAATATTTTGTCATTGTGATCTCATTATACTCTATAACTATTCTGAATGTAAAAAATGGAGATACCTCATATTTTAGGCAATTATAGATAATTAGGAACATGTCTGAATCTATGTGAAAAGCTCAATTTGGCTGCCTATTAGCATCAGACAGCCGTAAGCATCAGCAGTTAAATTCAATTTCATCAATTTAATTTTTTTTCCCTTACAAATTTGAATTCATCGGGGAATCATATTAATATCCCGGTCAACCATACTGATCACTGTTTCATGCTTTAATCTCCCGTGAACATTTACCTCAACTTGATTGAAGAACAGCAGAAAGAAGTCAGAAATCCTGTGGAATGTCATTTACCACCAAGAAAAGCAACAAGAGAGAAAAAAGAGTCATCTTCACTGTTTAAAAAGTAAACCCTTGTTTGAGAGAACATACTTTTTAGAATATGCAGTTAGAAAAAGGTTATCCAGCTTTTTACCTTATGCCTTTTTGAACACACATCCCCACTCACCCATTTTATGCCAAAGTAGTAAATACATAACACGCAGCATTGTTTACCTTTACAGCTGCAGTCACTGCAGCAGTGGCCGCTAAGTTTAAGCCTTGTTTACCAAAGTTCACCATTGTTTCATAACCACGTTCTTTAGCTTGCACAATGTACTCATCAATTTCCTAGGAAAGAAAAATATGTGTAGTATAGATATTATAGATAGCTTTATTGATTAGCCTGTAGGCCCGTGATGGCGAACCTAGGGCACACGCAGAGCCATATTGGTGGGCACGCGAGCGTTGCCCTAGCTCAGCTCCAACGTGTATGCACGCTGATTTTCGCACCTTCTGCGCCCACCCGAAGTCGGGAAACAGGCTGTTTCCAGCCTCCGGAGGGCCTCCGGGAGGGGTGGGGAAGACCTGTTTTTCACTCTCCCCAGGCTCTAGAGGCTTTCTAGGAGCCAGGGGAGGGTGAAAATGGCCCTCCCGAGGTTCCAAGAAAGCCTCTGGAGCCTGGAGAGGGCGAAAAATGGGCCTACCAAGCCCACTGTGCCATTGTGTGCCAAAAGCTGGAGGAGCACGTGGGTATGTGCCAGGGGGGCGGGGGGCATTAAATTATGAGTGTGTGCATTCGCACGCGCAATCCTCTGTGCTCCCCCCACATTTGGCACGCGACGGCAAAAAGGTTAGCCATCACTGCTATAGGCCATATCAAAGCACAAAGTTCAAACACATATCACCAATAAAATCCTATACAAACAATTTAAAATAAGAGTAGGGTAAAACACAATAGTTATAGGATAAGAGACAATATAATTTAATACATAAATATGTAAAATAGAATAAGATGACATAAAATTATATTTCGGTGTCACCCTTACAATCTACCCCAATCAGTCCCACCTATGCAAATCTCAACCAAACCATTTTGTTTAAATACTGTGCTGTGTTAAAATGTTATTTTCAGGTTCTGGCCCCACATAAAGTAAGTTGTTTTGATATGGGGATCCCAAACATTCGTTTGGTATATGGACCAAGGTACCTGTCTCTCACCCCCTTATACAGGCAACAATCAAATAGGATGTGAGCCAGCTCTTCTACTTCTGCCGCTTCACAAATGCAGAGACGCTCATTGTAGGGTATAGAAAGGAATCTCCCATATCTGTTTGAATCTCCCTAAGATGTTTTGGCAGTTGTAACTTCAAATAAGCTGTCTACTTGAAAAGTACGTTTCTATTTCTATGGGTAACTTCATCCATTTCAAGTTACCCACCTTACTAAGGATAGCTATGTCATTTTGTGCTTCTATATCCTTAATTCTTTGGGCAGCTCTTTTTTTGAATTGTTCTGCTGTTACGCAAGAGACAGGAAGACCGCAGCTTCTTACAAAATTTGTTAGTTTGGTGATCCAGGAGATTTGTGATTGTAATTTTATTTGCTCTAGTAGACATAACTTGGGAATGTAGTGCAGATATTAACTGAATCTGATATTGCCAATCTAGAACATCCTATCTTGCCACAAAGCACAAGATAGTAATGTCATTTTTCATCCCTACTATGACTTAATGCCAATTTATTTTCTAAAATATCAAAATAAATATTTGCTCCACAGCAGGAGGGAGGCTTACCCTTTCTTTTGAAGAAAGGAGAGGATGAAGAAACTTCCTGTATATTAAACTTGCCCCTCTTGTATATGGAGACAGCAACCAAATAACAAAAGCAATCTTGAGTTCATAATATAGTGGAAACCTGTAAAATATGTTAGAATTCATAATGTGGTTATATGATACAAAGAAATAGGCACATTCCTTCTAATTAACCTAAGTTTCAGGGGAAGTATTTTTAGGTAATTTTTCACATATTTCAGATATGCTTTATATACATATAAATAGTATTCTTGTAATTCCACCTTCCCTAGAATCTAGCTAACGAGCTTTTAAACAGTATCAACTACCAACAATGAACATGGTGATACATGAAAACATAAATAAATTATCATGCTTTGCAAATGTACAAATCTTACCAAGAGATCAAGAGGTCAGTTAATGTTTCAGTAAACGTATAAAGAGCAAACACAATCCAATACATCATCCACCGCACCTAAAAATGAAAAATAAACCCTTTTAGTTTCTACAGATTAGAAAAATGAATAATTATATTTTAACAACTTAAAATACGTAGGTGCTATTTGTTTTTATTCCTTTTACAAAAATGCAAACTGCAAGTAGCATACAGCATCAGAAAAAAAAAGATCTTTAATTTTCTATCTAGTCCTTCTATCCAATTCTGTTGACAGAATTATGGAATCGTAAAGAGTTTCTTAAACCTCAGAAATTATCTGATCTAACTCTTGTTTAATGCTGGATCTGCTGAAAGTATTTCAGAAATTTGGTTCTCTCTAAAAACAAGAAAGGACAAAAATCACTTCCTTCTCTATGCAACAACCCACAGTAGGACCTCTGAAGTTTGCTCATCTCTCTCCTCAGTCTTCTGTTCTTCAGGCTACGTATACCTGATCCAGTTAATAATTTCCATGGGACTTGGTTTCCCGTTCCCTCACCATTCTCACAGTCAGAACACAATACTTTATTTGGCCAAGTGTGATTAGACACACAAGGAATTTGTCTCCAATGCAGAGGCTCTTGGTGCAGATTGATGGGACAAGGGGAAGAACAATGTCCCTTTGTCAGGGACAGTGTTTTGGCCTGCAAAATATTTTATCAACGTTTTTATTGGTTTTTTTTTCCTCCCTGAAAGATTTCAGTTTGTTTCTCAACTGAATTGTACAGCTTATCCGTTATATTAAAGGTGCGGGGGGGAATCTGAAGTGATTTCTCTTGGTCTGAGTTTTTCACATGTCAAAAGCCTGGTATTTAAACAGGCGTTTACATTTTTTATATGCACTGTACAGGGAGCAGCATAGTAACATATGGCCAGTGGTGGGATTCAGCCAGTTCGCACCATTTTGGGAGAACCGGTTCTTAACTTTCTGAGCAGTTTGGCAAACTGGTTGTTGGGATAAATCATTAGGGCAGAGAACCGGTTGTTAAATTACTTGAATCCCACCCCTGCATATGGCTTAGAGCAGGGGTCTCCAAGCTTGGCAACTTTAAGACTTGTGGACTTCAACTCCTAGAATTCCTCAGCCAGCTTTGCTTGGAGACCCCTGGCTTAGAGTTTCTACTGAGCCACCCCACACATTTCCCCTGGAGAAAAAAAGAAGGCTGTCTTTAAAAAACACCCAGAGACACTAAGAAGAGAAAATGGGATTCATTCCCCACCAGCCTCAGAACAAACTGAATCTTCCAGGGATCTCTTGGGAAGTCCAGGACTGAGAGAGTGAATATTATTTATCTTTGACAAGATAGGTAAATATAAAACTAGAATTACTGCATAAGATTTTTATTTTGTATGTTTAAAATTTTAACATTTTGTCTTTAGAGTTTTCTAAGACTTCAATCGTGCATGTTTGCTATTTAGAATTTCCTTAGCATGGTGCTGTCTATAAATAAAAGTAGGTTAGCAATATCCTGTAGTTTGCCAGATTTTTCTATTATTTCTTGGCATTCATATGATTAACCGGAGGGGGGGAGGGGGAGAGGGGGAGAGAATAATATAGCACAGTGATGGCGAGTGCCCAAAGTGCGTGCGCATGCCCAAACCCCCAAAATGCAATGCATGCACGGGCCCTGCACATGCATGCGCCCCCTGCGCATGCACAGGCAACCCCTGCATGCGACCGACCCTGCACATCGCCCACCACCCTGTGCATGCACATGCCCCCCTGCATGCGCCCCACCCAACATGCCTGCGTGGCAGAAACCCAAAGACCAGCTGGCCGGCGAGAAGTCCGTGTGCATGGGCGGCAGAGCTGAACTGGGGTGATGGCTCGTGTGCCCACAGAGAGAGCGCTGCGTGCACATCCAGCATGTATGCCATAGGTTTGCCATCACGGATATAGCATATACTTTATTATTACTATCTTTATTATTATAATCAATAATTCATATATAAACATAAAACAAGGACAACTGAAACATTTGATGACCTATTTTAACAGTAGCAACACAGACCTAAGCACTGTGCCAGTAATACCAGAGTTGGACTCAGAGTAAGGCCTTTATGTATCTATTCACCTTAACAGTTGGAATTCCACATTTCTTTGTAGAAATTATGATATAGTCAATAGTTTCAATCTGCTTTGAGCCAGAAAGAGAAACTTTTGTCAAGTAGAGGGTTTTAGAATATTTGCGTAATAGAAGTGCTGATGGTAACCCATGAAGACATATCTGAAAGAAGCCATTACTCAACCTGGGGAAGCTGAAAGTGGTTAGATATTTGGCCAGCATCCAAGGCCTACTTGAAATTCAGGTTCTGCTGTTAGGTGGCGTCTTACAGACTTCCAGCTGTTACTTCATTATTATCAACTTTCAAAAAGGATGACCTTTGCATAACAAAGGCTAAAAATGAACACATCTGGGGAGCTGGATTCCACAGCATCCCCCCTGCTAGGAGAATGGTCCACCATCAATACAAGGATCCAGTGAAGAACAGCTAGGTATTTAGTCACTAACTGATTATTATCCTCTAGGGCAGTGATGGCTAACCTTTTTGCTGTCACGTGCTAAAAGCACAGGTGGGGTGGGGGTGTCATGTGGCGGTCACATGGGCACGCACCCACACCCATAATTTGATGCGCCCCTTTCCCCGTGCATGTGTGCTTGATCCACCCCAACCCCACCCCCACTTTTGGCATGCGATGGCACGGTGGGCCTGGTAGGCCCGTTTTTTTCCCCCTCTCCAGGCTCCAGAGCCTTTCTAGGAGCCTGGGGAGGCCTTCCCCACTCTTTCAGAGGTCCTCCAAAGGCCAGAAACAGCCCATTTCCTGACTTCTGGCAGGTCTAGAAGGCAGTTTGTCCAGGGTTTTTCGCCTGGGAGAGTTAGCCACCAGCCAGTCGCCTAGTTGCCAATGCTGGCAGCCAGAAGCCACAGTGTGATCGGATCGCAGAGGTGGGGGAAGTGCTACAGCCAAACAGCCTCCAAACAGCACTTTTTAGGAGAAGGAAGGGGAGGGGGTGGAAGAGACAGAGACAGAGACAGAGAGAGAGAGAGAGAGAGAGAGAGAGAGAGAGAGAGAGAGAAAGTCCTAAACCCGCAGCAGCCGCAGCAGCCGGAATGGGAAGAGTTTCCTCCTACTCAAGGAGGCAGAAAGAGATTCACCTCATTGTTGTCCTATTCAAGAATAAGAACTTTTGTTCTTGTGGAAAAGTTCCAGGAAAACAAAGAGCAAGAAGGTGTCTTAAGCAGGAAGGCAAACCAAAAGCCAAGATTCTGCTCCACCCTTAGATTTAAGCTGGAACTCGCCTGGAGACGCATTTCCCAGGCTGTATCTTGAACAGGAGAACATCTCTTCCAGGGCTCATTTATTCTCTTGAGCAGCATTTCTCAACCTTGGCAGCTGTAAGATGGGTGGCCTTTGATGGTTGAGAAACGCTGCTCTATAGAAATAGGATAGAAGTTAACTAACGTAGAGTGTGAACTCCAATTCGTACTATTTTGCATTGTGTTTTATGCTTGATTTTCCTACTTCTTCTTATGTTTCAATGGGAGAGTCCTTTAAGATACTTTCATGATTCTTGTAGAAACTTACATTCAGTTCCAACATTGAAGGTCTTATATGTGACTGTTTAAGGTAACAAAAGATTGTTTTAAAAAAACAATGTCCTTTACGGCTTGTTGAGATCAATCCAAAGGAGAGAATTGCCTAGTGTACACTTCACTGTACAATAGGGCAACTGTAGAATTTATTTCATTTTAATATCCCTTTTTTCTCCCTTATTTTCCAATACTGCAAGGCCACGGATTGTGGAGATTCATGTGGTAGGGTTAACGGAAAGAATGTCAGGTAATGACATTTCCTAGGCCAGGGGTCAGCAACCCATGGCTCTGGAGCCGATGTGGCTCCTTCATCCCTCTGCTGCGGCTCCTTGTCACCCAAAATATGTGTCACAACCGCCAATGTGCGACATCCGCCAGCAGAAAGTTTATTGAGCTTTTCGACCCGCAGTAGGCCAACCATGGATAAATATTTTTTTTATACGTAGCATAAAGGTAAAAAATGATATATGCAGTGTTATCTTTATTTTAGATGGCAAAAAGGTTTTGTGGCGCCTGGTATTTTCTTTTCTGTGGGAAACGGGTCCAAATGGCTCTTTGAGTGTTTAAGGTTGCCGACCCCTGTCCTAGATGGTAAATGATGGTAGCAGGGATTACCAAACTGTACGCTAAGAGGCAGAGCGCTCTATAGACCAGGAAAGCTTCCAGGATGCTATTTCCCAACTTTGGCTATTTTAACATTTGTGGTTAAGTATGACTGGATTGCGGCATTCTGGAAGTTGAAGTCCACACACCTTAAAATACCTAGCTAAGATTGACAAACACTATTCTGGGAGATTGAAACCTCCAGCCTTTCACTCTATGGGATCGGTCCTGGTGCTCAGCCCCTCAAACCATCTTATAAAGTGATCCCAAGCTAAGAAGCTTCAAAAGATGGAACTGAGCTTTTATTTCCTAATGGAATGCTTTCCAAATTCCCATAAAGGCATGCAACAGATTAAAAAAAGAATACACGGACTGACTATACCACTATACCTTTATCAAGAGTTACTAGGAAGTTATTAGAATTTCTGATTGGACAAATCAAGTGTCAGTTTTCTTGGGGAAACTGGCTTTCACTTATTTTATATAAATTATTTTGCTATAAAATGGATGAGACGTTCAGAACAAGAAGGGAAAAGAAACAGCAGGACAGGCCTGGGAGGGAAAAGAACAGCCTGCTTAAGAACATCAATTCTCAACCATACAATCTGTTTCTAATCATCCTCTCTGCAATAAACACATGTTGAAATCCAGGATCTTATTCAAAGAGATAACCATAATTAATTGAACTAATTAAATGCAAAAAAATCCTCTCCGTGATTCAAGAACAAACTCATTCTACATTCTCTGGAGTACATTGAATCTTACCTACCATAGAGTATAGTGTTCTAGGAATGGTTCACAACAGGGGTGAAATCTACTTACCTTCCTTACTGGTTCGGAAGTGCACGTGCCGCGTGCAAACCTTCTGAGCATGCGCAAAAGGTAAAAAACACATTACTTCCTGGTTAAAACCAGGAAGTAATGATACCCAGGCAGGTGGGTGGAGCTTTGCTCCGCCATTGCTCCCGGATCGCCGAACCACTGGCCACGATAGCTATCGGATTGCGCAATCCGGTCCGAACCGGGAGCATTCCACCCCGGTTCACAAAAGCAAATCCTCCAAAGGTAGTTTATGGTGTTCGGAGGGTGTTTTTCCTAGGCCTGCTTTACCTGGATTGCCATGCCAAGAACTCCCCAAATTGCTTCTGATTCAGCAGATTTACTTCCAGAGATAGTCAAATCACCATTTCAAAAGCATGATGTAGAGGGAGATTTCTCTGAAATAGTTCGCACTCTGACAAATTTTCTATATTGCTATTATTTTTCTTTCTTTAAAAATGGGGGAAAGCTACCGGTATTTGAAACTATAAAATTGAAACAGAAAATGCCTGTATATCAATAACTCAACGATCCTGCTTCCAAAATATGTAAGAGCAATTCATCATTTTCCTAATCAGAAGTACTCTTAATTATTAATTATGTAATATACCAGATTAAAAAACGAACAGAAAAAATATCAGATACGGAATCTGAATTTAAAATCCTTCCATAGGTGCATTAAATTTTAAACGCTGTACAATATTACTTATTGAATAGATTAATTATTGAAAGCTTAATATTTAATTGTACAGGGTTAATTTGAAGCCATTATTATGTTTTATTTATCAATGTGAAAACTGAAAGCCGATAGATTAGATTAGACTAGATTAGACTAGATTAGATTAGAATTCTTTATTGGTCAAGTGTGATTGGACACACAAGGAATTTGTCTTTGGTGCATATGTACATAAGAAGAAAAGATGCATTCATCAAGAATCATAAGGTACAAACACTTAATGATAATCATAGGGTACAAATAAGCAATCAAATCATATTAGGAAACAATCAATATAAATCGTAAGGATACAGAAACAAGTTATTTGTAGACCCAAAATTATTCTGTGAAAAGTATTTATTTATTTTTTGCCATATAAACAAATTTATGATATCAAATATTTTTGGGAGAAATCTGTATATTTTCTAGAAATAAATTCATTCACCCTATTCTTAAAATTTCCCAGACTTGAACTAATAAGATTGAACAGAATGTCGAGCATGTGATGAAACGTTAGATTAATCCCAGAGGGTTGTATTGTATTTTCAGCCTCAGTGAATAGCCAAATTGGTGTCTGTGCCAGCTACACAACTATTCTGAAGGATTGTCTTATCTTAAAAACTGACCTTCATATGAACCTTTACAGAATGAGCATAAGCAATGCCAAGGAAGGAGGTATAAGGAAAAACAGAGAAAGAAAAAAGACAGTTCAGCTTTAAAGTTGAACTATGTGGTTTCTGGCAATTGCATGTATGACCTCCATGGAGCTCTATTTATTGAATTAAAAATTCTAGAGCGTAGTTAGAAATAATATTTTTGGTTATGGGCATTTTTTTCCCAAAAGTGAAGCTTGTTTTGTTTTCAAATGAAAGAGTCAATGAATCTTGTAATTTAGGAAAATACAAATTATTTGTTTCTTTAATTCTAATCTCTTTCTCCTATGAATTTTGGCGGAAGGATAGGAAAGAACTGCTGTAAAACTGAAAGCCATATACATATAATTTTCTGAAAGGCCATTACAGACAGCTTAAAATGATCTTAATGAAATAAAATTATTATAGCCTAGGTAAAGTACATTCCACTTTTTAAAAAAATATATTTTGTAATTTATCTTGTATTTTAATTCTGGTTAGCTGCCCAGAGTTGCATTGGTGAGATGGGTGATAATATAAATGAATATACTGTACATTTTGAAAACAAAATCTGCAATGCATAGAATTCTAAAAAGGGACTTAAGAAATGCAATTGTTGTTATATAGTTTTCTGATATTTAGCTACTTCTAGATTGGTAGAAAAGTCCATATTAAGCAGCAATGAAGAAATGAAACATTAGATTCTGAGCAAATACAATTTATTGTATTTCTTCAGCTCCCCCCACCCCCAAAAAAGCAGGAATGGAATGGAATAGAAAAATGGAATGGAATGGGAATGGGAGTGGGAGTGGGAGTGGGAGTGAGAGTGAGTGAGAGAGTGAGAGTGTGAGTGAGAGTGAGAATAGAATAGAATATCTTTATTGAACAATTGGACACACAAGCAGTGGTGGGTTTCAAATTTTTTTACTACCAGTTCTGTGGGTGTGTCTTGGTGGGTGTGGCTTAGTGGGCATGGCAGGGGCAGGATACCGTAAAATCTCCATTCCCACCCCACACCAGGGAAAGGATACTGCAAAATCCCCATTTCCTCCCAATCAGCCTGGACTTGGGAGGCAGAGAATAGATGGGAGCGGGGCCAGTCAGAATTTTTACTACCGGTTCTCCGAACTACTCAAAATTTCCACTACTGGTTCTCCAGAACTGGTCAGAACCTGGTGAAACCCACCTCTGCACACAAGGAATTTGTCTCTGGTGCATCAGCTCACATTGTACATATGCACAGCAGGCAATGATGCAGTAGTCAAGCCACAAGAGATCTGAAGAGTCTTCTGAACTAGGAAAAGGCACACCTGCTACAACAAATGTTCTACAGCCTGCTCGTTGAGCAGGAACTGAGTGTCCAGGAAGACTCCCAGATTGCACACAATTCTTGAAGGGGAAGACTACAGATGGAACAACTCCCAATCTCGGTGGCCCAAATATTCATGGTTCACTCACCTCTCGTGAAATGAGTGGACATATAAACCACTTAAATGAGCTAATTGAAATAAAAAGTATATTCAAAGATAACAACCATTTACTTATTGCTAAAACAAGCAAATACTAAAAATTCTTTCCTATAATGGAAAATAATGTTTATTCAATAATGCGTATTTAGGGAAATTATGTAGAATGATTATCATCTTTAAGAAGCCATGTTCTAAAAAGATGGGTAGAAGCTGGCTGTCTAAGTCAGCAGTCTGAAAGAACACTATGTACATACAACTAATGACATAAACAGAATACTGAAGTCCAAATACATTATCTCTGCATAGCAGATTTTGCGATGTTAAGCCAAGTAAGGAAAACAAAGTTCAGTCATGCAGTTCTTTCTTTCCAGCTCAAAATGAGAATTTAAATCTGTTTGAGACAAATCATACTAAAATACTATGCAATTTCAACTGATTATATATTTCTTGAGTCCCTTGGACTGCAAGGCGATCAAACCATCAGTCCTAGAGGAAATCAACCTGACTGCTCTTTAGAAGGCCAGATCCTGAAGATGAAACTCAAATACTTTGGCCACCTAATGAGAAGTAAGGACTCACTAGAGAAGAGCCTAATGCTGGGAACGATTGAGGGCAAAAGAAGAAGGAGACGACAGAGAATGAGATGACTAGATGGAGTCACTGAAGCAGTCGGCCTGAGCTTAAATGGACTCCAGAGGATGGTAGAGGACAGGAAGGCCTGGAGGAACATTGTCCATGGGGTCGGACACAACTTCGCAACTAATAATAACAACAATATATTTTTCAAGCAGAGAGTAGAATTTACATACAAAAGAAACAAATCACATTAGGTAGGTAAATTGGAAGAAAGGAAATTAATAGTTTATGCTGTATAATAGATATGAACTTGGTCACCAAGTTTTATATAAGGAACCAAAGTTTGAATGGCATGCATCAAATATTCTTCATTCCCATCCCCCCAATTTAGGATAAGCTTTGATACAATAAATAGAGAACAAAGGATGCATCCAGATAATGCCTACTAGGTTCCTTGCCCACTCATTTTTAAAACCCTTTTAAGTACAAAATGCATGGAAAAGCAGGATCATAATAAATCATTATCTAATAAATGAATAGACATTTATTACTCCAGATATACTCCGGATATCCTTAGGCATTCTTGGAAAATAAAACCATGGGTGACTACAATACTTTTTCAGAAAGTATGACTACCTGTCTAGAAAAAAAAAACCAACCCTGCTATTTAAAAAGTTTTTCACAATATTGTCTAGTTCTTTACAACCGTGGAATTCTCTTAAAAACCATTGCAAAAAAGGTCGTAAAGTCTGGTGTGGTTATGTGATGACCAATTTAATGACCATCATGACTTACAATCTTAATGGAGGGCTCAGTTATGGTCAGAAGTAGAGGACTACCTATATAAACAACATCATCAAAAGAACTACAGTTTTGGAGAACTACAGATAACGGCAGCGATGTAAAGAGTGCTTAAGGGATTATAATCATCTAGATAATTATGGATACTACATAAAATTTAGTAAAAAGAAACTGTACAGCTAAAACGAAGAACGCTGTATCTACTCAACTGGATATACAAACTTTTATCTTATCATCAACCTTGGTCCTGACTGGAGTATAAGACCATAAAGGAGCTTGTTTACCTCATGTCCTGGATTCCTGTCTAATCTGTACAAATGTCATATTGGTTGATGTTCGACCAGGAATTAATGAATTGTAAATATATCTTTTTCTTGAAGAGTTTGGAAGTTGATGTGTGGCACTAGGCTGCCTAAACAGAAGGACAGAATCAAGATCACAAGAAGTGTTACTACTGCTTTATAATGCCTTGGTAAGAGCACACCAGAGGTAGGTTTCAGCAGATTCTGACCAGTTCTGGAGAACCGGTAGCAGAAATTTTGAGTAGTTCGGAGAACCTGTAAATACCGCCACTGACTGGCCCCGCCCGCATCTATTCTTTGCCTCCCAAGTCCCAACTGATTGGGAGGAAATGGGGATTTGGCAGTAACCTTCCCCTGGAGTGGGGCGGGAATGGAGATTCTACAGTATCCTTCCCCTGCCATGCCCACCATGCCACGCCCACCAAGCCACACCCACAGAACTGGTAGTAAAAAAATTTGAAACCCACCACTGGAGCATACTTGAAATACTACATCCAGTTTCCGCCACAATATAAAAAACTGTTTCTAGAACGAGTGCAGAGAAGAGCAACAAAGATGATTAGAGGGCTGGAGACTAAAACTAAGAATGGTTGCAGGAATTGGGAATGCCTAATCTAGTGAAAAGAAGGACTAGGGGTGACATGATAGCAGTGTTCCAATATCTCAGGGGCTGCCACAAAGAAGAGGGGTCAACCTATTCTCCAAAGCACCAGGACAAGAAGCAAAGGATGGAAACTAATCAAGAGAGACGCAAAATTTCCTTAACAATCAACCAGTGGAATCAATGCTCCATCCTGGAGGCTTTTAAGAAGAAACTAGACAGCCCCTTGTCTGAAACATTATAGGGCAGTGATGGCTAACCTTTTCCGAACTGAGTGCCTAAAGCGCGTGCGCGCAAATGCGCAAGTGCGCACCCGCACCCCCCAAATGTAATGTGCGTGTGGCCCGGCGCATGCACGCACAGCTCCACATGCACTACACCCCCTCACATGCGTGGCGGAGTCCCGAAGACCAGCTGGGCGGCAGGAGGCGCGTGCACATATGTGCGGCGGAGCAATCCTGTGATGAAGGTTAGGCTTAAAGAAACTTTAAGCACAATCTCCTAACAGTCAGAACAATTAACAGTGGGAAACAGCTTGGCTTGCTTTCAAAAGCCGTGGATGCTCCTACACTGGATGCTTTTAAGAAGAGACTGGACCAGGGGTCTCCAACCTTGGCAACCTTAAGCCTGGTGGACTTCAACTCCCAGAATTCTGGGAGTTGAAGTCCACCAGGCTTAAAGTTGCCAAGGTTGGAGACCCCTGGACTGGACAGCCGGTGTAATTGCTCCTTTTCTGGTTGCTATTGAACTTCAGTCCAAGGGCTGCTTACCACACCTTGTGGTCCTGACAGATGACTGATTTTGCTTACCTGTATTAATTGTGCATCACTTCTCACTTCCTAGCCTGTTTGTTGTCTTCCTCTTTTTCTCCTCCACACCCACCCTTTTGTAGGCTAAGGGCCTGGATGGGGTGAGGCTGCCTCTGGACATCAGAACTTTCTTAAAAATGTTAGGGTGTAGCTCAGTTACCCAGACACCTAGAACACCAGCATACATGCTTGTGAGTAATGTGTGATTGTGGAATGAATGAGCCCATCTCCTCTCAAATTTCAGGGAAGAAGGGATGAGTTGGTTCTATTCTTGGGGAAGTAGTGGCAGAAAGCATTTCTGCATGGCTACAGCTGCTTTTCCCAAATGCAGAGAGCAAACCTAGCTTCATTACCCACAAAGCTGAAAAGTAAAGAAAATTCCTTTCTCTTTGAAGGATTTGTGGCTAGAGTGAGACAGCTACATTCAGGAGCAAGCTTACTGGACTAATATGTCAAAGAGTAGCGTACGCATCAGAAATATCATTAGCTCTGAAGTACCTGGATTCTATGAAACAGTTTAAAACAATACCCAGAGACACTTTCAATGCAGCCAG